>NC_092747.1:46354434-46682621 GCF_047496795.1 Chiloscyllium punctatum | reverse complement strand
CTTGGATGTCAACTGGAGCTATTTCACTTCTCTGTTGGAGATGATTATTGCCTACCCATGTATGTTGCACAATTACGTGCCACTTACTGGCCTGGATATTATGTGTGTCTTGCTACAGAGGATATGAACAAGTTCAGTATCTGAGGAGTTTCAAATGGTGCTGAGCATCTTGCAATCATCAATGAATATCCTCATTTCTGACTTTATGATGGAGGAAGGATCATTGATGATGCAGCTGAAGGTGGTTGGACCTAGTCCATTACCCTGAAGAACTCCTGCAGAATTGTCCTCTGCTGATTTGATTGATCTCCAAATGTGACAATTCCATTCCTTTGTGATAGGTATGACTCCAGCCAGCAGAGAGTTTCTGCCCTGAATCCCATTAACTCCAATTTTGCCAGGATCCTTGATGCCATGTTTTGTCAAATGTTGTATTTATTTCAAAAGCAGTTGCTCTCCCTTCACAATTGCAGTTAATCTCTTTTATCTCAGTTTGAACCAAGGTTATAGTGAGGTCAGGAGCTGACTGACTCTGATGAGACTCAAACTATGCGTCCATGGGTGGATTATTTCTCTATAGATGTTACTTGATAGCACTGTTGAAAACACCTTTCATTGCTTTGTTGATGATCAAGAGTAGACTGTTGGGGCATAGTTGGTCCAATTTGAATTGTCCAGCTTTTTGTGTACAGGACATACCTGGGCAAGATTTCATATTGTCAGTTAAATGCCAGTGTTGTCGTTGTACTGGAGCAGTCTGGCTTGAGTTGCACCTAGTCTGGAATATATGACATCTTAGAGTCATATGGGTCTGCAGCACAAAAAAAGACATTTTGACCCATCAAATCTCTGCAGTTGAACATAATGTAGTTGGGTCTCATAACCTTTGCTATATTCATTGGCTTCAGACATTTTTTTGATCCCATAGAGTGAAACACATTGGCTAAAGATTGATCCCTGTGATGTGCAGACCTCAGGAGGAGGCAAAGTTGGATCATCCCTCCAGCAGTTCTGACTGAAGCTGTTTGTAAATGCAGGAGCTTTGAATTTTGCATGATGTGCTGGCCTCCACCATCAATGAGAATGAGGAAATTTGTGGAGACTCCCACTACAGGTGGTGGTTTAATTGTCCACCATCTTTCAAAACTGAATGTTGACAGGATTACAGCACTTTAATCTAACCCATTGGTTATAGATTTCTTAGCTCTAGAGATCTATCACATGCTGCTTCTACTGTATGGCATATGAACATACACATTAGTAGTCGCAAGAGGCCACTACTTGAGCTTCCTCTGCAATTCAGAAGGATCTTGGCTGTTCTGATTTTAACCTTAAGTTCATATTCCTGCATACCCCCAAAACCTTTCACATCTTTGCATTTGAAGAATCTATTTACCTCTGCTTGAAAATATTTCCCAAGATTCTACTGTCTTTTGAAGAAAAGGCTTCCAAAGACAGTCAACCCTCTATGAGAAAAAAATCTTCTAACCTATTAAATTGGTGACCCCTTATTTACAAACATTGTTCCCTAGTTCCACCTTCTCTTATCAGTGGATATATCCTTTCCGCATCCTCGCTGTCAAGTCATTTCAGGATCTCGTATGTTTCAATCAAGTCACCTCCAACTCTTCTAAACTTCAATGGGTACAAGCATGTTTTACCTCGTGTTTCCTCATTAGACAATCCACGCATTCCAGATATTAGTCTAGTAAAACATTTCTGAACTGTCTCTGACACATTTCAGCTCTTTCTTATATAGACAGACCAATTCTGTGCAAATTACTCCAGATGTAGCCACACCAATGTCCTAAATAACTGAGGTATAAATAAACAATAACATTCTATTTGCTTTCCTAATTAATTGTTGTATCAGAATACTGACCTTGTTTCATTCATGCACTCGGTCACCCAGATTCCTCTGCATGTCAGATCTGCAATATCTCACCATTGAAAGAACATGTTTCCTATCAAAATTAACAGTTTCATATTTTCCCATTTGTACTCAATTTGCCATATTTTTGCTTATATGCCTAAGCAATCTATATCCTTTTGTAACCTCTCTATTTCCTCTTCAAATCTTATATTCCTTTATAAGACCATAAGAAATATAAACAGGAATAGGTAATTTCTCTCCTTGAATCTGCTCTGCCATTCATTAGTATCATGGC
The DNA here is from genome assembly GCF_047496795.1 of Chiloscyllium punctatum. NCBI lineage: Eukaryota > Metazoa > Chordata > Chondrichthyes > Orectolobiformes > Hemiscylliidae > Chiloscyllium > Chiloscyllium punctatum. The sequence continues at coordinate 46,680,453 of NC_092747.1, read as the reverse complement.
TAATCCAACATTCCTCACACCCACTTTCCTGTCTTTTGCCCATAACTCTTGACTTCTATTAATCAAGAATCAATCGATCTCCACCTTAAATATGCACAATGACTCTGTGGCAAGGGCTGTCAAAGACTCAACCTTCAGAAGAAATTCCTCCTCATTTCAGTCTTAAATTGTTGCACTTTTATTCTGAGACTATGTCATCTGGTCCAAGACTCTCCCATGAGGGGGAGACATCCCCACAGTATTAACCCTGTCAAGCCCCTTAAGAATCCTAGGTGTTTCAATGAAATCACCTTTCATTATTCTAATCTCCAGTTAGTAGAGTCCCAATCTGCCTTCAATGAGGAACCTAATACCCTTCCTTAATTAAGGAGACCAAAACTGCTCATTGCACTTCAGATGTGATTTTATTAACACCTTGTACCGATGCAGTAAGACTATCCTATTCTTATACTCCAGCCCCCTTGATATAAAGGTGAATTAGCCTTCCTGATTATCTGCTGCACTTGCTCGCTTTCTGTATTTTGTGCACAAGTATCCCCAAGTCTCTTTGTAAAATGGGGCAAAGTCAACATGGTTTCATCAAGGGAAGGTCATGCCTGACAAATCTGCGAGAATTCTTTGAGGAAGTAACTCACTGGTTTTGAGTTGCTAGATCTGTTCAATCCCATTCAAACAGTGGCAGTGCCAAACGACACAATGAAGGGTAATTTCAACATGAAAATGGGACATTGTTTCTGCATGGACTACTGTAGTCACTCTTACCAGTACTGTCATGAACCGCATGTGCAGCGATAGATTGGTGATGATGAGATCAAGCTGCTTTTGTCACTCTTGTGCATTCCTTCACCATTTGCCACAAACCCATTCTAGCAGCTCAATCAGTGCTCCCATCCTTTTTTGTTAATAGATATTTGAAGTTTCCCATGCAGAGTATATATTGTGTTCTTGCTACCCTCAGTGCTTCTTCCAATAATGTTCAACATTACTGATGTTGATGCTGATTCATTAGCTGAGTGGAACAGTAGGCGGTAATGGCACAAGACTTAGTGAGATCTGAATTCATTGTTGGGGATTCTAGGGTTTTTGGGGAGCAGGGGTGACTTTTTACCTTGAGGATCTCCTGTGCTGAAATACTGACATCTGTCAGCCACAACAATCTTCCAGTGTGCTATGTATGCTTAAAAGGAGCAGACAGATTTCTTCCAATTCCCATTTATTCTTGTTTTGCTAGGGCTGCTTGATACCATGCTTAGTCACATGCATCCTTGATATCAAGGGCAGTCAGTTCCACCTCACTTCTGGAATTCTGCAGTTTTGTCCATGTTTGAATCAAGGCTACCTGTAGGCCTGAGCTGCATTCCCAATGAAGGAATTGCAAATGGAGCTAAACATTGTGCAATCATCAGCAAGCAGTCTAAAGTCTGATTTTATGGTAAAGATCATTGAAGCAGCTGAAAGAGTTAGATTATGGATGATACATTGAAGAGCTCCTGTATTGATAGCCTGTAACAAGTACAGCCATCTCCTTTATGTTATGCTTTCTAATTTCCATTGATTTCAGTTTTGTTAGGACTCCTTGGTGCCATTCAAAGACTGCTTTGGTGTTGAGGGCTGTCACTTTTACCTTACCTGTGGAATTCAGCAGTTCTGTTCATATTTGGACCAAGGCTGTAATGAGGTTTGGAGAAAAGTGATCCCTCTGGAACCTAAAATTGCATACCAGTGAGTAGGTTGTTGATAAGTCCATATCAATTGATATAAATGTTAGTGACTCACTTTATCATTTTGCTAATGATTAAGACTAAGTTGACAAGATGGTAATTGCTGAGGTTCATTCTGTTTTTTGTGTCCAGGACATTGTTGAGAACTTTTCCACATTGTCAGATAGATGCCAATGCTGTAGTTGGTTAAAGACATGGCTAGTGCTAGAGCATGAGTCTTCAGTATGGCAGTTGGAATATCACGAATTAGCTGAAGACTAGATTACGTTCCCTACAGTGCAGAAACAGGCCCTTCGGCCCAACCAGTCCACAAAGAGTAACCCACCTAGACCCATTTCCCTCTGACTAATGCAACTAGCTCTATAGGCAATTTAGCATGGCCAATTCACCTCACCTGAACATCTTTTGACTGTGGGAGGAAACCAGAGCACCTGGAGAAACCCCACGCAGATACAGAGAGAATGTGCAAACTCCACACACAGTTGTCCCAAGGGTGAAATCGAACTTAGGACCTTGGTCCTGTGAGGCAGCAGTGCTAACCACTGAGCCACTGTGCCACCCCTTTTTGAATAACCCATCCAGACATATTCCCCAAATTCCACCAAAGACGGCTAAAACTTTCCTAACTATGCCCCTTGAAAGTGTTTTACGGGGCTTTTCCATCACTTTCACGTGTGCTCCGACTTCATTCCTTAGTTGCTTAATGTTTAACTTCCGTCATGACTCTATAGCTGAACCATAAAATGTAAGAATAGAAGTAGGTCATTCGACACATCAGGGCAGCTTCACCATTCAATGAGATGAGATCATAGAGTCATAGAGATGTACAGCATGGAAACAGACCCTTCGGTCCAACCCGTCCATGCTGACCAGATGTTCCAACCCAATCTAGTCCCACCTGCCAGCGCCCAGCCCATATCCCACTAAACCATTCCTATTCATATACCCATCCAAATGCCTCTTAAATGTTGCAATTGTACCAGCCTCCACCACATCCTCTGGCGGCTCATTCCATACACGTACCACCCTCTGCGTGAAAAGGTTGCCCCTTAGATCTCTTTTGTATCTTTCCCCCCTCACCCTAAACCTATGCCCTCTAGTTCTGGACTCCCCGAGCCCGGGGAAAATACTTTGTCTATTTATCATATCCATGCCCCTCATAATTTTGTAAACCTCTGTAAGGTCACCCCTCAGCCTCCGACGCTCCAGGGAAAACAGCCCCAGCCTGTTCAGACTCTCCCTGTAGTTCAAATCCTCCAACCCTGGCAACATCCTTGTAAATCTTTTCTGAACCCTTTCAAGTTTCACAACATCTTTCCGATAGGAAGGAGACCAGAATTGCATGCAATATTCCAACAGTGGCCTAACCAATGTCCTGTACAGCCGCAACATGACTTCCCAACTCCTGTACTCAATGCTCTGACCAATAATGGAAAGCATACCGAACGCCTTCTTCACTATCCTATCTACTTGCGACTCCACTTTCAAGGAGCTATGAACCTGCACTCCAAGGTATCTTTGTTCAGAAACACTACCTAGGACCTTACCATTAAGTGTATAAATCCTGCTAAGATTTGCTTTCCCAAAATGCAGCACCTCGCATTTATCTGAATTAAACTCCATCTGCCACTTCTCAGCCCATTGGCCCATCTGGTCCAGATCTGAGGTAATCCTCTTGTGTAATCTGAGGTAACCATCTTCACTGTCCACCACACCTCCAATTTTGGTGTCCTGCAAACTTACTAACTGTACCTCTTATGCTCGCATCCAAATCATTTATGTAAATGACAAAAAGTAGATGGCCCAGCACCAATCCTTGTGGCACTCCACTGGTCACAGGCCTCCAGTCTGAAAAACAACCCTCCACCAGCACCCTCTGTCTTTTACCTTTGAGCCAGTTCTGTATCCAAATGTCTAGTTCTCCCTGTGTTCCGTGAGATCTAACCTTGCTAATCAGTCTCCCATGGGGAACCTTGTCAAACACCTTACTGAAGTCCTCATGGGTGACCTGATAATCCATTTTCTTACTTTATCCCCATAAACCTTAATCCCCTCACTGATTAAAAATCTGTCTATCTCAGCCTTGAATATAGTTCATGATCTAGCTTCCACAGCCCTCTGTGTTAAAGAATTCCACAGACTGACAACCCTCTGATCGGGGACCAAACTTTTCACAGTACTCAAGGTGGACTGACTAGTGCCTGGTGTAGTTTTAGCAACATCTCCCTATTTTTATACTGCATTCCCTTTGAAATAAAGACCAGCATTTGCATTTGTCTTCCTTATTACCCACTGGCCTTGTATGCTTGTTTTTTTTGTGATGTATGCATGTGGACCCCTCAAATCTCTCTGTGCTACAACTTTCTCCATTGTTCCCCATTTCAATCATTTTCAGCTCCTCTATTCTTCCTGCCAGAATGCATAACCTTACTTACCTCATGTTGTATCCCACCTGCTAAGTTTTTGCTTGCTCACTTAACCTGTCTTTATCCCTCTGTAGACTCTGTCATCCTTACTACTTGTCTCCCTACCAATTTTTGCGTCATGTGTAAAGTTGGTGATATTACATTCAATTCGATCATCCATGCCATGAATATATCATGTCAATAGTTGAGTCCCCAGTACGAATCCATGTGGCAGTCCACTAGTTACAAGTTACCATGTACGTTTTGTCTCCTTTATCTCAACTCTCTTTCTTATATTAGTCATCAATCCTGCGTCCGTGCAGGTTCTTATCCTGTAAGTAGCTTTATGTGTGTATCTTACCGAATGTGTTTTGATAGTCCAAATATATTGTATCTTGTGGCTCCCCTTTATCTATCCTGATTCTGTCTTCTTAAAACTGTAATAAATTTCTTAGGCTTGATGACTCTTTTATGAAGCAATGTGATTCTGCTTGATTATATCATGTATTTCTAAAATGCTGTACGATTGCATCCTTTATAATAGACTGTAATATTTTTCCATGAACCGATGTTAAACAAACTGGACTTTGGAGTTTTGAACCAATCCATTGGCTGTGACATTTCTTAGCTATGTAGCTTGCTAGTTTTATTTTTTATGAATGTAGGTCTGTGTCATAGCTTCAGTGGGTACCTCATTTCCAGAATGCTTTGTGCTGCTCCTGACATGCTCTTCTGTACACCGAAATGAATGAGAGTTTGACAGTTCAAAAGATGGTCACATAAATTATGTTTCGGGTTTAGAAGGTCATGATAGAATACAATTCTGCTGTTGCTAATTACCCGTAATTCTAAATTGATAAACTGATGTAGCTTTTCTGTTTGCAAGTGTTGCTAACAATTCATTAACACCAACCACCCAAACCACCAGCTAGACAAGGCACAAGATGTGACAGCAATCTGCAGAACTACAGCCCATCCACAGCTTAACATCCTCTAATTTTAAAAAAAGCATGACTTTTTTTAAAAAATCATTGGATTGCAACTTTTAACATTCCTGGCGTTGGTCCCCAAACTGAAATGCGGAGGAGCTGGTCTTAGACTGTGGTGGACAAAGTTAAAAATCACACAACACCAGGTTATAGTCCAACAGGTTTATATGGAAGCACTAGCTTTCGGAGTGCTGCTCCTTCATCAGGTACTTGTTGAGCAGGCCCATAAGACACAAAAATTATAGCAAATGATTACAGTGTCATGCAACTGAAATGATGTACTGAACAAACCTAGGTTGTTGTTAAGTCTTTCATCTTTAGAATGGGTTGCAGGTTTCTGGTCATTAATATGTGAATCCCAGAACTTATTTTAAGTCACATTCTGGAGATAACTTAAGGTTTTCTTGAAAAGAGGTGACATCTCAGCTCAGACAATGCATTAAAGGTAGGTTAGAGTCTGTGTGTATCCCAATGTTGAGACAGACTGGTTCTATTTCAGAAGTGGAATTTAAAAAAACACGGATTGACTGTCTGTAAATTGTGCATTATTTGAGCAAAATAGAATGTACCTGCAAATATAATTCTGCAAATACAAATTCACCCCATAGACTTATATGTGTGCACGCGTGCAAGAGAGAGAGAGTGAGTGTGTGCGTATGAGTGCACGTGAGAGAGTGTGTGTTTGCGCACGTACAAGCTTGGTAAAGTGTGTGTGTGAATGTGACGGAGTAAAAGCCTATGAGAGATGTGTGCAAATGTAAGAGTCGGGGGGGGGGGGGGGGTGTATGTGTATGTGTGTGTGTGTGTGTGTATGAGAGAAGATCTGCTTGTCTGTGTCTGAGTATGTAAGAGCATGTATGTATGTGTGCTTGAGTGTGAGAGTATATAGTGTAGGGAGGTCACCTGTAATGTGACATGAACCCAAGGTCCCATTGGAGAACACCTCAGCAGTCAGAGACATTTGGCCTCAAATCTTTGGGCGACCATCCTCCAAGGCCGACTTCAGAATAGACAACAATGCAAAGTGGCCGAGCAGAGGCTGATAGCCAATTCGGTACCCATGAAGAAGGCCTCAACTGGAACCTTGGGTTTATGTCACACTACTCTCTCACGTGCACTCACAGTCACATGCACACACTCACTCTCTCTCTCTCTCTCACACGTGCATGCGCACACACATATAAATCAGTGAGGTGAATTCGTATTTACAGATGCATTTTGTTTTGCTCAAAAAATGCACAATCTGCAGACAGTCAATCCATGTATTTTTTTTTAATTCCACTTCTGAAATAGAACCAGTCTGACTCAAGATTGAGATACACACAGACTCTAACCTACCTTTAATGCATTGTCTGAGCTGAGATGTCACCTCTTTTTAAGAAAACCTTAAGTTATCTCCAGAATGTGACTTAAAAGAAGTTCTGGGATTTACATATTAATGACCAGAAACTCATTCTAAAGATGAAAGACTTAACAGCAATCTAGATTTGTTCAGTGTGTCATTTCAGTTGCATGACACTGTAATCTTTTGCTATAAATTCCGTGTCTTATGGTCCTGCTCAACAAGTACCTGATGAAGGAGCAGCACTCTGAAAGCTAGTGCTTCCAAATAAACCTGTTGGACTATAACCTGGCGTTGTGGGATTTTTAACTTAACCCAAACTGAAACCTAAAGCTGATGCATTGAAGTGATGGAGGATGGAACACATTGACTTGAACAAAAGCTCACAAATTTGGCAGGATGACAATAAATCGTAATTTCTCCCAGTAATTAATGTGCCTCTTGTATAATTTCTTCAATCAGAAGTGGAAGATGAAAATGAAGTTAAAATTAATCTACTTCCCTAGCATTTGATTACCCCTTACTTAGTTAGCCTTTCTCTTCAAGTGAAATTTAAAGTATACTTTTCTATTAATTATGTATTTTTTTACATTTTTAGGCTTGTAACCAGACATCGACACCTTCACCAACACCTGTAAAAGAGCTGAAAAATAAAGCATTGTTGTGCAAACCTTTAACACAGACAAAAGCTACTTACTGTAAGCCTCACATGCAGTCAAAATCCTGTCAAACAGGTATGAATTTTTACCTTCATCCTGTTGCTTACCAGTGGATTGTTAATTGGACCTGACTGTTCAAAGTGCTTGCATATCTGATGTAGCTCTCAGACAGCAGATGTTGCTGTCTCCTCTCGCATTGCGATCCCTACTTGTAACCTTTTTCCTATTATTGCACTTGATAACAAAAAGCATTTGAGACAAACATGCCCAGCTGCTGACTGACGCTCTGCACTTTATATCCTATTTGATGATTTAGAACCCCTATATCTATTTGTTTATTTAGTAGACATGGCACTTGTGTGGGAAATTAAGTTGTTGCCTTCAACTGAAGTTGTGTTAATGAACAGACCTTAATTATACTGTGTGTAGTCCAATCCTTGGTTATATTATTACTTGTACGTGAACTCAATATTTATGGTTAAGTAGCAAAGCTTTCACCAGTTTGGGAACCAAACAAATCTAATTTGATGGCGTGTAAGGGTTCTTTTCTGCTGACACAGCACTTGGGAGATGCAAAGCTGAGATTTTGCAGTGCCATCACTGGTAGGTAGCTCTATTTACATTGTGACACAATTCCTTTGATAGAGACAAGGGAATTGCTGATTTTTGAATGTTCAACTTACAGATGTGATCCCATACTGAGATGTAATTTTTAATGATCTGGCATGCACATCTTTCCTGTACTTACATAAGGCTATTTTCTTATCTTTCGTTGTGTTCCAACTAGTATATACATAACTTGCCCACAAACTCAAGAACAGAACCCGTGCGCAATCCATGGACAGCCTGAACTGTTATAAATTTGGCGATAAGTATTTATAATGGGAAGCGTTAATACAAAAATGTGAAAGTAGGAAGTGAACAGAAGATGAATACAAAAATGCAGACTGTTAGGCCTTCCTATAGTGAAAAATAACCCCTGCCAAGCCTGCATGGTTCAACCATTTTATTTCAGCATATGCAAAGGAAAAGTTCATTTCCGCTACACATTGAACTTGTTAACTGCGCACTTGTAATGCAGGCCTTTGGTATCTTAGCCTTCACCATTTGGTCTACTAGTTTCCATGATAACACAACTAGTTTGGCTGGAATTTCAGTTCATCTTGACTTCTTACCCTCTGTTGCAATGAATAATGTGCTTACACACACTGTTGCTATTACAACATGGAAGACATTCAGCATAACTGCACCACTTATTTCAAGACTAGTCTGCACTTTTAAGTTTACCCCTGCTGATATTAACCCCTTCTCTCTACTTTAGCCCCTTCTTTTGGACCCCAGTTCAGGTGCTGCCTAACCTAGGCAGGACCTCCATGAGACTCTTATGGTCTCACCAATGTATAAATGAATTAGGCTAAGCCCTGAACCCCATCCCATTAGAAAGCAAAATCTTCATAGGTTTTTTCATATTTTCTAGGAAGGAGGCTTCAGTTGCAGTGGATACCAAGGTCCATACTTTCATTAGTAAGATTACCATCTGGAATCAGTTTCTGGTAGCAGCAAATAGAGAGACTGACCAATCTGACTGCAACGGATATAATGGCCACTGCCACTATCCTGACTTTGCATTTGCATTCTTGCCATCTTGGCTCAGTTATTAGCCAAGTCTTCCAATACTTTGGCCACAGCTTGGGTTAGATTCAGCTGCACCATACTTATGGTTGCTTGACAGCTTTTTTCAGTAAATCTGTTGGTGGCGGCTAAGGTACTTTCCTTCCTAGGCATTGTCAATATTTAATGAACTATTACACCATCGGCTCAGTATGTGTCTGGTGAAGGCAATGCTTGCAAGTTGAAGTACCCCACAGTAAATGAATCTATGATCGAAGCAGAAGGTATAATTGTCATCGTAGTCCAATCCTCCGTAGAGGAACCTTGCCCTAACCATTAAATTGTACCACTATGTAGGTCAATTTTAAACTTAAAGGCCTTTTCACAAGTACTGTCCAATACAATTACAGTAGATTCAAAAATACAAAATTATGGCTGAACTGTTGGTGTTTTGAATTCCAAAATACTACATACCTCCTGATTATCTTTGATTCTCCTGCCTGATAAGAATCTATCCATCTCTGACTTAAACAGATTCAGTGACCACTGACTTCCAAGGCAGTGATTCAAATTTAAGTTCTGTGGCTACACTCTCATGATGCAGTTTCTGTATTTAGTCCTGTAAAATCTTTTCATAGCCTGATTTTAGGGCACAGTGCCAAAGCTTATGACTTCAGTATCTTACTTAATATTATCTAAAATGTCTTCATCAAACATGTAACATGTCCTTCTCTTGAATTTTGAGTCGCTTGTATTAATAGAGGCATGAGATAGTAATTTTACTCTTTCCCTTCTGTTCAGATTGAACTGTGAAGTTGATCTCTAGGTTCTCTTTGGTCTTGGCCACTTGGTTAACTTACCTTTAGCCTTTCCAGCCTTATGCCTTGCACAGGTATTTGACCTTGCCACAGTCCAGGCCAGGCCACTATCAGTGGCATTCAATGAATTGTAACATGGTGTTCCTTTCCTGGTGCACAGGCCTGTGGTTTATTTCCAACATGTTTTGTTTCCTTTCGCCAAGTACCATTCTCTACTTTATACGCCTATTTTCTTTACCATTCTTTTTTTTATTGGGATGTTTCCTCATGCGTCTTTTAACCTTGACCACCTCCGGGCCAATGGTACTAACCACCCTTGACACTGAAGTCAGTATTAGGATTTCAGTAGCATCTTGTGCCATCTGATCTGTCCACTGATTCCTTTTCTGGATGGGGTCATCGCTTCTCGTGTAATCCATGACCTTTATGACTGCTAGCTGATCTGGGAGAAAGTGATCAAAATAGCTCTTCATTTTTGACATGACCTCCATCTGATATTATGCATCCCCTACTTGCCCATGTTGCCATGTAGTCGTACACAATCCCAAAGATGTCCTGTCTGTCTGCAAAAATGTTAGCTATTTGCCATAATTACCATGAGCCCTACTAACTCAGTTAGCTGAGCACAATATTTTCTTGTGATCCATGCCCAGTGGACAGGTTATAGGGAATCAGGAGGTGAATTACACTGTGAGATTCCTTGCAGTCACAGCCTCTGTATTTGACTTCAGACCAAATTCAAAATATAGGGAGTAAGACTGCTTCCTGAACAAAGTGCCAAGTAGCATACCCCCTGCCAGATTCATCATTGTGTTCAAATCATAAACTCTACTTCATCAACTCTGATTGGAAGTTCTTCATAGGCACTTAATGCAAATGTGGTTGCCATGTAGCTACAGCTGCAATGCACCACCTTTTCTTTCATCCTCATTGTGTTGAATGTAATTATTTGTATTTATAAACATTATTTACTTATCTATAGTTAAGTTATAAATTTAATGTAATACTTGTATCTCCCTAGAATCAATTCAAACTACAGCCCTTTTTAGAAAGAAAAACAACTTCAAAATTCATCATTTACCTATCTGCTCACCTAATTAATCCATTTGTGCTTCAGTTGTCACATCCGACTTCTGGTCTCTGGTCCCCCACTTTGCGTTTTATAAAAGGTCAGAACACCACACCATAGCAAATCCCTCACTCACCACGTTCCCAAGCTTACCCTCTGTCTTGTACTGCAGTCAGTAATATGCTGCTATCTTTACAGTCAGTTGCTTAACTTTTAATTGGTGAATCCTCTTCCCCAATTCTCCCTCAACACCTTTCATGAACCCATATCCTTCCTACTACTATTTTCCCTTCCAACTAACCCCTTGTACATTATCCAAACTCTTCCTCCATTGAACTATCAACTCAATATTAAAGCTGCATTCACTCCTTTCTATTTCCACTCTTTCCCAAGGGCAGGTGGCCTTCAAGCAATTTACCATCTCTTTCTAACTTCTCTTCCCTTCTGCTTCTGTGAAGACTTGTTAGATTTCAAATTACAACATGCTCCTTTCTTAAGAGGGATGTAGTTTGAATGCCCACACACCACGCTGTATTTGCCTGTGTGTTTCTGTGAAATAAATATTTAAAAGTTCATCGAAACCAAAACAAAAACTATAAAAATTTACATAATTACGACATGAAGCTATTCAGTTTGAAAATAAAGAATCTTTAATTTGAGCTTTTAAATTTAATTTTTTTATAAGTTATTAAGCAAGATGTTGAAAGTACAGAAGAAAACTATTCCAGTCATATATCTGACTGGATAACAGTATTACATTCAGGAATGTTACCTATATTACCTATGCTAAATATTGTGCAACCCAATTCAGCTTGCACAGTCTCAGGTTGAAGTAATTGTTCAACCCAAAGGCTAGGTTCTGGAGAAATAAAAAAGCAGTTCAAAAACATATATGCATAACTCGAGATCTAACTACTAATTTTAAATTAAAATTACTTGAAGATGTGTAATATAGTTTTCCTACATGGTCTTTCTCTTAATTTTCTCATGCACTCCTCTTGTTTTTGAAGTCTATTTTTAACTGTATATCTCTAACCTGAAAATGTGTCTATATTTCATATTTATTATTACAGAGGAGGATTGGAAGCCTCAGTTAGTTCCTGTGCCTATCCCTGTGCCAGTCTATATTCCAATTCCAATGCACATGTATTGCAATAGCTATCCAGTACCTGTCTCAATGCCTATTCCGGTAAGTTTATTCTTCAGATTTATGATTAATATGTTGGAAGAAAAGCCCTATACAGAGGAACCTCGATTATCCGGCATTTGATGATCCGAATTTCGAATTATCTGGACAAGATTGCAAGGTCCCGATGCTTGGCTAAACTATGTTATCCAACATTCAATTATCCGGACATTCAATTATCCAAACAAAATACTGCCCGCCCATGTCGTTCAATAATCGAGGTTCCTCTGTAAACAGTTTTTTAAAAAAAAGTAAGCATCAAAAACTTTCATTTGAATAAATAAAATGGACGAATGAAACAGTTCTTTTTCTTCCCTTTAGTCACTGTTTTTACACTTTATATGTTAATGGTTTATTTGTCAGAGGTTTATTATTTAAATGGTGAAAATTGCAGAAAGCTGCAGCATGAGGGGACGCAGAGGCAGTGTGCTTGTGCATGAAACACAGAAATCTAGCTAATGAATGTTGGCCCTTATTTCAAGAGTGTTGGAATATACAAGTAGGGAAGTGTTACTGCAGCTGTGCAAGATGTTAATGGAACCACATCTGGAGTACTGTGAGCGGTTTTGGTACCCTTATTTAAAGAAAGATATCAGGTTCCTTTGTTGGAGGCATTTCAGAGAAGCTTCACTAGAATAATCCGTGCTAAGGAGGGATTATCTTTTGAGCAATGGCTAAACAGTTTGGGACTCTGCCCACTGGAGAGTAGAATGAATGAGACTTTATTTCATTGAAACATATGGATTTTCACGATGCTTGACAGGGTAAATGCTGTGAGGACATAGTCTCAGAATTAAGAGGTGTCAATTTAAGTTTGAGATGAGGAGTAATTTCTGAGGTTTGCGAGTCTTGTAACTCCTTGTAGCTGAGCTGTGGGATCAGAGTTCTTTTGTATATTTACAGGTAAAATAGATTCTTGATCAGTAGGGGAATCAAAGATTACAGGAAAGCGCAAGGTGAACATGAGGAATGTCGAATCATGATGCTATCGAATGGTGCAGCAGGTTTGAGAGGCCAAATGGCGTACACCTGATCCTAAGTCTTACATTCTCATCATTTAAGATGTGCAACAATTAATGAACTATGTCTGGAACAGGTACCTGTTCCAGTGTTTCTACCTACTACCCTAGGAAATGCTGAGAAAATAGTTGAAACAATTGAGGATCTCAAGAGGAAGGTTCCTTCAAATCCAATTGAAGCTGACATACTTGCTATGGCGGAAATGATAGCTGAAGCAGAGAGGAATCCTGTATCAATGGAATTCTGTGGTAAGATTTAACACTTGCATGAAAGCCAGAAAGAAATAGGAAAGAATGCAATGTCTGTTTACTGTTCCAAAGCACATCTGGATAGTAGAAATAAAAATACAACTGTAGTTTAAATTGAATGCATTACTGCAGCTTTCCATTCTAACACTAGAATGTCCAAGGAATACCAATGAAATTGAGATGAATACATATATGGTGGAGGGATTAATGATCTGGGAGTGTAGATTTAAGATAAGAGGCAGAAGGTACTGAGAAGATGTGAAGAAAGCACTTTTCACCCAGAGGGTGATGGGAATCTGGAACTCACTGCTTGTAAGGGTGGTAAAGGCAGAAACCCACATAGCAATTAAGTATTTAGTTATTCACTTGCAATGACATGGCATACACAGCTATGGACAAAGTGCTGTAAAATGGGAATAGAATAGTTAGCTGATTGTTTTTGATTGGTGTGGACATGATGGGCTAAGGACCTTTCTCTGTGTTATAGATATGTCACAAATTGATAATACTAATTATTAAGTCACATAATTTAAAAGAATTATTTTCTGATTTTGAGGCACGGCTACTGCCACATTTCTCTTCCCTTTCTGTTCCAGGAATATTGTTCCTTTTGAAAACATAAAAGTCACTTTGTTTTTTAAAATCTCTTTTAATGTTCTACACGTATTAATATTTAAAAAGTTATAGCATTGATCTGAAGAAAGTTGATAAGATAGAACATAGAACAATACAGCGCAGTACAGGCCCTTTGGCCCTCGATGTTGCGCCGATCCAAGCCCACCTAACCTACACTAGCCCACTATCCTCCATATGCCTATCCAATGCCCGCTTAAATGCTCATAAAGAGGGAGAGTCCACCACTGCTACTGGCAGGACATTCCATGAACTCACGACTCGCTGAGTAACAAATCTACCTCTAACATCTGTCCTATACCTACCACCCCTTAATTTAAAGCTATGCCCCCGTAATAGCTGACTCCATACATGGTAAAAGGTTCTCATGGTCAACCCTATCTAAACCCCTAATCATCTTGTACACCTCTATCAAGTCACCCCTAAACCTTCTTTTCTCCAATGAAAACAGCCCCAAGTGCCTCAGCCTTTCCTCATACGATCTTCCTACCATACCAGGCAACATCCTGGTAAACCTCCTCTGCACCCGTTCCAGTGCCTCCACATCCTTCCTACAGAATGGCGACCAAAACTCCGCACAATACTCCAGATGCGGCCGCACCAGAGTCTTATACAACTGCAACATGACCTCAGGACTCCGGAACTCAATTCCTCTACCAATAAAAGCCAGTACGCCATATGCCTTCTTCACCGCGCTATTTACCTGGGTGGCAACTTTCAGAGATCTGTGTACATGGACACCAAGATCCCGCTGCTCATCCACACTACTAAGTATCCAACCATTAGCCCAGTACCCCATCTTTTTGTTACTCATACCAAAGTGAATCACCTCACATTGAACTCCATTTGCCACCTTTCTGCCCAGCTCTGCAGCTTATCTATATGCCGCTGTAACCTGACCCATCCTTCCTCACTGTCAACAACTCCACCGACTTTCGTATCATCCGCAAACTTGCTCACCCAACCTTCTAGCCCCTCCTCCAGGTCATTTATAAAAATGACAAACAGCAATGGTCCCAAAACAGATCCTTGCTGAATACTGCTAGTAACTGCACTCCAAGATGAACCTTTACCATCAACTACTACCCTCTGTCTTCTTCCAGCCAGCCAATTCCTAATCCAAACCTCCAACTCACCCTCACTGCCATACCTCCGTATTTTTTGCAGTGGCCTACCATGGGGAACCTTATCAAACGCCTTACTAAAATCCATATACACCACATCTACCGCTTTACCCTCGTCCACCTCTTTAGTCACCTTCTCAAAGAATTCAGTAAGGTTTGTGAGGCACGATCTGCCCTTCACAAAACCATGCTGACTATCCTTGATCACATTATTCCTATCCAGATGTTCATAAACCTTATCCCTTACAATTCTCTCCAAGACTTTGCCCACAACAGAAGTGAGGCTCCCCGGCCTATAGTTACTAGGGTTATCCCTACTCCCCTTCTTGAACAAGGAAACCACATTTGCTATCCTCCAGTCTTCTGGCACTATTCCTGTAGACAATGAGGACATAAAAATCAAGGCCAATGGCTCTGCAATCTCCTCCCTTGCTTCCCAGAGAATCCTAGGATAAATGCCATCAGGCCCAGTGGACTTATCTATTTTCACCCTTTCCAGAATTTCCAACACCTCTTCCCTACATACCTCAAAGCCATCCAGTCTAATTAATTGTGACTCAGTATTCACATCGGCAACCATGTCCTGTTCCTGAGTGAATACTGACGAAAAGTATTCATTCAGTGTCTCCCCAATCTCTTCAGCCTCCACACGCAACTTCCCACTACTATCCTTGACTGGACCTATTCCTACCCTAGTCATTCTTTTATTCCTGACATACCTATAGAAAGCCTTTGGGTTTTCCCTAATCCTACCAACTAAGGACTTTTCATGTCCCCTCCTTGCTGCTCTTAGCTCTCTCTTCAGATTCTTGCTGGCTACCTTATAACTCTCAATCGCCCCAATTGAACCTTCACGCCTCATCTTTACATAGGCCGCCCTCTTCCCTTTAACAAGGGATTCCAATTCCTTAGTTAACCACGGCTCCCTCACATGACCCTTTCCTCCCTGCCTGACAGGTACATGCTTATCAAGGACACTCAATAGTTGCTCCTTGAACAAGCTCCACATATCAATTGCGCCCTTGCCTTGAAGCCTACTTTTCCAAGCCACGCATCCTAAGTCGTGCCTCACCACATCATAATTTCCCCGCCCCCAGCTATAACTCTTGCCCTGCAGTGCACACATATCCCTCTCCATCACTAGAGTAAATGTCACCGAATTGTGGTCACTGTCCCCAAAGTGCTCACCTACCTCCAATTCTAACACCTGGCCTGGTTCATTACCCAGAACCAAATCCAGTATGGCCTCACCTCTTGTTGGCCTGTCTACATATTGTGTCAGGAAACCCTCCTGCACACATTGGACAAACACCGACCCATCTAACGTACTCAAGCTATAGCTTTCCCAGTCCATATCAGGAAAGTTAAAGTCCCCCATAACAACCACCCTATTTCTTTCACTCTTCTCCTGAATCATCCTTGCAATCCTTTCTTCTACGTCTCTTGGACTATTAGGAGACCTGTAGAAAACTCCTAACAGGGTGACCTCACCTCTCCTATTTCTAACCTCAGCCCAAACTACTTCAGATGGCGAGTCTTCATCCATCATCCTTTCCACCACTGTAATACTATCTTTGACAAGCAATGCCACACCTCCCCCTCTTTTACCCCCACCTCTGACCCTACTAAAACATTTAAACCCTGGAACCTGCAACAGCCAATCCTGTCCCTGTTCTACCCATGTCTCCGTAATAGCCACAACATCAAAATCCCAGGTACCAACCCACGCTGCAAGTTCACCTGACTTATTTCATATACTTCTTGCATTGAAGTATACACACTTCGAGCCACTTTCCTGTTTACAGGCACCCTCCTTT
The DNA here is from genome assembly GCF_047496795.1 of Chiloscyllium punctatum. Taxonomy (NCBI): domain Eukaryota; kingdom Metazoa; phylum Chordata; class Chondrichthyes; order Orectolobiformes; family Hemiscylliidae; genus Chiloscyllium; species Chiloscyllium punctatum. Next base: position 46,663,811 of record NC_092747.1, on the reverse strand, counting down.
GAGATTGATGCCATGTTCCTAACCTCCCTATACTCCAGGTCCTGCACCCTAAAGCTACAGTCTAGGTTCCCATGCCCCGGCAGAGTTAGTTTAACTCTGACGTAAAAATGAAGATGAGGGCGTAGCAGGAATTGGAAAGTTTGCAAAATAGTTTTGTAGTTGGAAAGAGAATCCTGGTGCTTTACAAATAGCAATGAAATATGGAGTATATTAAAGTTTTATTTTGTTCAAATGAAAATCATAATAGTTTAATAATGAAACTAGAGGAAATTTGTAAAAATAAATGTGAAAAAAATGTAAAGAGACAAAGAATGAATTAATTTTTTTCTCAAAAGTTAAAGTTCAAAAATGAATTAGAAATGGAGAGTGTTGCAGAGGACAGCAAAAGACATCTCAAGTTGCAGAGAAGTGTAAAGTGATACTGTTTGAAAGAGACCACAAAGAAAGTCAATATAAAGGTACAGTTTTAAAGGGCGTACAAGAACAGCGTGATCTAAAATTTCATGTGAATAAATAATTGAAGGTGGCACCAGCAGTTGATTAGGTTATCTTTTAAAAACAATACTGATTTTATAAAAAGAGCAGTACAAAGCAAGAAAGTTATCATAAACCTATACAAGTCCCTGATTAGAGCTCAGCCGATATATTCTAAACAATCTTGGGCATGAAACTTTAGAAGGAATATATTTGGAATCTGTAGATTAAGAAGTAATCTTGACAAAAGAACAACAGATCATCAGTATGTGGCAGTTGCATTGAGTGGAGTTTTCACATGGGCATTTTTTCATTTCTTTCGTAGTAATGTGAAAGACAGATTGTTTGAAATGTGCATAATTATAAGTAGAGCCAATCTTTAAACTTGGGTAGGCAAGCTTAATCAAAAGACATATTTAAAACAATTGGAAGTGCTGCCAGACGACATATGGAGACAAGTGGTATACATTCATTTCAGGTAAAGTTAGATAAGCACATAAGGGAAAAGAATAAAAGATATGCTGCTAATGTCACCTGAAAAGGGATGGCTTATATAGAGTAAGAATGTATTATCCCATTACACTGAATAGCCTATTCCTCTGCTGTATGCTGCCTTGTAAGATATACAACTGTCAGCAGCGAGATCAGTTCTGGTCTGTGGTTATCTGCCTCAAAAAAGGTATAAATGATTTTTAGGCTTCTTGTGAGTGAAGGCTCATGTGACTAAATTAATTTTTATTTGACCAAGGTAATCTTCATTATGTTACCTTGATATAGTTCTTCAAAATAATTGAAGTTATAGAGAAGAAAAGATTATGTAAATGTTGAAATTGAACCTGGTAATTTCCAAACCATTTCAACAAATCTACTTACTTTTGAAATACTAGAGCAGAACATGCAGTTACATATTTCAGGTCACTATTATAGTTGAATATGTACCATCTTTTAAAGGATCCACGTTGTAAACACTTCCATAGATTTGAAGAATAGTCTTATATATTTGTGATTTTGTAGTGTTGTGAACTAAATAGTTGAGTTGGAGGAGACAGACAACTTTAGAAGTTCGATAATCTCATTATTAATTACTAAGAATGTTTAAGAGTCAATCGCATACAATGAAAACACTAAAGGAAATATTTGAGAACCACTGAAGTAAGTTAGATGTGTGCTTTCTAATTTAAATTCCTATGTTTCAATATTATGTAAATTAATTTGTAAAAACTCAGTTAAGTAAATGTAATTACTTGCAGTGCTTCTCACCCAACCTCATGATTTTCTGCTAGATTCCCATTCTTCCCAATTCAACCTCAATTTGTAGCATCAAACAAATAATATGGTTATTCATTAACTTGATATTTGCATCAAATTTATATGAGAAGGGAGAAGGAAAAGCATGAAAGCTGCAAACTGAAATCGAAACAGTACACAGGATGCAAGATAAAGACCTTTTTTGACATGCTGCTGTACTATGGGGAGGCAAAGCATACTCTGGTCACACAGATCTGGTGCCCTGGCTATTGTGCCTTGCAAGCAAACCACTAACTGAGTCCTCTGACCTTTCTGCGGTTCAAAATGCAGAACTTTGATAGTGATTATAAGAATGACAGCTTTGAAGCCAACAAAAGTCACCTGAAAGCTTGAATCCTTCATAGCAACAAGGACAAAAAGAAACCAAGAGAGAGCAAATGAGCTACTGCAACCACATGGAGAGTTCATGTCAGCCTGTAGTGTGCACTGTGGTTTAATATGTTTTGTTCTAAGAATTAAACTGCATTTGTATTATTTCATAAGGAGAGCAGCATTGGTTTTGATGCCATCAATGTGTACAGCATCAAACCAACTGGGTTTGAGGAAAATTAAATCCTTTTAACTGTCATCAAGACTCTCATTCAAGCCACAGTTAACAAAATATATGTAAGATGCACATTACTGATCTGAACATGAACCTGGGATACCTGCTAAAGGAAGGATATTTCTAAATTAGTGAGGGTTCAGGAAAGACTTACCAGATTGTTGCAAGGCCTGGAGGGTTTGAGTTATATGGAGAGGCTGGATATCTGGGACTTCTTTCACTGGAGCGTAGAAGGTTGAGGGGTGACCTTATAGAGGTTTATAAAATCAGAAGAGGCATAAGTAAGATGAATAGCAAATGTCTTTTTCCCTCAGGTGCGGGAGTTCAAAACTTGGGCGCATATTTTTAAGATAAGAGGAAAAAGATTTAAAAGGGGCCTGAAGGGCAATATTTTCACACAGAGAGTGGTTGCTATGTAGAATAAACTGCCAGAGAAAGTGGTATATGCAGTTACAACTACAACATTTTAAAACATTTGGATAGGTGCATGAATCAGAAAGGTTTAGAGGGATGTAGGCCAAATGCAAGGAAGTGGGACTAGTTTAATTGGAGAAATTTGGTTGGGATGGATGAGTTGGACCAAAGTGTCTGTTTCCATGCTGTCCTGTACATACCACCACTCCTGGTTTTGATCTTGGCCATGATCCATCCTTCAAAATGGCCCTTATTGTCACTCCTGGTCATTCCTCTTTTCAATCTCCATTTGGAGAGTTGCCTGGGGCCACTGCTAGTCCACATTTTCAAGTTAGCAAACTGTCTGATGGACTTAATTAACACTTGAATTAAGAGTTACATTCTGGCATCTTATTTAGGAGTTAATTATTGGAAATTTGGGAACAAATTTGCCACTTAAACTTGCTTTCAGTGTACATCCTACAAGGAAAGTAAGAACATGAACATTATCATTATAATGTATCCTATGCTGACATGATTCTTCTTCTTGTACATTCTTTTCCTTGTTTTGATGATTTGAACTGCCTTCTTTGTTGATAATTTTAACCTGAATTTGGATTCCCCACATCAATTTATCTACCAGTTTATTATAAATGTATTTATCAAGAAAACATTTATTCATTTTCAGGGAATCTTGAGTGTCTATCATAGCACCTGAAAAATACTTCAAAAGTACGTAGGTATATAATTCAACATTATTGATGAGCTAATGCAAAAATATGTTTTTAGGTATTGACAATGATGAGAATGGTGAAAGTTTCTTGGATGTTTTTGGGACCATTAAAGATGATTTGCAAGAACAGTCCAATGTGCCTGGTAATCAGTATGAACTTGCGCTGGACTTGGAGCTTGATTTTCCCAGAAGTAAGTTCCTTAACTAAAATTCCACTGATTGCAATATTTATTTCCAAATATGCCTTCATTTATATTTTTAATAATAATTTCTCCTCTAATATGTGTTGCAATCAATAGATTAAATGACATTCTAAATAGTGTGTAGCGGAGAAGGAATACAGTGTTTGCAGTTACACTGGTCTTTCATGTATAGAGGGACCATAAAAGGACAATTCAGGGTCTTTATTGAATATTGTGAATTTTGATTTAAATTGCAAAAGTAGGGAGATACTATTGAAATAGTACAAGACCTGCACATTAAGTTGCAACATTAGAAATCTATATGATTTTGGCCATTCAATTAATTAGAAGCACATACTGTAGGTGTGATGGCATAGAGTCATTGGGGTCTGACTTTATAGTCAAGAAGACTGACTTGAGAAGATGAAGAATTGATGAACATGTTAATTAAAAATTCTGCATGTGGAACTCAATATGGAATCTTTCAAAATATTCAAATAGTTATGTGAAATGAATGAGTAGAGAGTAAAGTTTCCATGACAAACATTGTATGTACTTCATCAAATGGTCTGTTTCTCTGTATTCTTTGTTGTGGCAAGTAACATTTGGGAAATCTGTTCAAGTAGCCAATTAACTTGCCCTTGTGAAGTCCCAAATGCGGTCTGACTGAAGCTGACAGTGTTTGGAGTTGTGAGAAATTACATACTATTCTCTCTTTTCAGTCAAAAGTGATTCATTACCTGCATGGTAATTTAATAGGTTCCTAGATATTAAAACATGACAATGCAAAAATATAATCATGAAGATTTGATTTTGGTCCCTTCTTTGCAGAGGAAGCTGGAACTAATTCATACGAGATATAACTTAGTACACAGCTGACACAATTGTCTAAACACTATTAATGAATTAAGCCAAGTTATTAGATCGTGTCTTGAGTTAAATAATTGAGCCAAACTAGAAAAATTGAATGTTATCGTATCTTGAATTGACACATGTAGAGTTCTTCTTGAAGCTGGCTGTGAGGATATCTGCTTACTACAGTTCACACTATTTTTAACCAAACATGATCTTATTTGTAGTTGTGCTACGCCAAAATGATTTCTGCCCTGAGTGGTCCGACATGTTGAACATGACACCTCTTGATATTTGCATTACTAGTATTTATCATTGCATCTTGCCAAACAACAAATAACACATTTGTGAATACTGTCTGTCTCCTCCTGGCAAGCCAATCTTCTGTCCAGAAAACTAAGTCTCTTCAGCATTTGTTCAGATTTCCAGTATCAGCACTATTTTTGCCTTTATTTTGTCCATGACCATACATTACCCACTATACCATTAAGTTTAATTTTCTGCTCACCCTTTAATATGACACCTTACCAAATACCTATGGAATCTATACACTACGCACCCACTCGTTCCCTTTCTCCACCATATATATATATCACTTCCTCAAAGAACTCGAGTAAATTAGTTAAAGCCATGTTAACTGTGCCTGATTTCCTTGAACTTGTCGAGGTGCCTTGCTTTAACATCTTTAATAGTAGGTTCCAATCCTATTTATTATGTTAACTGGCCTATTTCCTGCTTTCTGTCCATCTCCCTTTATTCAAAATAGAGTCACATTTCCTATTTTCCAATGTGATAAAATCTTTCCCAAATCCAGGCATTTTGGAAAATTAAAACCAACTTATCAACTATTAAACAAGCCATTCCTTTTAAGACTTGAGGGTGATGCCTCAATCCCACAAAAAGTGACTACTTTTTATCGTTTCTCATCTCTATCCAAACCAATTTTACAACTTGATTTCCCGAACTTCATTGTGCTAATAGCATCATCAATTAACAGAACCATTCTTCCACATTTTCTTGGCTTCCTGTCATTCCTAAATGTCATATATTCATCTTTGTCATCCTGCAGCAATGCCTTTGTACACAGTGGTTGATCCAGAAACTATTGAATCTTTATTCGAAGCATTAGTACAACCTTAGGCATGTCATTTTTTTCCTATTGTTGCATTTCAGTGCTAATACCCTTTAATAGATAAATAAGATTTACTTTTGAACAAGATCTCATATGCACTGGAATTGGAGATGCCTAACTGTCCAAAACAGTATTCAATGGAGCAGGGTTCTTAAATGCTATCTACCCAAAATGCATTCTACCATAGGCTTGGTGATATTTGTTGGGGGTGGGGTGGGGAGGGGTATAAGATCATCGATCATGTTCATTCAAAGAGAATTGGTGTGTTAACAGCTGCTGAAGAGTTGAATACCGAGAGTGAATATCTGTTACCACCAGTATTTGGAGAAGAATATGAGGAGCAGACTAGACCTCAGTGTAGAAGAAAGGTATGGGGCCATTTCGTTCAACCTAGCCATGGTTTTTCATGTTTTGTACTTAATAATGAAAATTGAACTTTACAGTCTTCTATTTTTAACAACTTGTTTAAAAGCACAATTTTAGCTATATTTAACAAAACTTCGATATCTAATTCAGGAAAACTGTACCCCAGTTATCTTCATATATTGATACCAATATATCCAGTTTTCTTTGTCTCCACGTTGCCTTTGCCTCATTATTTTATCGTATATTTCATTTTCTGCAGACATTAAGAAGACAAAATTATCTTGTTACCTTTGTATTAATAAACAAACTACAGATCCATTTGGGGTCATTTATATTTTGTAAAATGCCATTTTACTGATTAAACCAAACTTGCGTGTATTAGTCTGGTATTTTGTGTCTGGTGCATCTCGCTTTTAAAATGTGACTAATAAGTTCTGCTTTCATAGGGTGCAAAGAAAAAAGCACTTTCTGATGGTCATTCACAAGATGATAGCATTGTCACTCCTGAGATTGGTTTTACCTTAAGTTACATTTATGGTATAACTGCATGGAAACATTGGATTGCAACAAAGAAAGCAAAGAGTGAGAATACTGTTGAGATGGATGGATTTAACTCTGCTTGTAAGTTTCTTTGATGATACTTTACATTTCCATGATGTTTAGTCACCGATCCATTGAGTGGAATTTTGTGCTCCCATAGTGGGAGTGAGGTCGAAGGCAGGAATGGCTTTTAATTAGTTGGGAGGGTGACATATTCAATTCTGGCCTCCACCTGTAACCACCAGAAATAATTTCCATTCTGTAATACCATGCTGACCTTCTCATCCTGCCACCAATTGTGGCTTTCATGTAGTCAATTATGATAGATGCTGAAGGAATTTTCTCGCCAGACCTAGGAAATAACTATGATATAGGGTGAGCCTCCAACATCTAGCATTCCAAGAAGCGAATAACCTATAACCTATTTGACATCTAGATGAGAGAGCATTAGCTGATCAAAGCACTAATTGCCTGATGAAGGATGTGGATATCAGACACAGGAAAAGGCAGCTGTGAGTTTATTGGTCCTGATTATAGATGCTTTTATCATCTACTCTAGGAGACCCATACTTTATTGTTTTTCCAACCTCCATTTCCTTTCTACTGCTGCGTTTTCAGCGTGGCCAAAGCCAAGAGGACAATGTCTCAACATATGGAAACTTTCAACAATGAAGATTATAAGACATAGAGTCATAGAGATGTACTACAGCACGGAAATAGCCCCTTTGGTCCTACTTGTTCATGCTGACCAGATATCCCAACCCAATCTACTTCCACCTTCCATCACCCAGCCCATATCCCTCCAAACCCTTCCTATTTATATATCCATCCAGATGGTTTTTAAATGTTGCAATTGAACTAGCCTCCACCACTTCCTCTGGCAGCTCATTCCATGCATGTACTACCCTTTGCGTGAAAAGGTTGCCTCTTATGTCTATTTTATACCTTTACCCTCTCACCCGCCATTGTGTCTGCTCCATCACCCAGTGAAATCATGGCTGATCTGATCATCCTCAACTCTACTTTCCTGCCCCCTTTTTCTTTAACCCTTTTTCCTCTCACTGATTAAAATCCTGTTCTATCTTAGACTTGAATATATTTAACATTCGAGCCTCGACAGCTCTCTGCAGTAAAGAACTCCACAAGTTTGCTATCTTCTGAGGGAAGAACTCCTCCTGATCTCTGTCTTAAAAAAGCAGCCCTATATTTTGAGATTTTACCCTCTTGTCCTCAACCCTCCAACAAGTAGAAGGAACCTTTCTGCATCTACCCTCAAATCCCCTAAGAATCTCATATATTTCTCATTGTCAGTTGAAGCTGAGAGCAGATTTAGGAGTCTGTCGTTTGTTCAACTGGGAAAAAGTGCTGAGCTGCCAGTATTTTGGTGAGACCATTCAGGCTTTGGCAGTGTCTCGGGCTGCAGTGAAAGACCAAAGCTTTGCAGGAATTGGCAGAACCAGAGGGGCAATCTGGGAGTAGGGGAGCCTGGGCCTAATTTGTTTTTCATTGTGAAAGACTTGAAAATACTGTCTACATAGGATATAAGTGAAGATGTGTCAAGACTAGAATGTCCCAAAGTTAGAAAGGCAGATTCTGATTTGTGTTACTTGTTGATTTGATAAGGTAAAGAGTGAGATGTTTAAACTTGTGCACTGCAATGAAACCTGTGACGGTTGATCACTTCTACTCTCCAGTTAAAGAAACTGCAGATTGTAAATATTTTCTTTATTCAATCAGATATTTATAATACAAGATAATTAGATTCTTGTCCATTGCAAAACAAAAAGAAGAACTCCAGATGTAAGAATCTTTTTCAATATGCTAATATTGTATTGTTTGAGAATTGGATAGGTATTGTGAAGTGCTGTTCATTAATCAAAGTACTTTTAGAAAATAGACACAATGCAATTTTTAGATCAATTAGTATTCTAAAATGTATTCTTAACTACATGCTCCTGCTGCAAATTCAACTGGTGTACTTTTTATTTATGAAATCGGTTCTTCATTGAAACAAGTCTAAATGAGAGTCCTTGCAAAATAGGATAAAATTGATATGTTTTGATACAATACTGCTAGCTACCCAGAGAACAATAGAGACAAAGTTTCAGCTAATTAAATTTAATTGATGTCAACATTTGGGTCCAGTGACTTTTCTTCAAAATTGAAGAACCCCAGTTCTGAAGAAGGGTCACTGCACCTCGAAGGTTGACCCTGATTTCTCTCCACAGATGTTGCCAGACCTGCTGAGTTTTTCCAGCAGTTTCTGTTTTTGTTTCAGATTTCCAGCATCCACAGTTCTTTGTTTTTAGTAAATTGAATTGATGCCTATTTCAATCAATGCAGCCATGTCATCAAGACCTTGTGGCTCTGTGTTGCTGTAAGACTAAGAGGAAGGCCAGGCCGCTAAGTGAGTGAATTGAGCAGGGTGGGTGAGAAAAGGAGCTACTAAGCAAGTGAAGAGGTTTGGGGGGGATTGGAAAGGGAGCAAGTGTGTACGATAGAGAGACATGTGCTATTAATAAGAATGCATATATTTGTGTGGGGAGATGTTGTAAAGAGGGACTTCACTCAGTTCACTGACACGAAAGAAATGGGAAGCTTGACCAAAGCCTATATGAATTTACATTAAAAAATGTGGATTTTTTTTTGTATTTATATTCGTATCAATAATAATTTACTGTTATAATTATATATTGTAATAAGACAGCATAGCAACATTCAATTTTGTTTTTATTGGCATCTGAAGTTGAGTTCATTTTTATGAACAAATCCAGCATTTGTTGCCCAACCTTAATTGACCTTGGAAGGTGGTGTTTAAAATAGGATCACATTGAAAAAAGTGTTGCAAAGCACGATCATCTTTTCTTAACATGGCCTTAATTCTGTGTTATATGCTCTAACTGCATTGATTGCTGAAATATTAAGGTCCCTTTGATGATTTGATAGAAGTGCATTTATCCACACTCTTGAAGTAATTGATGGTTAACAAAGGAACAATTAATGTTTCTATCAATTTGAACTCTTTATAATTCTATCTATTTGAAGAAGCATTTATATTCACTACAGAGTATAAAAATATACCTAATAAATATACGATTCATTGGTACAAACAAATTTCAAATCTTTTGTCCAATGTCACCAATAATAGGCAAACCAATGATGATACCATTAAAATCATTGAATTGAACAAATTCAGGGGTCTTGGGGTGTTGTAGAGCATGGTAGATTAATAGAAATGGGAAGAGTGAGACCATGGAGAGAACTGAATACAGATGAAATTTTCAGGAAGCACAGGGAGTGATGAATGGATGAAATTAAAGGTGCATTTGGATTAGGCAGCAGAATTTTGAATGAGTTGAAGTTGATATAAGATGAAAAATGGAAAGCTAGCCAGAGATCATTGAAATAGATAAAAGTGTTAAACTGAAATGGTTTTTTTCCCCACTTCTTCCAGTGTTGGAAAAATCTGCACACATTAAAGGGGAACTGTTGTCATATACTGCAGCAGAGCTTGACTGTGGATTGGCTACATTTATAAAGGAAGTTCGAAGACCAAATGGTGAACATTATGCACCTGATAGCCTCTATTATCTATGCCTAGGAATTCAACAGGTTGGTTAAATAACTAAATTTGCTTATAGATAAACCTTACCACATTGTGTTTGCTTTATTACTGAGTGTGCTGTATTTGGTGTTCATTATTTATAAATGTTTTAAATCTAAAGATAACTTATTTTCTAAATGTAGCATTTCAGTCAGATATATCTTATGTTGTGACAAGAATCCGGGCAAGATTTCCTAATTTATTACAGTTCCAGATGGATATCCCAAATTATTAAGCTCCTAGGTGAGGTGGGATGAACTGTTCTAGTCACCCACCATCTCAGTTGGTCACAACAAGGTTAACTTGATGGATTATAGTAGATGTATGAAGACAAATTGACAAGCGAGCATTATATACTATGACAACTGATCCCCGATGGGCATTGCTAACAAGAGGAACAGGACCTTTCTGCAACCCTATACCTTGCTGCTAATTCCCCATTAGTTTGCCAAATCTTCACTTTCTAAGTAAGTGTCCATCTTTCTTTTGTCGTATTCTTAAAGACTATTTGTTGCAATTCTTGATTTTTAATATAGGTATTTTCAACCAGCTCAATTCCTGTGCTAACACTACGTATCCTTGATCTGGGTTCTCCCATAATCATGGGAAATTATTCATTGACTTTTCATTCCATTTTTTGTTAAGTATGTCAATCAGCTCAGCTCAGCACCCCAAAATATAACTCATTTCTATGGCTGGGTTCCTTCATTTTCTAAAGTGAATCACCAATTTGCTTTCTCCAAGGCCAAGGTGAACCACTCAAAACTTAACACAGTACTCTTAGTGATATCTGTCCAGCGTACTTTATAACTGCAATTTTACTACCTTACTTATTTTTTCATTTCTTTTGTGTAGGTGAGTTCATTCTAGTCTCTTTCTTTGCATTTTGTCTGTTATTTATGTCCTAGCCATCTCCTTGTTTGCATAACACATCCTGTGCCCTTGCTACAACATGTGATTGTCCATTATGACCTTTAATTTTGTTCTTGAGAAGCAGGTATTACTGGTTAGACCAGCCTTTAATGCCCATCTATAATTGCTTGTGAGAAAACGATGGTAAACTTCCTTTTTCAACTGCTGTAATACTGTTAGGATGAGAGTTCCAAGATCTTTTCAAGTAGGTGTACCCTACTCAATCGGAAGCTAGGGAAGTGATTGCTGGGCCCCTTGCTGAGATACTTATAGCATCGATAGCCACAGGTGAGGTGCCGGAAGACTGGAGGTTGGTTAATGTGATGCCACTATTTAAGAAAGGTGGTAAGGAAAAGCCAGTGAACTACAGACCAGTGAGCCTGACATCGGTGATTGGCAAGTTGCTGGAGGGAATCCTGAGGGACAGGATTTACATGCATTTGGAAAGTCAGGGACTGATTAGGGATGCTTAACATGACTTTGTAGGTGGAAAATCGTGTCTCACTAACTTGATTGAGTTTTTGAAGAAATAACAAACAGGAATGATAAGGACAGAGCAGTGGACATGATCTATATCTACTTCAGTAAGGCATTCAACAAGGTTCCTCATGGTAAACTGGTTAGCAAGATTAGATCATATGGAATACAAGGAGAACTAGCCATCTGGTTACAGAACTGACTTGAAGATAGAAGACAGAGAATGGTGCTGGGGGGTTGCTTTTCAGATTGGAGACTGGTGACCAGTGGTGTGCCACAAGGTTCGATGCTGTGTCCACTGCTTTTCATCATTTATATAAATGATTTGGATGTGAACATAGGAAGTATGGTTAGTAAGTTTACAGATGATCCCAAAATTGGAAGAGTAGTGGACCAACGAAGAGGGCTACCTCAGAGTGCAACGGGACCTTGATCAGATGGGCCAAGGAGTGGCAGATGGAGTTTAATGTAGATAAATGTGAGGTGCTGATTTTTGGAAAGGCAAATCAGGACAGGACTTATACTTAATGGGAAGTCCTGGGGTGTGTTGCTAAACAAAGGGACCTTGGAGTGCAGGTTCATAGTTCCTTGAAAATGGAGTCACAGGTAGATAGGGTAGTGAAGAAGTCATTTGGTATTCTTGCCTTTATTGGTCAGGGCATTGAGTGTAGAAGTTGGGAGGTATAGGACATTGATTAGACCACTTTTGGAATATTATGTGCAGTCCTGGTCTCCCTGCTTTAGGAAGAATGCTGTGAAACTTAAAAAGGTTTAGAAAAGAATTACAAGAATGTATCCAGGTTTGGAGGGTTTGAGGCTAAATAGGCTGGGGCTATTTTCCATGGAGCTTTAGAGGCTAAGGGGTGATCTTATAGAGGTTTATAAAATCATGAGGGGCATGTATAGGATAAATAGACAAGGTCTTTTCCCCATGGTGGGGATTTGAAAACTAGAACCATGATGAGAGGGGAAAGATTTAAAAGGGACCTAAGGGGCAATTTCTTCATGCAGAGGGCGGTGCATGTATAGAATGAGCTGCCAGAGCAAGTGGTGGAGGCTGGTACAATTACAACATTTAAAAGGCACCTGAATAGGTAAATAAGTCATTCTGTTATAACACTCATTTTGTTATCGCAAATTTGCCACGATGCGATTGACGAATTGGGACACTGTTTCTAAAGCGCAAACTTTTAAAGTGTATAATGGTTGTAAAACAATTCCGGGCACATTAGTTTTTAATGGTGCTGCTATTACATGATATTCTTATTACATGGGATTGCACGAGAGTGGAAATACCATATTAAAGCAGAACTGACTGTATGAATAGGAAGGGTTTAGAGGAATGTGGTCCAAATGCTGGCAAATGGGACTAGATTTATCTAGGATATCTGGTTGGCATGGACAAGTTGGACCAAAGGATCTGGTTCCATGCTGTACATCTCTATGACTTTATGACTCTATAACTGTAAAGGAATGGCAATACCTTTCCAAGCCAGGATAGGATATAGCATGGAGGAGAGCTAACATATCGTGATACTACCATGTATCTGCTGTCCTTATATTTACTGGTGGTCGAGGTCACAGGTTTGGAAAGTGTAATGGAAGGAGCCTAAAGGATTTAATTTAGTGCATCTTATAGAGGGTGTGCAAGCTGCTGACACCTGTGTGTTTGTGCTGCTGGATGGAGTGCCAATCAAGCAGACTCCTTTGTTCTAAATGATGTCAGGTTTCTTGTGTGTTGTTGGAGCTGCACTCATTCAAGCAAGTGGATAATGTTAACAAATCACTTCTGACTTTTGCCTTCTAGATGCTGAACAGGCATTGGGAGACAAATGGTCAGTTACTCACTGTTCAACACTTAGCTTCTGATCTGCTCTTGTAGCCACAGCTTTTGTACAACTGGTCCAGTTCAGTTTTCTGCTCAATGATAATGGTGGGGAATTCACCAATGGTAATGCCATTAACCATCCATTTGCTGCTCAAACATAGTGCTGTTTGTGGGCTGCCTTCACCCTTTCTTTCAGCTGCACTAAACTATTAATGGCGCATAGCTTCTGCTTTCTCTCCCAAAGCTTTTCCTGAGTCCTAACCACAACACTTAGCTCGCCTACTGGCTTCCAAAAGTTCTCCAGAGTTCAGACTGCTCAGAGTCTGATACTGAAGTGCCTTTTCAAGGCAGAGTCTCTTCTGCCTGACCCTAAGTACTTGTTGATTAGCAGTGCAAAGATAGCAACCTTCCCCTCTGACAGCCTTCATCCAACTAACTAAAGCCACACACACAAACACACAACTTATTGTTCTGTGCAACATATTGAAAACCTCGCACCAAGCCCAGACTTTATTCCTAGGCAGGATTAAACCACTGGAACATCCTGTTCCCAGAATGTTACAATTATCAGAATGCTGACTTAGACAATACAATTGTATATAAAAATGTGTTTAATCACAAATGTATTTCTGCATATTAAAGGAATTTGCCTGGTTAAGTAACTAGCTTCTCAGATAATATCTATTTTTAGCAAGAGTTGACAATTTTTTAACAATTGAAAAGTGCATTTCTAGTTTGTAATTGAACTTTTACTGTTTAGATTAGATTAGATTGCTTACAGTGTGGAAACAGGCCCTTCGGCCCAACAAGTCCACACTGACCTGCTGAAGCGCAACCCACCCTGACCCATTTATCCCTGCTCCTAACACTACGGGCAATTTAGCATGGCCAATTCAGCTAACCTGCACATTTTTGGACTGTGGGAGGAAACCGGAGCACCCAGAGGAAACCCAAGCAGACACTGGGAGAATGTGCAAACTCCACACAGTCAGTCACCTGAGGCGGGAATTGAACCTGGGTCTCTGGAATTGAACCCAGGTCTCTGGCGCTGTGAGGCAGCAGTGCTAACCACTGTGCCACCGTGCCGCCCACATGCTTTTGTGACAAATATTTTCATCGTTAGCTGGCTATGTACAAAAGTAGCTAAGGCTTGAAACATGTTGTCATACAAAACTTTAATGCAGATACTTCAAGAAATGTAGAAGAGGTTGTTGTTTTGCTTTCTAGCAACAAGCCAGTTTTAGTGAAATAACTGTGAAGTGGAATGTTTAAGGAGCCAAACACACAATTTCTTGGAATCATTTCCAGGGAAGCTGTTGTCATTTACAAGAGCCTTTCCCAAGATTTATTCTTGGTATAAGTTCACAAGAGCTCTCAGCCTTCTTTAGAAACTGATCACCAAGCTCTAGAGAGCAACCTGAGAATGGACAGCCCTCTGATTTTACCTTTGCCAGATCACCAGAAACATTTCTGCTCTTGATTTTGATTTATTTCAAGAATCCATTTGATTGTGTGCTATCTCTAGTAAATATTGAATGTCAGTTTATTTTTCATGTTACTTGAAACATGACAGAACTATATTTCTATTCTCCTATTGTTTTGACACCACAATTCTATATGGCTCATTTGATGTGTTTGAAAGATGGCATTGTGAATTATAATTCTATCTTTGACATTCTGGTTGATTGGTCACAGGATTATTGCAGGTTTTTTTTTCCTTCTACAGTATCTATTTGAAAATAATAGAAATGATGACATATTTAGTGACTCCTGCTATCACACATTTAATGAAGAATTTAACACGATCTTGAGGAGTTGGCGACCAAGTATTTTACCAAATGGTAAGAAACTAAATCATAGTTCAATACTGTCTAATTATGCTTTTCCTAAATAAATTGTCAGACCTTTTGATGTAACATTAAAAAAAATTAGTTGTGTAGGTGTATGGAAGGATTTAGAAAAATCTCTATGTTTTGAAAGTGGATACAATGTAGATATTATTTAATTTAAATATTGGATCACATTCCTACTTTTATTGGCATGTAACTGAACATACATTACATAGATGAATTTTGCTAAGGACATTCTAGTCTGCAAATTTCTAAGACAAAGAGGAATTATACCCTTTTTATGAAATTTTGTGCAATTACTTGTGGAAAAATAACTAATACCCGCTCTTTTTGATTTTCTGTTCCTCAAAATAAGAAAGCATGGAACCAATTTTAAAAAGGTTCTGAAAACAGCTGCAAAATGCATTACTTAAATGTCCATTTTCAAGTGAGTTAGCATGTAGGTCCTGATGTTCAATAGAACTCCCAAAGTATAATAAGTATTTAGCAAAGCAAGACTTTCCTTACTTTATTTACCCAATCTGACCATCACTCAGTGTCCTTTTCTGTGTTTCCATTCTACAGTCAGGCTCTTGAAATTCAGTCATATTGTATATGATTGTAACAGCTTCCATGCATTGAGTGAAAAATGGGCTGTCCTAGCTCTCACCCTGCACCTTTCTCTAAACAGCATAGGTACAGAAGGCTATTCAGCCCATTCAACTAGTTCACCATTCACTGAGGTAATGGTTGATCTGCAACCAAGCTCTGTTAACCTAACATGGTTCCATATACCTTAATATTTTTGGCTAACAAAAATTCTATCGCTCTTTTTGAATTTGCATTTAAATTGAACAAGTATTGACCACCTTATTGTGGTTAAATTTGCGTAATCCTTCATTGCAATGTAAGCCTTGGATCCTTGATACTATTATGCTGAATCTGCACTTTTTCCAAGGCCAGTTTATTCTTTCTGAATAGTGATGTCCAGAACAGTGTTCAATCGTTAGTTTCTCCCTTATCTCTCTCCCTGTTCCCTACTGACAATCCAACTTCACAACTACTATGCCAGCTAACATTGTAACTGATTCTCTTTTCTCAGGTACTGTTCCTGCTTCTTTTCAAACCCATTGTCATTACGATCTCCTCAAATACATGCCTTCTGTCCTTTCTATGGTTACAAATTATTACTCCTATCATTCCTTTCCTTAGGTGTGTTTTAATTCCCTGAATTTATGACACCAAATTGGAGGTGTAGTGGACAGTGAAGAAGGTTACCTCACATTACAACATGATCTTGATCAGATGGGCCAGTGGGCTGAGAAGTGGCAGATGGAGTTTAATTCAGATAAATGCGAGGTGCTGCATTTTGGGAGAGCAAATCTTAGCAGGTCTTATACACTTAATGGTAAGATCTTCAGGAGTGTTGCTGAGTGTTGGAGTGCAAGTTCATAACTCCTTGAACGTGGAGTCGCAGGTAGATAGGATAGTGAAGAAGGCATTTGGTATGCTTTCTTTTATTGGTCAGAGTGTTGAGTACAGGAGTTGGGACGTCATGTTGTGTGGCTGTATAGGACATTGGTTAGACCACTGTTGGAATATTGAGTGCAATTCTGGTCTCCTTCCTATTGGAAAAATGTTGTGAAACTTGTAAGTGTTCAGAAAAGTTTTACAAGGATGTTGCCAGTGTTGGTCGATTTGAGCTATGGGTAGAGGCTAAACAGGCTGGGGCTGTTTTCCCTGGAGTGTCAGAGACTGAGGGGTGACCTTATAGGGGGTTACAAAATTATGAGGGATATGGATAGGATAAATAGACAAAGTCTTTTCCCTTGGGGTGGGGGAATCCAGAACTAGAGGGCACAGATTTAGGGTGAGAGGAGAAAGATATAAAAGGAACCTAAGGGGCAACTTTTTCATGCAGAGGGCGGTATGTGTATGGAATGAGCTGCCAGAGGAAGTGGTAGAGGCTGGTACCATTGCAACATTTAAAGGGCATTTGGGTGGGTATATGAATAGGAAGGGTTTGGAGGGATATGGGCTGGGTGCTGGCAGGTGGGACTAGATTGGGTTGGGATATCTGGTTGGCATGGACAGATTGCACCAAAGGATTTGTTTCCATGCTATACATCTCTATGACTTTATTATGGCTGTCTTTGCGCAATTCCCAAGTTTAATCTTTTCCAATCAGGTTTCAACTCTGCACTGTTCTAAAACAGCTCTGATTAAAATTGGAAATAAGATTATGGTTAACCACATCATTCCCTTAAATGCATCTCTCCATTTCTGTCATATTGACATCCTTTGTACTATTATAGACAGAACACCACCTCCTTTTCATGCCTGTATGCTATTGCCTCTGAAGTCCAGCTCCTCTACCTGATCTCTGCACAATCTACCTGACATTGGCTATTTTGCCTGAGATTAACTGCCTCTAATATCAGCATTAAATACTGTCTCGATTAAAAATTCTAACTTTCATTGTCTGTCAAAACCAACAGACTACCATAGGCATACATGAGCTATATTTTGTAAATGAACTTAACCACTTTGCAGCAGATTTGCAGATCACTTTTGATCTCAACAAATTCAGACTGCTGCCAAAGCATAACTTCCATATCAGCCTGCACCTAGTACTCCAAATAGTCCAATTCCAATATACTTTGAAGGAGAGACTCTGAAATATATTGGTCAATTCCACTACCCCAGCTGCACCAGCTCAGCCTTGTAAAATCTATGGCAGCAAGTGTTTGATGAAAGAATCCTACATAAGTGAACAATGGCCCTAGCATACTGAGGAGTTGTACCAACGCTTCTAGACTGTCTACCAGTGACCTATAATAGTGCTAGCAAAATTATGTCAAGAGTGTTTCTGCTGTAACCTCCAGTTCTGATGAAAGGACAGTTGAGCAAACATTAGTTATCTTCTTGAAGTTTGTCCTATAAGTATTCTGGGCAAATGCCTATAAGATCAACTTTGGTGGTTTGGACATTTGTGTCTGGTTGGCCAAAAACACTTGAAAAGTCCTGTTCTCTTCACTCTCACATGGCTGATATTCTGGGAAAAAGAAGGAAAACACTTCATGTGCACTGAAGATCATTGTCCTTTATAACTGGAAAGGGCTTGCTACCACTTATTCAATATGGTAATAAATTGTCCAACATCTTAATGATACGACAGAAGGAAAGAAAATGAAGCAAATCCTGCACTCTTGTTCCCACTATGTCAAGCCTTATGAACGTAAGGATACTTGTTCAAAAGTCAGCCTATTCAGTTACATATAGATCCATAAGGAAACTCAAGGTCCTGATGGTTTAACAAAGTAAATTATCTGAAGTTCTAATGAAGAGTCACCAAACTCAAAACATTAGTTCGGCTTTCTTCATAGATGCTGACAGACCTGAGTTTCTCCAACAATTTCTGCTTTTGTTTCAGATCTTCAGCATCTGCAGTTCTTTGTTTTAAATGATCGTATGGTTTACTAGGCAAGCCTGCCATACATGATTTGCAGGTATTGTACATGTGAATTTTACATAAACATAATTCATAATTTCTTTTTTTAGGGTCAATATTTTCACGTGTTGAAGAGGATTATCTATGGAAATGCAAACAACTGGGGCCACAGTCACCATTTGTCCTTCTTAATACTTTGCTATATTTTAACACTAAATACTTTGGGTTAAGGACCATTGAACAGCATATGAGACTTTCCTTTGCAAATATTGTCAAACAATGGAATAGAAACTCTGACAATTCTGTATGCATTCGATACGAGGTAGCAGCTTTGTGTACAAACGACAATCAAGGTAAAGTTTTTGTTTAGATAATAAACGATTTCCTGTCTTCATTGTCACTTGAATGTATAATATAGGTTGCTTTTTATTGATTATTTACAATCCCAGATATCTGTTTCTAAGCATTTTTCCATCATAAGTTTTTAAAGTTTTCAATCTATGAAAGATGTACGATGACGATCAATTGCGTGTTTCTCAAATTCCTTTAGAAAAACATTATGCCTATAATATGCATTCTGATGGCTGAACTGTAAAGGTCAATCCTAAGTTGTACTTGGTAGAAAACATTTGAGCATCGTTTTATTTTTAGGCTGATGACAGGGCTGTCAGTCAGTGCTGTTTTTTAGGATTAAATGGAATTAAATCAACTAAATGGAACTAGCAAACTGAGGACATCCTGATGGACCTTGCTGGCAACTGATCGACCCAATAATTTGTGGTATGGAGTGTCGCAACAAAGTAGATCTGCAGAAAGCTGTTGCTGTCACTGAAGAATGATGAGTTTGTGCAAGGCTGCTTTGCACAAATTATTTTTGCTCCTTCTGTTTACAAGACAATGTGAAATTTACCATTTAGGGCCTCCTTGTCACCATCACTGTTGAAACTTTTGTAAGAATTTGTAGTACATGGTTCAATAAGTTCTGATCTTAGAAAACTTCGGACATTGTAAGCCTCTGATTTCAATGTCAATATTAGTACAAGAGTCAAATGTCTGTCCACCCAGTGATAGGCGCCTGTGAAAGTGGCAGCTGGCTGATCACCTCTTAGTGATCCCATTTTGAGTCTGTTAAGAGTTGAAATTTGGATTTGGTGATGGGTTAAAAAAAAGTGTTCAGTTCTGTGTAAGAGCACTTCTGGATATGAAATGAAAAGAGTTGAAATTCGCTACAATAACAAAATTCAGAATGCTGAATGGTACAGTCCTTTGATTTTGACTGAAACCTATATTAAAAACAACATTTGTATCTGTATTTAAGATTTTTAGATATAAATTGGGTTTTCCTGGATTGACACAAAGTCCAGTTGAAAGAAATCGAACATAAACATTGTAAATTAGTGAGATGTGTACTAGAAATTCTCAAACTTTGGGTCTGAATGAGAAAATAAGGAGTTTCCCTGGTGGAGAGATCACTGACCAGGGCATAGTTTTAAGGTAAGGAAGTTTATAGGGGATGTGAGGGTGATGGGATTCTGGAACTCACTACCTGTAAGAGTGATAGAGGCAGAACCACTTATAACATTTAAGAATTATTTAGATTTATGCTTGAAATGCTAAGTCATACAAGGCTAGGAACCAAATGCTGGCAAATGCGTTTAGAATAATTAGGTAGTGGTTTCTGACTGGCGCAGACTTGATGGGCCCAAAGGCCTTTTTCTGTGCTACAGACCTCTATGATAAATATTATTTGAATGGGGAAAGACTTCAGAAAGCTGCAGCAGAGAGGGATTTTAGAGTCCCTTATTTAACCAAAGATATACTGGTGTTGGGGGCAGTCCAGAGAAGGTTCACAAGTTTGATTCTGGGTGTGGAGAGGTTTTCTTATGAAAGAGATGTTGAGTAATTTGGATCTGTATTCATTGAAGTTTAGAAGAATAAGACAATTAAAAGAGCAACCTAATTAAAACATAAAATTCTTTGGGGTTTGAGAAAGGTAGATGTGTTGAGAAACTATGACCCCTTGTGACACCATCTTGGACCTAAGGGCATAATATCAAAGTATGGAACTGCCCAATTAAGCTGAGGAAGAAGTTCTTCTGAGAGTAATCAATTTATGAAATTCTTTACCACAAAGGGCTGTAGAGTCTAGGTTGGAGACAGGCTGAGACAGACAGATTTTTTAATCAGTAAAGGAATTAAGAGCTGGGAGCAAAGGAAGGAAAGTGGAGTTTAAGGATTCTCACATCAGCCAATATCTCATTGAATGGCAGAGCACACTCCAATGGCCAAATGGCCTACTCGTGCTCCTGTATCTTATAGTCTAAGCAGCATGCTGTGCAGCTTGCTAATAATTTATTCATATGAAACAGTACTTCAGTATCAGCAAATCGAAATATTTTACATTGTGTTTTCAGACAAAATTACACCAGGAAAAAGAAAACGTGAGGAAGATGATCCTGTGTTCGAACAAAAGGAAAACTTGGCAAATCCATCGAGATGTCCTGTAAAAATGTTTGAGTGCTACCTCTCAAAGTGGTACGGTTAAAACAAACAGTATTGTTTGTATTCATTACATATATTCTTTGCTACATTTAATTGACATTGCTATAAAGGAAATTTTTTAGAACATTTATTCTTGGAAAGTCTGAGCAGCTTGCAAGGTCAGCATTTATGGGCGACATGGTGACTCAATGGTTAGTACTGCTGCCTCACAGCACTGGGTTCAATTCCAGCCACGGGCGATTGTCTGTGTGGAGTTTGCACATTCTCCCCATGTCTGCGTGGGTTCCTCCGGGTGCTGTGGTTTCCTCCCACTATCCAAAGATAGGACATAGAACAATACAGCCCTTTGGCCCTCGATGTTGCACTGACCTGTAAACTATTCTCAGCTAGTCTCCCTACACTATCCCATCATCATCCATGTGCTTATCTAAGAATTGTTTAAATCTCCCTAATGTGGCTGAGTTGACTACATTAGCAGGTAGGGCATTCCACACCCTTACCACTCTTTGCGTAAAGAACCTGCCTCTGACATCTGTCTTAAATTTTTCATCCCTCAATTTGTAATTATGTCCCCTCGTACAAGCTGAAGTCAATCATCCTAGGAAAAAGGATGATTTCATTGAATACCCTATCTAATCCTCTGATCATCTTGTATGTAAAGGTGTTCAGGTTAGGTGAATTAGCCGTGCTAAAATTGCCCATTGTGTTCAGGGATGTTTAGGTTAGGATCGTCAGGGGAAATGTAGAGTAATAGGGTAAGGTAATGGGTCTGGGTGGGTTATTCTTTGGAGGCTCGGTGGGCCAAATGGCCTGTTTCCACATTGTAGGGATTCTATGAATTATCGCTGATTGCTCTGAGAAATATTTGCATTGTGCAGACTTCCATTGGATTGTTTAATGGATGTCAGTGTCTCTGACTAGGCTTGTTTGTTGCCTATCCCTAATTGCCCTTGAAATGATGGTCGCGAGCTGCCTTCTTGAATTGCTGCAGTTCATTATGTATGGAAGACTCATACTGCTGTTAGGAAGGCTGTGCAAGTTTTCAAAACAACACATTGAAGGAGTAATAATCTAATTTCATTTCAGAGTAGTGGGAGGTTTAGAAAGGAACTTGCAGGTGGCGGTATTCCCAAGTATCTGCTGACTTTGTTAGCAGATGTTAGAAATCAATAGCTTGGAAAGTCCTATCAAGAAGCCTTGGCCAATTGCTGCAGTGCATATTATTGATGGTACACATAACTGCCACTAGGGGGCTGGTGGTGGAAGAAGTGAATGTTCAAATGAATGGGCACTGCAACATGGGATGTTCCATCCTGATATTGTTAAATTTCTTGAGTATTGTTGATGCCACGCTTGTATCCAGACAAAAGAATATTCCAACACGCTGTTGATCTGTAATGTGTTAGATAAAGGTCAAGCTTGGGTCATAAGGTAGTGAATTACTCCCAGCCTTTCACCTGCTCTTGAAGTACCATTTTGGATAAATTAGATCAGTGTTAATCTCTAGGATGTTGATGATGGAGTATTCAAATATGATAATGCCATTGATTGTCATAGGAGATGATTATATTCACACTGGTTGGTCTTTGTGTGACACTCAAATGCAACTTGTCACTTATTAGCCCATGCCCTGACCTTGTCCAGATCTTCCCACATTTGTGAGTGAGCAGTTTCTGTAACTTCAGTCATGGATGATGCTGAACATTGTGCAATCATCAATGAACATCCTCATTTTTGACCTTTATGATCGAGGTGAAGTCATTGATGAAGTTTGGACTTTACCCTGATGAACTCTTGCAGTGAAGTCCTGGGGCTGAAGAAAACCACAATCATCATCTTTTGTGCTAGGTATGATTCCAACCATATGTCTACCATCTTGTAAGGTGGTGGCTTGTGCCATTGCATCAGTGCTGTCAGACATTGCCTGTTGTGGCTTAGGAACCCCAATCTGGCTTAGCAGCCTCTACCATTTGTGCTGCAGAGGAAGATAGCAGGAAAGTAGATAAGGTGTTCGATTTTCTGGTCTCTGTTTTCTCTGAATTGTCTTCTCAGCAAGTTGAGCTTTTTGTTCTTGCTTGCCTTTTCCATTATCTTTACAAACTTCCAGAGGTCATGGCAGTCATTAACTGTCTCCCGGTTGTCAAAATCACAATTCCCACAGACATATCTTACTTGCGGATATGGATGCCGGGCAAGTTGAAACTCAATGACCAGTTCACCACCATCCATGAACACAATCCAGCCAGTGCAGATGCTATTGGATGAGCAATGAAATACGCTGATAGGTTAACCCCAGAGCTACTGAGTTGCTTACATCATCCCGCCAAGTGATGCCAAGGCTACATTGAAAATAGTGAATGAGGCAACTGTCTCCACTGTCAAGAATATGTTGCTCAGGTCTCTTCATTGTAGATAAATGCACTGATGGTGTAGTCTTGGTAGGTTTGTGGTTAGTGTTCACAATCAAGTTTCTAATATTCCACATAACCTTGCTTACTTAGGCATAACAGAAACAATTTTTACAATCTTTTTGTTGATTCAATATCAAATTATAGATTCCTGGTGATTGTGCAGTCTGAATACATAAAGCTATCAACAAGCTGCAGCATCACATTGTTAGTGCTGATAGATGTCATGAGAGTGTCCATTTGCCACTGCAGGAATTCCTCAATGAGATGTTAGTGTGGCATTGTTAGCATTGTGCAACCCTGTGCTGATATTTTGGTGCACTTTTGTCTTCAATCTTCATGAGTATAGCTAAACAGCTTTCCACTTTTATGCAATGTAAGTGGACACCTTTTACAAATGACCTGAAGGCATGTGACAGCACCAAAGACAAGAATGTGCCTCGAAGAGTTTCAATACCAGAGCACAACCCTGTTTTACCCACTGTGAATCTCAAAAGACTCCATTGTTGCCGCATCATGGTTCACTGTACCTATCATGTTATTATAGAAAAGGAAGATTACATTACTGAATTCAGCATTTGACTGGGCAAGTAAGAAATATTCCATCACACTCCTGACTTATGCCTTATAGGTGGGAGATACCTTTGGAGTGTCAGGAAGCGAGTTATTCACTGCAGGATTCCTAGCGTGTGACTTGCTCTTGTAGCTAATGTGTATAGCTAATCCAGTTCAGTTTCTGGTTAATGGTAACCTTCAGGAGATTGAGGGTTTGGGATTCAATTAAGCGTAATGCCATTAAATGTCATCAGCAAAAGTTAGTTTCTCTCTTGATAGAGGTGGTCATTGCCTGGTACTTGTATAGCATGAATGATTATTGTCACTTGTCAATCCAAACATAGATTTTGTCCAGATCTTGCTGCATTTGGGCATGGTTTGCTTCAGTACCTGAGGAATCGCAAATGGTGCTGAACAATGTGCAATCATTAGAGAGCATCCCACTTTTGATGTTGTGATAGTGAAAATGCCATTGATAAAGATGGTTGGGCCTAGGAAACTACCCAGAGGAATTCCTGCAGAGATGTTCTAGTGCTGAGCCTCTAACAACCACATCTTCCTTTGTGCCAGGTATGACTCAGACCAGCAGAGTTTTCCTTTTCCTGATTGTCATATACTTGAGTTTTGCCAGGGTTCCTTGATGCCACTCTCAGTCAGATGTACCCTTGATGTCAAGAGCAGTCACTCTCACTACCTCTGGAATTCAGCTGTTTTGACCATGTTTGAAAAAAGGCTGTAATAAGGTCAGGAATGAATGGCCTTGACGGAACTCAGATTGGACCACCAGATTATTAGTCATATTACTATTCCCTACAGTTTCACCACCATAGTATTTACTCAAGGGTGTATCAACTCACACTAATTTAGAATAAATCAAAACACTGCTGACATGGTAATGGATAAAATTAAATTTCAACTAGAAATACTAATAAACTTTAAACACCGATTATGGAGTAAAGCATGGTACTCATTGTCACAATGATCATGCTGCTTGAGTATTTTTGTAGGAAGAAAAAAACGTATCTTTGACTGGTTATAACAAATGTATAAGTAGCCACTCTTAGTTTTAGACCCAGATCAAAGGATGTGCTGTTGGAGGGGGTCCAGAGAAGGTTTCCAAGAATTAATCGGGAATGAAGGGCTTATCTTGTGAGTAGCGGTTGAGGGCTCTGGGTCTGTATTACATGGAGTTTAGAAAGATGAGAGGGGATTGGGGGTGGGGGATCTGATTGAAACATACAGAATACTAAGGGCCTAGATAGAATGGAGAACATACTTCCACTCTGTTAGAGAATACAGCCTCAGCATAAAGATACAACCCTTTAGAACTAAATTGAGGGGATGTTTCTTCAGCTTGAGGGTGGTGAATCTGTGGAACTTATTGCCACAGAGGGCTGTGGAGGCCTTGCCATAGATAATTGATAAGGGCAATTAGAGATATGGGAAAAGGCAGGAGAATGGGATTGAGAAAACATATTAGCCACGATTGAATGTCAGAAGAGACTCCATAGACCAAATGACGTAATTCTGCTCTTATGCTTCTGAGAATTTATAAAGCTCTAATTAGGCCCCGTTTAGAATACTGTGTCCAATATTGAGCCCCACACTTCAGGAAGGATATACTGGCAATGGAGAGTGTCTAGTGTAGATTCACACGGTTGATCCCTGGAATGGTAGGCCTAACATATGATGATCGGCTGAGGATCCTGAGATTGTATTCATTAGAGTTTAGAAGGTTGAGGGGAGATCTAATAGAAACTTACAAGATAACGCATGGCTTAGAAAGGGTGGACGTTGGAAATTAGACATTTCTTCAGCCAGAGAGTGGAATTCATTGCCACAGAGTGCAGTGGAGGCCGGGTCGTTGAGTCTCTTCAGGGCAGAGATTGATAAATTCTTGATCTCGCAAGGAATTAAGAGCTACGGGGACAGTGTGGATAAGTGGAATTGAAATGCTCATCAGCCATGATTAAATGATGGAGTGGACTTGATGAGCCAAAAAGCCTTGCTTCCACTCCTATGTTTTATGGTTTTATGTGTTTTATGGTCATGAGAATACATTGTAGCAACATTAAGTTTTGTTGTAATTATTTTGTTAATGGTATACTGTGCCAGATGATAATATTGCAGGAAGTATTTAGGATAAATAATGTCCAATCTTGGGTTGTCTTTGGTAAATCGACGCCATAAGAGGCAACAGATGGGAGTCACTGGATTATTGTAGAGAAGATGCAAGGAACCATGAAATCTTCTCTTTCTCTATTTCTTAGATGTTTTCTAATCAACCTGTTCAGAGGTGTTATTATATACCTCGGGATCAGGACTTGAATCCACATCTCCTGGTCCAGATGTAGGGGCAACAAAGAGTCCTCTTGTAAGTCACTGGATACCTTACTGAGTCTCAACCATTGAATTGGCAATTTTTCAAACTAGCAGCTTATTTTTACAGAATCTTTTCTATTTCAGATGCAGTTGTCTTTTTGGTAACATAAGGAAGTAGGACATTGGTTCATAGGAGCAGTAGTAGAGCTAATGGCTCTTCAAGCTTGCTTCACTATTCAGTAATACTAGATCTGATTCTGATTTCATACTGACTTTTCTCCCTGATCACACAACATTGAATCCCTTGTCTATCAATAGATAGGAGTCTCTCATTCAACCTTAAATAAACCTAACCCAGCCTTAGCTACCTTCTGGGGAAGAGAATTCTTGTTCAACCTTTCTATATAAGATAAGCCTTCATGCTAAGAATGAGTCAAGTGAACCTTTCATTAAATACCTCTTAAGCATTTCTTCAAATAAGTAGACCAAAATTGTACACATTATTGTAGATTTAATCGAAGTAGCACCTGTACAGCTGCAGTAAAACTTCACTACATTTTTATATTTCATTCTCCTTGCACCAAATGGCAAACACTCCATTTGCCTTCCTCATCACTTGCTAATGTTTTGTGATTGATTCACCATTTGTGCCACTGGAGGCTGCAATCTCTCTCCATTTAAACAGTATGCTGCATTTTTGTTCTGCGAAATGGACAAGTAGACATTTATCCATATTACACTCCATATGCCAACTTTTTTTCTCTCTCTCACTTAACCTGACGATTCTCTGTCCTCTATTGACAACTTGCTTTCATGCCTGTTGCAGTGTCATTGGTAAAGCTTTGTTCCTTCCTAATCATGTCTGGTTTTACTCATCTAACACAACTCAGCAAGTTTAATTTTAGAAGACTGAAAACAAAATGTTCATCCTTCAGATGTTTCATAGGTTTTACCAGTCTATGATGTTTAGTTTGGTCAGGTTTCAGCATCATTTCTGTCTTGCAACAGATGCTGCCAGACCAGATTTCCAGATTTGCAATATATTACTGTTGCAACAATGTAGGATTATTTGGTTTAGTTCTGGGAAATTAAGCTAGTTAACAAGAGGTGGAGAACAACTCAGACCACAATACAATCAGGTACAATTTGAAAACAAAAGCTGGTAATGGAAGTCAAAAGAACTGAACAGCATTTTGGTAAACAACTCCATACAGATCCATTGTAGAGAATTTGAATGGACCGCAAAATAAATTGTATTCATGTCTATTGAAATGGGGATTGATCAAAGGAAATAAGCCTTGCAGCACAGCACTAAAGTCTCAGACTAGATTGTGTTCTGATTTCCCTGGTTGTAAAATAAACTCTCAATCTTTTAAATGAAGTATGAGTGTTAGAAGTGATGTTTGTTTGACACATTGTTAATTTAGAATTCTAGAAACTTGCAGTAATCAAGAAGGGTTTTGAACCTGTATATTTGTACTGGCTCTTTGAAAAAAATCCAGTCAGTTCCGTTCATATACATTTTTCTCAAGGTTTCTTTTCCTTTTCAAGTATGTAACCAGTTCTATTTTAAATTAGATAAACTATTGAACTAGGGGACATGGTCTGAGAATTATGGCCAGACCTTTCCAGAGAGGTGTTACAAAGCATTTGTACACAGAAGGAGTGATAGATGTTTGGAACTGTCTTCCACAAACAGCAGTGGATGCTAGCTTAGTTGTTAATTTAAAATCTAAGATTAAAAAAAATTGTTGAGCAAGAGATTTTGGTCAAAGGCAAGCATCTGGAGTAAGGTCACAGATCAGCGATTGGGCTTGAGGGGTTGAATGCTCTCTACCTGTTCCCAAGTCCCCAAATGTTACTATTCTGTCTGCTTGCTCTAACATTTCAGTTTGGAATTTTAATTGGATCCTGTTTTCCCAATTGTGTACATAGCTTTATTAGATTGTAAGAATATAATGGGGGATGTGAAAAGAATTTTTGATTTTATTCTCAGTGGTCAACATTTGACTCTATTTTACAAAATACATTTTTTTTCCATAGCCCTCCAAACCTACAACAGAGAACAGACCTCTTTTATCTGCAGCCAGAACACTCCAGTTCACCTGATGGTCCGATTTGGTACTCAAGTGTCCCTTTGGACCGCAACATCTTGGAAAATATGCTTGTACGGATTCTTGTGATCAAAGACATATATGAAGAAAATGAAAGGGATAGTTCTGAAGTAGATGAAGATGATATTGCTTGAAATTTCCCAATTGTGCAAAGAATCATGACACTGTAATGTCAGGCTACTAGAGTTTAATACAGGAAAACAATGGTGTGCATTTCCTGGAATGACCCTCTATTACTGAGCTTGTAGCAATGTACCCAGATTGGGTATTATGTAAATAACCCTAAATGAGAGGAGAATAGCAGATGTTAGCAATCTCCCTAGTGACTTTTAGGAAATGTATACTTCAAAACAATTACTTTCACTTAAGTTTTTTAAAAAGATTATTTATTGAATTGATTTGTTGTCAGGAAGCATTTCCATTTGTAACTTTTTACATTACAAACTAAGGATCTCAAACGTGTCATGTGTATTTTTTTCTGATTTGAGGAACTTGCATTAAAACAAACTACAGTGTTTTAAAATTTCCCTACAGAAGGGATGATTTTAATGGGTGCTATCTCCCTCATAAGGGTGTGCATCTGTGTAATAAATATAGTCTTAGAACTATAAATCAATTTAGAGCTAGCCTCCTGATGGTTGTCCTTCCACAAATGTACCAGTTGGTGGAGTTTTCACCACAGATTCTGTAAGCATTAATTATTTGTTATGCTCATGGATGGTGCGGTCTATTTTAATTCTCTGTAAAATATCTGGTTTTATGGAAAGAAGACCTGAAATAAAGAATTAAGCAGATTACTGAATACTGGCTAAATGTCATAGTGGAAGGAAAACTGAATTGTGTTGAGAGAAAAAAATCTATATATACTACTCCCTTGGAGAAGAAGACAAATTAATTATGATCAGTTAATATTGTTCCATTGCTTGATTTGAGTTTTAAAAAATTAAAGCTGTAGTGTACCCCTAATGAATGGCTTATGTAGGTCACATGTTTAGCAAGTGTTACATTGAACTGATTTAGAGATAACAATTCTTATCTCTGCCTGTGTTTATCTAACATGTCATTCCTCTCTGCTGCTCAAAGATTTTCTGCTTTAGAGCTTGCAGTTATGATTTTTGTTACCTTACTGCACTGATACCTCAACTTTGTTTTTCCATGTACCCTTTTTTAGCTCTTGCATCAATTGAGCTTTAGATCCCATTGCAGCAGGACTGACACAGGATACTAAAGTAGGCAAGAGAGCATGTAGTCAAGTCTGGTGCCAGTTAGAATCAAACCTCTTGCAGTATATCAATAATTTTACCCTCCCTCCCTTAAAATCCCTCATTTAGACATTGAACTTTTATGTGTTATTTTCTATCCAGATATGGGGCAAACAAGCAGGTGCATTGCCTTATTTGCGATAGGGATTTAAGACATATTATCAAGCAATGTAAGGACAAAAGTTGTAGTCTCTTGATTTGGGAACAATTTGCACCAGGATATCCACTTGATTCTTTGCACACATATATTTCTGCATGAATTGTTGGGCACATCCCTAATTGTGTAGGCATGGATAACTCTCACCCACAGAATGGGCTAGCTCTTGGAGCTTGAGTAAATTTCACAAGTTTTGTGCTAAATATTCTTTTGAATTTATTAGGTCCACATTGTATGGTTATTATACAAAGTGCACATTTACATACCAGGAAACATACCACGGATCCCTAGTAGTACAAGCCACAGTAGTTTCATATGCAGTGCCATGTGCATTCTCCTGTCTTTATAGGTGATGGATTAAGAAACATTATTAGTAAGACAAAATATCACTAAATCCAACAAGTTGTCTCTTTAACAAGTTTGTCTTTGTTTAACAAGACACATGAATGAACAGAATTCAGTTCTCAAAGATTTTTTTTCATTCTTAATCTTATCAAATTTAAAGCAAAACAACTGTAATTTTCAAGTTGGGTGATATGGAACTAAACAATCCTATGTTCCTCTGTTGTCAGCTTTAACTGTTGCATGCCGACTACATTTATTATATACACTATTAAATACGTTTATCTCACTGACTAAAAACATCCATTGGTTACCTGAAGTCTAAATGTGGTCATAGATCCTTCTTTTAATTCAGATAACCAACAATGGGTCTTCTAACCATATTGACTAAAAACGGTGAAATGCTTGAACTGCTCTGCAGATGAGGTGATATCTGTGGAGAGAAAAACAGTTAACAACATTTCAAGCTGATTTCACATTCCATCAGAACAGGAATGAGTTTGAAATATAATAGATTTTATACAAATTCCAAGGCAGTGGAAGCAAGAGAGTAGAAGGGATAAGGATGGAAGATAAAATTGCAATGGAAAGGATCAGGGGTCAGAAAGGACACTGGTGCAAGGCAAAATGGGTTGATAATACTTCAAGAAAAACAAAAGGTGAATCCAGAAAAGCTCTAAATTAAAACTGCAGAATCAGCAGATTCTGCCCAGCAAAAAACAACAATAGTAGTCATAATCCAAGATTGTGCAGACCATCATTCTCTTGCCAAATATGGTTCCTCAAAATTTAACTCCATCATCTTTCCAATGTTTAGAAGTTTTGGTAGTACACAAAAGTAATCTGATAACTTTTCACAACACTGTGGATGTTAGAAATCCAGAGGAAAAAAGGCAGAAAGTTTTTTTTCTCCAAACCTGGCATTTAATTATCTCCATGGAAATGCAATCTGTGTAGAGAAGCAGTTGTGATGATCGTGAAATCTTTTCATAGATGCAACGAGACCTGATAACTGTTCAGTCTGCTTTCCCATCTAGGTGGAAGAATTTTGTTACTAGGTTCCAGACGGATCTGGGTTCAACAATGTCTAATGTATTCCTTCTTACCATTCTAAATGTTTGGTAATCTAGATTTAATAAATTTGGTTTTTAACTGTGTCAAAAATGCTGTTTTTAGTAGAAATTTTATAAAATAACAAATTTCTAATTGGTAAAACATCTAAATGCTACATTTATGACTTGAGGATGCAGTACTTTGAACACCATTTATGTGAATATAGGCAATTCTGCAAACTTGGCAACAAAACCAAAGAAACTTGCAAGATTGTAGAGGAGCCCAAGACAAGAAAGGATTAAATGATGAGTTACATGAAGTAGTTGCAGAAAGGTTGCCCTGTTTGACACTGTAGGCAACTGTTTTTTCCTGAGAACAATGCAGACTGCCTGAGTGGAGGTGGAGGTCAAAATCAACATTATCTCCAAAAACCATGGACCTTGGAAAACAATATACCTGAAAGATTTGCAACTGTAAAGCTGCCTAATTATAACGTAAATAGTGAGTAGATATCCCTATATGGTACATAGCAAGTGTTTGTGTTTGAGCACAATTTAGTACAATATATTAACCATGAAAGGATTCTTTGAAAACCCCTACCTATAATTCATTTTTTTTGGAGGCATGCTGCAGAAACCACATAGCAGGCCCAAAGTCACTGCTGCGAGCAACATCTTACAACATGCTGCATTGCTCCATCTACATACCTTATAAACTGGTATGATCAGTTCTCCAGGCTAACAACCTTGCAACTATGACATAGTAATGGTGATCATGATATACTTTACACATTGAACTTGGTCCTGCAATTTGTCCAATTTATTCCTTGTGCTCTGTGTGTTTGTAGTAATACTGCATCAATTTGGGCCTAACGTGTGCTTCCACTTTAATATTTTTTCTCACATTTGTTGTTCCTCTCGCCCAATTTAACTGCATCATGTAGCTTTTCCTTAACATGTAGGACCCAAAACACAATTTTTAATGACTCTTATCTTCATTTCATTAAAATAATATTTTGCTCCATCCGGTGGCCCTCACTACACAACCAGTTTACTCATTTAAAGTCCTTGCCTTTTACACCAACACCTTGTTAGACTCTTTCCAATCCCAATATTGGTGTAATTTGCTGTGAAATAGAATCCCTCTTTCCTACTTGTTTACTTCCAAAGAGATCTTTTTATGACAATTTTTTTCTCTCGTTTATTACTTTGTGGAATTCTCTTCCCTTGAAAAAAGTGGAAGCTAGCACATTGAATTTTTTCAAGAAGAAGTTTAATAGACTTTTGATGGACAAAGGAGTTAAATATCATGAGCATATGGACAGAAGGTGAGATCAACCAAATCTAATTGAATGGTGGAACAATTTTGAAGAAGTCCTAGATACTATTCCTAGGAAGGCTTACAATGTGCTTCAAGTAATAATCTGGAGATGATAAACCTTGGAGTCCTATATTTTTAATTTAGCTCTCTCTTGATAGATCATCAGTTGCCTACTATTGTCTACGGTGTTGGTCATAACAATTTGATCCACCTTCCCACTTGAATATCTTATTCAAGGTATCCTCACTCTGAAACTGATGGATAACATACCAGACAGAATTTCCTACCAGCAAGGGTGTTTCTGGCACCAGTGATGCTTCCTTCTGGCAAGATCTGCCAGGATTACATGCTATTCAAGCACTCACAGGCTATTGGTCGCCTTTTCCCAAGATCAGGACCTCAGAGTGGAAGCCTCCCTATCAAAAGATTGCAGTCATCAGAGGCGAGCAGTGTCAGTAGGGAGGCAATAATTACTGCTGCAAGAATTGGTATTTGAGATCCAGAACTTAGAAGTCTTTAGAAAAGTCTAGGGCAATCAGTAGCAAAGGTAGAGGTTCAGTTTTATTGGGGCATCCCAGCTTCCAATGCCAGGTTTCTTGATCAGAAATTGAATGTCTTTGAATCAGAGGATCGGGGGCCCTTCCACTTCCCCCACCCCCCAAATCAGGTTTTGCTGTTTGTTCACACCATGCAACAACAGCACCACCACCTTCCGCCTGCCCCACCCCCACCCCGCCTCCACCTCCTCCAACACCAGCCCACAACTTTAAGAGCAGCAGCACTGGAATTCAATTGATAGGAAAGGGAGGCTGCCCATGGACTTTCCCACCACAGATGTTACCAAGTTGCAGATGGAATAATGGCAGAATCTCAATCTGCCACCCTTTCACCTGATTAAATGTTCTAAACTTGTCCTGGAGGAGGGCACACAAAATTCCACCCACCATATGGGACTCTAATGCTGCCCGACTTATTAAATCCCCTACAACTATCACATTACACTTTCCTTCCTCCTACTGAAAGCATCTTATTTGAGGGTTCCATGGGTGTTGTGTGCAATAAAATAATCAACACCAGCAAGTGAATGTAAATAAACTCTTACTGGAGAGAGAGAGAACTGTACAGAAATTTCAAGCATTCAAGCTGCAGGTCTATGTGGTATTACACTCTTCTGATCAGAAGTCCTAATTTCACATGCATAGTATTATCAGCTCCCCTTTATTCTAAATGTTGACATGGTCTTTGCTTCAATCATTAACTCACAACACTATTCTACATAACTCATTCTGGATCTCTTATACTTACTCTTAATTCTGTGTACCCTCAATCAATAGAAATAATCTGTTGCTATCTATATTGTACCATTCTTCTATTAAACACCTCATGGTGTACATTGTTCTAATGAGGACAGTCCTTTTCAATGTATATTTCCAGTACAAAGCAGCATTGCAGTGAAACTGCTGTACCCATGTTTTGTTTGAGAATTTCAGGTAATCAGACTTGGATATGGAGGATCAATTATAGATATTTGCATTTGGATGAGACAATAAAAGGAATGGACTATTAGCTGAGAAATTGTAATTTTGGACTAGCTTTCAAGACATACATAACTGAAAGTTGGTCAATTTTACCTCCATTCCTTTCAAAGTCAAATTGTTTGAATGTCTGGAAGAAAAGAACATTACCTTTTAACAGATGAGACAACAAATAGATTGGTCCAGTGGTCTAAATCAAAAATAAGCTTAATTATGTTTCACCTGTTTGATTTTGTAAAATAGCTTGTGCTGCATGCTGAGGTTTATTTGGCTGTATTAATCTGTCAGATGTACACCCAGTTCTACCTCACCACTATCACATCTCTCATCTTGTTCATTGTCTCTAAATTGTGACACCAAATGTCCAACATCCAGCAATATTGGATTGGCAGAGGACATCTTTCAGTCCCTACCACAATATTTGTACTTTAGTGAAATATTTGATCGGAGGTTTTAATCAGACATTCACATCTTTACTAAAAATGCCTATTCCCAACCCAAGCCGAACAGTCCAAAGATGTGCAGGTCAGGTGGATTGGTCATGCTAAATTGCCCATAGTCTTCAGGGATGTGTAGGTTAGGTGCATTAGCCAGGGGGAATGTAGAGGAATGAATCTGGGTGGGTTACTCTTTGGTGGGTTGATGTGGATTTGTTGGGCCGATGGACCTGTTTCCACACTGTAGGGAATCTAATCTAATCATCAAACTCTGGCCCTCTTTAGCTCATCTGATGCTGAAAATTCTCATTGTGCATTTGTTACCTCTACATTTGACTATTCCAGTGCACACTTGACCAACCCTCTCATCTTTACTCTGCAAAAACTTGAGATTGTACGAAACCATTTTCTGTGCCCTGCTTCATAGAACATAGAACACAGAACAGTACAGCACAGAACAGGCCGACCATTGATCCTCATGTAAGGTAAACCTAATGTACGAACCCTCAAATTTCTGTGACCATATGCATGTCTAGCAGTCTCTTAAATATCCCCAATGACCTCGCTTCCACAACTGCTGCTGGCAACGCATTCCATGCTCTCACAACTCTCTGCATAAAGAACCCGCTTCTGATATCCCCTCTATACTTTCCGCCAAACAGCTTAAAACTATGACCCCTCGTGTTAACAATTTCTGCCCTGGGAAAAAGTCTCTGCCTATCAACTCTGTCTATGCCTCTCATTATCTTGTACACCTCAGTTAGGTCCCCTCTCTTCCTTATTTTTTCCAAAGAAAGAAGTCCGAGCTCAGTCAACCTCTCTTCGTAAGATAAGCCCTCCATTCCAGGCAGCATCCAGGTAAACCTCCTCTGAACCCTCTCCAAAGCATCCACATCTTTCCTATAATAGGACGACCAGAACTGGACACAGTATTCCAAGTGCGGTCTAACCAAAGTTTTATAGAGCTGCAACAAGATCTCACGGCTCTTTAACTCAATCCCCCTGTTAATGAAAGCCAAAGCACCACATACTTTCCTAACAACCCTGCCCACTTGAATGGCAATTTTAAGGGATCTATGTACCTGCACACCAAGATCCCGCTGTAACTCCACACTGCCAAGAATCCTGTCTTTAATCCTGTACTCAACTTTCAAGTTCGACCTTCCAAAATGCATCATTTCACATTTATCCAGGTTGAACTCCATCTGCCACCTCTCAGCCCATCTCTGTATCCTGTCAATGTCACACTGCAGCTTACAACAGTCCTCTGTACTGTCAACGACACCTCCAACCTTAGTGTCGTCTGCAAACTTGCTAACCCATCCTTCAATCTCCTCATCCAAGTCATTAATAAAAATTACAAAGAGTAGAGGCCCAAGAACAGAGCCCTATGGAACACCACTCACCACTGACTTCCAGGCAGAATACTTTCCTTCCACTACCACTCGTTGTCTTCTGTCGACCAGCCAACTCTGTATCCAGACAGCTACATTTCCCTGTATCCCATTCCTCCTGACCTTCTGAACGAGCCTACCATGGGAACCTTATCAAATGCCTTGCTGAAGTCCATATCCACAGCATCCACTGCGCGACCCTCATCAACTTGTCTAGTAACATCCTCAAAGAGCTCAATAAGATTTGTGAGGCATGACCTGCCCCTCACAAAGCCGTGCTGACTGCATTTAATCAAGCCATGCTCTTCCAGATGGTCATAAATCCTATCCCTCAGAATCCTTTCTAACACCTTGCAGACGACAGACGTGAGACTGACTGGTGTGTAATTGCCGAGGATTTCCCTATTTCCTTTCTTGAAGAGAGGAATGAAATTTGCCTCCCTCCAGTCCTCAGGTATGACTCTGGTGGAGAGCGAGGATGCAAAGATCTTTGCAAGCAGCGAAGTAATCACATTTCTTGCTTCCCAAAGCAGCCGAGGACAAATCTGGTCTGGCCCTGGTGACTTGTCAATCTTAATGTTTGTCAAAATTTTGAGCACATCAGCTTCCTCAATCTCTATCCGTTCCAGCATGCTTACCTGCTCCTCAATGGTTTCATTCACTACAAGGTCCTTTTCTTTAGTAAAGACAGAAGCAAAAAACTCATTTAGGGCTTCCCTTACCTCCTCAGACTCTATACACAAGTTCCCTATGCTATCCCTGATCAGCCCTACTCTTTCTTTGATCATTCTCTGATCCCTCACATACGTGTAAAATGCCTTTGGATTCTCCCTAATCTTTCCTGCCAAGCCTTTCTCGTGCCCCCTCCTGACTCTCCTCAAACCATTTTTGAGCTCCTTCAAAGAGCGCCTCATACACAAAGTCCCAGTCATCTGTCAAGTCTGTATTTGCTAGCTATGAAATGTCTATTTCAAAATTTTCCACCTCATTTTCAGAAGTTTCTATGGGTCAAATTCTGCCTTTCTCTCTAACTTGCTCCCATCTTCTAATTCCTTGACGCATTCCAATTTTAATCAGTCCCCCATTGCAAAGCTATTTAATTTCTTTGCAAAACCTTTCTACCTCACAATCTTTTTTGCACTTTAAGATGTTCCTTTATATCTACCTCTGACCAAGCTTTTGGTAATTTATCTAATTGTCTCCTAATGTGGCTCAATGTCAGATTTTATTTGGTAACTCTTTCGTAAAGAACCTTGGGATTTTTTTATATAGGTATTTTTATTGAGAAAGAAGATTTTTGAGACTTTTTACAAAATTACAAAAATAGCACAAACTAGTTTATTCCACTTAACAGTATAATAGCAACACCGATATAAGATTTTTAAAAAACTAACTACTAATCTATTCTTCAAACATCCAAAACATAAAATAGGATATCATACATTATTAACAATAAACAAAAGGAGAAAAGAAAACAAATAAGTAAGTAAATAACTAAATACATATTTAAAATAGATTTATATCAAGTCATAACAAAACCTGTATTTATACGGGATTCCTCCTCCCGGGGGCCCCCAAACCAACCAGAACCATAACCACGGCTAAACAAAGGCCTTGAACAATATAGCCGAAATATCTGTGTTGGTGTAGTTCAAAAAGGGCTGCCATGTTCTATAAAATAATTATGTTTTTTGGTGCACCATATTCGTAAGGAGGTCAAGGGGGATATTCTCCATGACTATCCGATGCCAATTTGAAAGTCCTGGGGGATCTTCGGATACCCAATTCACTAAAATATTTTTCCTTGCAAAAAAGGAAAGGATAGTGAATAATTTCCTCCCATATACATCCAAAGAGGGGAAATGTGGGGAAGCCCAAGAGTAAAGAAACTGGGTCCAACCCAATCACCGTACCCAAAATCTTTGTCAAGGCATTTGCTACTCTGTCCCAGTACCTGAGATCTTATGGCATGTCCACAGACAATGCGTGAGAGTTCCAAATTCTTTTTGCATTTAGGACACATTGGAGATGCTCCTGCCTTGAAAGTTGTTCAGGTGCCATGTGAGCCCTGTGAAATATCTTCAGTTGAGTAGCCTGAGTTCTGTTACAGATAGAGATCTTCCTGGCATGAAACAGGATCCATCTGGAAAATTGGATATGCTGGCAGCATGGCGTCCGATTTCATAAAATTGATTTTGTAACCTGAGAACATACCAAATAAGATAACCACTTGAATTAAGTGGGGCACAGATGTCAAAGGATCATTTAAGAAAAGGAGGACATCATCCGCTTAGAGAGTAATTTTGTGCTTGCCCAATCCAACCTTCAGAGCCATTATATTAGGGTCAGTTTGTGTAGCTTCCACCAGCGGGTCAATCACTAGCGTAAATAAAATGGTGAGAAAGGACATCCCTGATGACAGTCTCTGCTAACGCTAAAGCTATCCGAACTTAAACCATTGGTGATCACCACTGCTTTGGGATCATTATATAATACTGTAACCCATTTAGTAAAGACCTCTCCAACACCAAACCGTTCCATCCTATAAAAGAGATATGGCCATTCTACCCGATCGAAAGGCTTCTCTGCATCTAGGGAGACAGCTAATCCCAGTATCGCTCCCTGCTAGCAGGCTTGTACCACATTTAAGACTCTTCTAATGTTATTAGTTGATCTGCGACCGTCTATAAACCCTGTCTGGTCCTCTTTTATAATGAATAGCAAAACCCTCTTCAGTCTTAAATGCTAACATTTTTGAGAGAATTTTAAAATCCACATTTAACAAGGATATGGGTCTGTATGAAGAGCAGTAATTTGGGGCCTTTCCTTTCTTAAGAATGTGAGAGATATTTACTTCTCTCAGAGAAGGCTGGAGGCAGCCCTGACAATGTGAATAACTATACATATTTATAAGTGGCCCGGCCAGTTCCCCTATAAATTCTTTATAGAACTCAGCCTGGAATCCATCTGGTCCAGGCGATTTGCCACTCTGAAGCTCCCTCACCGCCTCCTGTTCTTACTGGGTTGCCAGGGGGGCATTCAAGAATGACCCCTGCTCCGAGGTTAGGCCAGCCAGGTTTTTAAAGAGAGACTCCATCTTCCTCATTCTATCCTCACAGTCCTGCGACTTATACAATTCGAAATAGAACTTTCTAAAGGCTGCATTGATCTTTTTCCAATCACAAGTCAGGGTACCAGCACTCTCTCCAATAGTCGTGATGGGCTTGAGGAGCCTTTTTCTTTCTGGAAAGGTATGCTAGATACCTACCAGGCTTGTCACCGTATTCAAATAGCCTCTGCTTTGCTGTTTGATTAAGTGCGGTATTCAAGGTTGCCCTAAGGGCTGTAATCCACTGTAGTTTAGTAATGGAGGGCCTATCAACATATGCTGTCTCAGTTGCCTTCAGGCGAGCCTCAAGCAGACGCTGTTGTTCTCCCTTTTGTTTTTTCCGGGTCAAAGAATATGAGATAACCAAGCCTTGCGTGTATGCCTTAGCAGTCTCCCACATTGTCAAAGGGTTACTGGCCGTGCCTGAGTTGAAATCCCAGAAGGTTTTAAATTCTTGCAAAAAATATTTTATGAACTTGTTATCCTTCAATAGGAAAGGTTCCATACACCAATGTCGGGAACCTACCTCATCATCACTCGTCTTAACCTCCATATATACTGTGGCATGGTCAGAAATAGTTATATTGCCTATTTTACAAGACAATATCGAGTTCAAAAGGCTTGAGGGGACTAAAGATATCGATTCTGGTATGGCACTTGTGTGGATTAGAATAGAAAGTAAAGTCTTCAGGATGAAGACACCTCCACACATCTACCAGCCCCAACTTCCTATTCAGATCCACCAGCTGCCTAGATCACAAAGATATGCCTGCAGAGCTCCTAGGTACCCTGGCCATCTCTGGGTCAATGATATAATTAAAATCTCCCCGTATAATTGTATAGCACAGCCCAAGAGCCATCGACTTGGAGAACACTTCCATTACAAATTTAAAAGTGTGTAATTTTTTAAACTCTCTATTCTATTCTATTTAAAAGGTACTTAATACTGGAAGTTAATACTGGAAGTTTGGGAGGTAGCTAATATGATTCCTTTGTTCAAGGCGGCAGCAGGGATAGGGTAATTAGTCTGAAGTCAGTGGTAGGGAAATTATTGGAAAAGATTCTGAGAGACAGGATTAATCAACACAAGGATAGATCAGGAATAGTCAGCACAGATTTGTTGGAAGGAGATCCTAGGAGAAAGTGAGGACTGCAGATGCTGGAAATCAGAGCTGAAAAATGTGTTGCTGGAAAAGCGCAGCAGGTCAGGCAGCATCCAAGGACCAGGAGAATCGACGTTTCGGGCATGAGCCTGTCTTCAGGAATGAGGAAGGTGTGTCCAGCAGGCTAAGATAAAAGGTAGGGAGGAGGGACTTGGGGGAGGGGCTTTGGGAATGCAATAGGTGGAAGGAGGTTAAGGTGAGGGTGATAGGCCGGAGTGGGGGTTGGGGCGTAGAGGTCGGGAAGAAGATTGCAGGTCAAGAAGGCGGTGCTGAGTCCGAGGGTTGGGACTAAGATAAGGTGGGAGGAGGGGAAATGAGAAAGCTGGAGAAACCTGCATTCATCCCTCGTGGTTGGAGGGTTCCTAGGCAGAAGATGAGGTGCTCTTCCTCCAGGCATCGTGTTGCCATGGTCTGGCAATGGAGGAGGCCAAGGACCTGCATGCCCTTGGCGGAGTGGGAGGGGGAGTTAAAGTGTTCAGCCACGGTGCGGTTGGGTTGGTTGGTGCGGGTGTCCCAGAGGTGTTCTCTGAAACGGTCCGCAAGGCGGCTTGTGTCCCCAATGTAGAGGAGGCCATATCGGGTGCAGCGGATGCAGTAAATGATGTGTGTGGAGGTGCAGGTGAATTTGTGACAGATATGGAAGGATCCCTTGGGGCCTTGGAGGGAAGTGAGGGGGGAGGTGTGGGCACAAGTTTTGCATTTCTTGCGGTTGCAGCGGAAGGTGCCGGGAGTGGAGGTTGGGTTGGTGGGGGAATGTGGACCTGACAAGCGAGTCGCGGAGGGAGTGGTCTTTCCAGAACACTGATAGGGGAGTGGAGGAAAATATATCCTTGATGGTGGGGTCTGTTTGGAGGTGGTGGAAATGACGAAGGATGATACGATGTATCTGGAGGTTGGTGGGGTGGTAGGTGAGGACCAGTGGGGTTCTGTTCTGGTGGCGACTGGAGGGGCAGGGTTCAAGGGCGGAAGAGTGGGCAGTGGAGGAGGTGCAGTGGAGAGCATCGTCAACCATGTCTGAGGGGAAATTGTGGTCTTTGAAGAAGGAGGCCATCTGGGTTGTTCAGTATTGGAATTGGCCCTCCTGGGAGCAGATGCGGCGGAGGCGAAGGAATTGGGAAGGAGATCCTGTTAGACTAATTGAGTTTTTTGAAAGGTTAACTAAATATATTGATGAAAGGAGTGCTATTGATGTGGTTTACATGGACTTCAATACGACCTTAGACAAGGTCCCACATGGAAGGATGGTCCAAAGGTAAGGGCCCATAGGATCCAAGGTAAATTGGCAAACTGGATCCAAAATTGGCTTGCAATTAGAAGGAAAAGGGCAATAGTGGGAGGATTTTGCAATTGAAAGCCTGTGACTAGTAGTGTAGCACAGGGATTGATGCTTGGTCCCTGCTGTTTATGTACACTAGGGACTTGGATGTGAATGTGGGAAGTATAATTAGTCGGTTTACACGTGACACAAAAATTGGTAGTGTTCTTGATAGTGAATAGTATGGTCTCAGGAACAGTCTGATATCGATCAACTCGTAAATTAGCAGAGCAAATGGCAGATGGAATTTAATCCTGATAAGTGAGAAGTGATGCAGAAGGATTTACACAATGAATTGTAGGTTCCTAGTGAGTACTGAGGAGCAAAGGGATCTTGGTATACAAGTCCATAGATTCTTGGATGCTGCCTGAACTGCTGTGCTCTTCCAGCACCACTAATCCAGTATAAGAATGAAATACAGTTGATTCTGATATGACGCGATAGTGCGACCCCGCATTTTAAGAAAATCGCGTAATAGCAGTGCTATTTAAACTAATGGGGCCAGAATCATGTTATATCCAATACAGGTAAGGAAAGTTCATGTTCCATAAATAATGGTCTAAAATCTTCGATCAGGTTCTAGCCAATTTGCATTGAAGAAGCACGTGTTCGAGCATAGCCCACTGTACAAGACATACATAAAAAGAGTAATATTAGATTAATAATGCATTTAGAATAAAGAATGGAGTAAATTATTACACTTTAAATGGTAAAAGTTCTATGCAATGAGAACTTGGAACTTGTTACCAAAAAGCATGAAATCATTTAAAGGTATGATAAGTACATGAATGTTGAAAACAAGGTTCACATGATTGACGATAAGATCATGTGGAAGGATGCTTATGTAGCATATAAACCTGTTGGGTCCCAGACACTTCTACAAGCTCTTTCACCAGTAACAACCTCTCCACATGTACCCTGTCAAACCCCCACAAAGAACCTTCTACATTTCAACAAGGTCACCTCTTATTCTCCTAAACACCAATAAGTAGAAGCCCAAACTATTTAACCTCTCCTCATAAAAATATAAGTCCATACTTGGAATCAACCTAGTGAACTTTCTGTGAATTACCTCCATGCTAGTAAATCTTTCCTTAG
This sequence comes from Chiloscyllium punctatum, assembly GCF_047496795.1. NCBI lineage: Eukaryota > Metazoa > Chordata > Chondrichthyes > Orectolobiformes > Hemiscylliidae > Chiloscyllium > Chiloscyllium punctatum. Next base: position 46,621,100 of record NC_092747.1, on the reverse strand, counting down.
ATAAGGGGAACGAAGCAGGTCACAGTATTTCAGATGTGGTCTGACTAGTAGCTTATATAGTGTTAGCAAGACTTCTCTTTTGAAATAAAGGCTAAAATTTTATTGCCTTCTCTATTAACGCCAAACCTGGATGCTACTTTTTTTATAATTTATGCACAAGGATTTCCAAAACCTTATGGTCTATAGCTTTCTGAAGTCCTTACCCATTTAAATAATGATCAGCTCTTCTAATTTTCCTGCCAAAGTACATAACCCTTCATTTTCCACATTATATTCCATCTGCCAAGTTTTTACCCACTTGCTTAACCTGTATATATCCCTGTACAGATTCTTTATGCCAATCTCACTACTTGGTTATAGAACATTCACTTTCCTTATCCAAGTCATTAACTTACATTGTAAATTATTATTATCTGTCAATCTGACTTTTCCAAGCTAGATGATTCAAGTAGACTACTTCATTGTCCACAATGCACTTCATTTTTCCTCACTCCAGAATCATGTCAAGATTTTATATCCAATGCAACATTTCCTATATACCTAAAGATTAAAATTTGAACGTCAGTTTATTTTTTCCAACTAATGATTGGTCTGCTTTTTTTTGTAATATTTTCCATTTCATTGTCAGTTTTCTTTTCATCCCTCATTATATTTCTTCTCAGTGTCATTGATGCTTTTTGAAAATTACGGAATAGCAAAGGGTACGCTATTTCTACGTATATTTAGAGGACTGATTCACCAAATCTCTTGGAAGTGACCCAAACTGATCACAGTCAAATACATTTTGAATTAGTCTTCTCACTCATTTTGAGATCTCACTGTAGGAAGCAATGCAATATTTTACATTTCTAGTTGATTGTGTTTTATTTTTGAAATCATGGCTCCCAGAATTGAGATTTGGGCTTCATTACCATCTCTGGTAATGAATACATTCTCAATGAGTTGCAGGATGTCATATTCATGAATACAATTAATTGTTTAGAGATCATTGTGTGTTTAATATTTTACCATTTTATTGTCAAAGGTTTTGAAGCAGAATGAAGGGCATGTTACCTTTCCCGGGAAGAGCAGTTCTTTTACCATTTTCTATCTGTACTCAATATCATCTTTCACTTATAATCTCTGTCAAAAGTAATACTGCACTTACGCTAGAGTTGCAGAACAAGAAAGGTTGTTCACACGAGTTATTGTGCTTCTTGGGATTTTCAGAATAACATTTTAAACATCACTGATATTATGATATTATTCATGGCTTTCTAAAGTAATGACTCACTTTGATGGTTTCTGCTAAATATTTTTAAAATGCTGCTCCACATTATCCTCTCCATTGGCATATTATTGGAGTTGCTTGTTTTTCAAAGATATTTAACGCTTGGAACCATCATACAAATATTATATATAACAGTTATATAATATATATATAAAGAAAAGACAACAGTTTTGATGTTTTGCTATGAAAGATAGCAATAAAGCAAACCTCTCTACATATAACCCTGAAGTACTTGATTAGTTCTTTCTGGAATTTTACAGAATATTTTCGCCACTAGATGGTGCTGCGAATGCTATATTCTGATATTGTTCACGTATTTGAGTAGTTGTCATAATTACGTTATATAAAATTTTCATATCCACGACAAGGGAGCAGAATTAGGACAATTGGTCCATCAAGTGTCCTCCAGTATTCAATTAGATATGTCTGATCTAATAATCCTCAACTCCACATTCCTGTCTTTTCCCTATAACCTTTGATTCTCTTGCTGATTACAAGTTTGTCTTTCTCAGCCTTGAAATTATTTAATGATCGAGCCTCAACAACCCTCTGTGGCAAAGGATTCTACAAATCCAATACCGTCTCAAGAAATTCCTCCTCCATGGCTGATGAGTCAGTACCTTTCCATGTTGAAAACCACTTGGAGGAAGCACGAAGGGTGGCAAGAACACAGAATGTACTCTGGGTGGGAGACTCCAATGTTCATCATCGAGTGACTCGGCAGCAATACTACTGACTGAGCCACACAAGTCCTAATGGATGTAGTTGCTAGACTGGATCCGCAGAAAATGGTGAGGGAACCAATAAGGGAAAATACATGAAAGAAACAGAAGAACTGCGAATGCTGGAGATCTTGAACAAAAACTCAACGGATCTGGCAGCATCTGTGGGAAGAAAGCAGAGTTAACGTTTTGAGTCCAGTGTCTCTTCATCAGAACTGTTAGTAGCTAGAAAAATGCGATATTTATGCTGAAGCCAAATTGGAAGCTGGTGTGAGTGGATAGGTGGAGATGGAGCCTGCCCATTTACCTTCTTCCTCCTCACTATCCAAGGCCCCAGACACATCTTCCAAATGAAGTAGCAATTTACCCCCACTTTACTCAATCTAACCTATTATGTTCGCTGATCGCAATGTGGTCTGCTCTACGCTGAGATGAAAAACAGGCTGAGTGCCTGCTTTACAGAATACCAATGTTCTGTCTAAAAATGATCCAAGCTTCCAGTTGCCTGCCACTTCACCACGACATTCCCACACCCCAATATTTCTGCTGCAGTGTTCCAGTGAGACTCAGCAAAAGTTTAACAAACATCTCATTTTCCGCTTGGGGATCCTGCAGCCTCTGGGACTCAACATCAATGTTAGCAACTTTATAGCTTGATTCCATCCTTCTATGTCTTTTACCCCCACCTTACACCAGGTCTTGTTATGACATGGGTTTCTTTTAGTACAATCACCTATTCTCACATATTCCTAGGCTCATTATCACATTATATGGACTGCATTCAGCGCAGCTAACCCATTTTCTCACTCTTGTCACTAATCACTTATTCATCTTTTGTTCTTCCATGGCCTATTATCCATCATCTTGTTTACTTACACTTTCATATTTCCCTCTCTCTCTCTCTCTCTCTGCATTTTTTCCCAGCTCCTAACAGTTGGTGATGGAGTCACAGGGCTTGGAACATTTACTATGCTTTCTTCCCACAATGCTGCCAGACCCACAATGCTGAGTTTTGCCAGCAATTTCTGCTTTTGTTTCAAAAATATACTTGATCCTATCCTCTAGGAGAAAGAAAAGACTGCAGATGCTGGAGATCAGAGTCGAAGAGTGTGGTGCTGGAAAAGCTCAGCCGGTCAGGCAGCATCCGAGGAGCAGGAGAATCGACGTTTTGGGCATAAGCCCTTCATCAGGAAATTTCAGCAGGTGCTTTTCTAACACTAGACTTTCAGAAAACTTTGGACAAAGTCCCACATAAGAAATTAGTGTGTAAAATTAAAGTGCATGGGATTGGGGGTAATGTTTTCAGATGGATAGAAAACTGGTTAGCATCCAGGAAACAAAGAGTGGGAATAAACTGGTCTTTCTCTGAAGGCAGTTAGTGACTGGTGGTGTGCTACAGGCCCAACTATTCACAATGTTTATTAATGATATAGGTAAATGAACAATATATAATGCCTCCAAATAACACAAAGCTAAGTGATAAGTTGAGCTGTGAAGAGGATGCAGAGATGCTTCAGTATGATTTGGACAAGTTGTGTGAATGGGCAAATGCATGGTGGATGTAGTATAATATGAATGAATATAAGGTTATTCACTTTGGGTATCTCAGTGATATAAATTAAGAGAGGTGAATGTGCAATGAGACTTGGGAGCTCTCGTACACCAATTCTGAAGGTAAGCGTGCAAGTGCAGCAGGCGGTAAAGAAGGCAAATGGTATGTTGCCCTTCATAGCAGAAGGATTCAAGTATAGGAGCAGAGATGTCTTGCTGCAATTATATAAGGCCTTGGTGAGATCACAACTGGATTATTTGTGTGCAGTCTTGTTTTACTTATTGGTAGAAGGATGTTCTTGCCATAGAGGAAGTATAGTGATGATTTACCAGATTGATGCCTGGTGGAATTGATATATGTGACAATTTTGTATCAGTTAAGATTATATTTGCTGGAATCCAAAAGGGTGATGCGAATCTCATTGAAACTCATGCAATTCAAACATGGCTAGACAAGGTAGTTGCAGGAATGCTGTTTTCAATATGGGTGAGTCCAAAACCAGGGGTCACAGTCTAAAGATACTAGATAAACCATTTAGGATTAATTCACCAAGACAAAAGGAAGCCTATGGAATTTGCTGCCATAGAAAATAGTCAAGGCTAAAACATTGTATGATTTCAAAGGGTTGGGTATGGCAGTTGCAGCTGAAAGGATCAAAAGATATGGGGGAAACGTAGGAATAGACTATTGAGTTGGATGATCAGCCATGATCATAATGATTGGCAGAGCAGGCTTAAAGGACCGAATGGATTACTCATGCCTCTATTTTCTATGATTCTATGAGTCCAGTATGACTCTGCTTCAGAATTGAAAGGAGCTGAGAATTATTTTAATATATGGTAGCAATAAAGGGGGAGGAGAAGCACATGGAAAAAACGGTGTATCCAGAGAAAAAGAAAAAGACAATGATGATTGTTAAAATATGAAAAATAGGTATAAATGTTAGATGTGAAAAGAAACTGGATCTGCTTTGCTGAGACCAAAGCCAACAGCAACAACTAACACCTTGAGGTTCAAAGTCATCACAAGTTGCTGGAAGATTTACATCACTCCACCAGTAGTATCATGAAAATTGCAATTTGTCCTGAAGGTTCCCTTGTGTTTCCTGAAGTAGCTACATTTTCATGTAAATTGTCCCTTACATTCACCCCAGAACCATTTGAGCAGTGTGATCATTGTTACTGAATGGTAATCAGCTTCCCTTTTCCAGAAAATGACCAACTAAAGGTGTGAAGTCTGATTTCTGCCTGTGATGTATAGTGATTGTAATGAGGTCAGCCAGGTGGACCTTGTGGAATATGAGTTCCCCAATTGGGATTATTAATCTGACCCAATCATGGAGCCCTGGCTGACAGATAAGAACTGGGGTGTCAGAGGTTCTGTTCACTCTGACAGTTGACTCTGAGGAAGCTGGATCCATGTCCAAGGATGCTCCCATGTAAATGAAAGGTGATTTTGTGATGGGATACTAGCTTCAGTGGAGTTAATTCAATGGCTTTGAGAGAAAAGCAAGCTCCTGAAGAAATTCATGGCAACAGTCGTCTTTGAGTTGGGGTAGGGATTTCTAGCATTACTTAAAGAAGCTTGACTTATTCAATCCTGCCATCAAAGACTAGGCCCAGGAAAGAATGTGTTATTTTTTACCAAGCAACTGACACTGGGACAGGTGAAAAGCAAAGAGTAATCTTCCTGACAGCATGTTGACCTGCATTTATTTTTGGTTATTAGCAGCCTGACATTCTCTGAGGCACTTGATACTAAAATCTTTCAAGAATTGATGCATTTAGTTAAAGTTTATTATGACCCAAGCCTCCTCTAATTCTGAGATACTATGAGTCTTACTCAGCAATTTGAGAACTGGGGTATTAGCATCGGGATTTTTGCCTGGGTTATGATGACTGGCAGAGGCATGTGACTTTGGTTTAACCCTCAATGAGATACTGAGAGGCCGTTTGGTATGTGTGATTAATGATGTAACCATACAAAAGCGCATAGTAGTTGAAACCCAACTGGACTTCAAACAGACACTACAACTGGCTTTATCATTGGAAAAAGCTGCAAGTGGAGCATATGAGATGCAAGGTAGCCAAGCCATAGCTTTCATAGAAGTGAAGAAACAGCTAGCATCCTCTAAGGTGTTGGCACACTATGACCCCAAGCAAGATCTACATGTGATGCCACCCTGTACAGCATCAGGGTAGTATTATGGATAGGTGGCCAAATGGAGAGGAGCACCCAATAGCCTTTTGGCTAATGCAGAGCATAAATACTCCCACATAGAGAAGGAAGGTTCGGTGTTCATATTTAGAGTCAGGAAATTCCACCAATACCTTTATAGATGTAATTTTGTAATAATAATGGACCATAAACCCTTGCTTGGTCTACTTAAAGGAAACAAGGCAGTGCCACCCATTGCTTCAAGGGGAACTAATACTAAATGCATAAAATTACAGGTTGGAACACCACCTGGGAGGCCAAATAGCAAATGTGGATGAATGGGGCCAATGATGGAACTGCCACTGGAAGAGTCCATAATGGTTATAAATTTGCTGGGCACATTTCCAGTTGACAATATCAGACTTTGGACACAGAAAGATCTGATCCTAGCTAAACTGAAACAGCTAATGGTGATGGAGGGAAAACCAAAGGGCCATCACAACCAGAAGAGTAATCTTTTAGGACCTGGAAAGACCAGATAGAAAGACAGTAAAGGATGGTATATTATTATGGGGAGCAAGAGTGATTGTCCCGAGCAAAGGTCACCACGTACTGACTGAACTCCACCAGGGTCATCCAGGAGTTTCCAAGTTTTGTCTGGTAGCCAGGATTGGATGCAGACATAGCTGCATTGACTGGGCTGTGCCCGGAGTGCCAACAACAATAACATTTACCGCCAGCAGACCCCCTACATCTGTGGGAATGGCTGGGCAAAGCCTGGACTTGGTTGTACATTAGCTATTCAGACCCCTTCATTGGCTCAATGTTCTTAGTCACTGTGGATTTCCAAATCTGTTGTTCATAGATAATGGACCTTCGTTTATCAGCAGGGAATCTGAGTATTTCCTAAAGTTGAATGGTATTTGTTATATAAGGACAACTCCATACCATCCATCATCTGATGGTGTGGCAGAAAGAATAGTCCAAACTTTGAAGACAGACTTAAAAAAACTGCCTATAGCTTCACTAAGATACTAAGCTGTCCTGTTTCCTGTTTAACTATAGGACCAATCCACATGTAACTACAGGGATAGCTCCAGCAGAGCCGCTAATGGGTAGAAGACTCTGCACCAAGTTAAATCTGATCTTTCTGTGTCTGGGAGGGACGGTAAAAGGGAATCAGGAATAACAACGTGGGACACAAGACTCTGCAATGCAAGAGAGACAGTTTTCTTCAGGGGACAAAGTTTGGTGCAGGAACTGCAGGAATGATCCTGCATGGATAACATATAAAGTTTGGGTAGGTGAGATGATCCTGAACCATATGAAAGCTGCAAACATACAAACGTATGGAAACAAAGCATGTCCAGTTCCTTGACTGCCTTTCTGACTGTTCTGGAAACTATGGGTTCTCCCTCACTTTAAGGGTTGAAGATAGCTCGGAAACTGAAATAGACATGATGGATGTAACCATCTCAATGCCTTCGGTGCCTGAAGAGGCGAATGAATTTCTTCCGAGACACTCCAGGCGCAAGAGATGAGTTACAATGAATGACATGCCACACGTATCCAGAGTTAGAGGAACCTGATCCTCCAGGAGATACCCCAGGAGGAGCTACATAAAAAAAGAACCAGTCTTTGTCACAGAGGGGGGATTGTAATGAGGTCAGTCCAAACGACATCATATAATATGAGTTCCCTGATTGGGGTTGTTGTTAATGTTGTCTAATCAGGGACCCCTGATTGACAGTTAAGAACAGGAGTGTCAGAGGTTCTGTTCACTCTGACAGCTGACTCTAAGGGAGCTGGATCAGTGTCAAGGACTCTCCATGTGTAAAGAACAGGTGACTTGCTGCTGGGCTCAGTGGAGTTATTTCACGGTGAATTATTGTTGAAAACTTTATTATTATAAATTTATGTGCTTAAATTTCGCAAAATATGAACAAACTAAATAAATATTTTAGCAACTTTTTATCTAGCTTTATCCAAACTTTCTTTCTGTATTTCACACATTCTAATTCATCTTCTTTCTCAGTCCTTCCTTTATGTATTGCTCAATCTTTAAATCTCATTTTTTATGGTGATACACAACACCAGGTTATAGTCCAAAAGGTTTAATTGGAAGCACACTAGCTTTCGGAGTGACGCTCCTTCATCACGTGGTTGTGGAGGACGCAATTGTAAGACACAGAATTTAGAGCAAAAGTTTACAGTGTGATGTAACTGAAATTATATATTGAAAAAATGTATAATTTCATTATATAATTTCAGTTACATCACACTGTAAACTTTTGCTCTAAATTCTGTGTCTTACAATTGTGTCCTCCACAACTACCTGATGAAAGAGCGTCGCTTCGAAAGCTAGTGTGCTTCCAATTAAACCTATTGGACTATAACCTGGTGTTGTGTGACTTTTAACTTTGTACACCCCAGTCCAACACCGGCATCTCCAAATTAAAATAATGAAGATATTCAATGGATAGGCCAGGGTAAAATTGTTCAATTTATGCATGAGACACAGAACAAAGAAGCTATATATAATTATTAGTAGATTAAATAAAGATTTGAGGATGAGTTTGTTGAGACAAAGTAGGGAAAATTAGAATTTTGTTGCCACATGGAGTGGTTCAAGCTTAGACATTTGATTCTTTGTTAGAAAACTTAATGTATACTTGTAGGGAAAGGAAATAGAGAGATGCGTGTGCAAGGTGGGAACAATTAATTAGAATGGGAGTATGTACTTATGTACTGTATAAACACAGACCTGAACTTGGGCTTACTGAACTATGTTTGTACAGTTAGTTCTACGTAATTAAATGCAATTTTTGGATTATATAACAATGCTTCTTGTCAATGCATGACATCTTAACAGTAAGTAGGAGGATAGCTTTGGAGAAAATGTAAATATGATGACTTATGTGGTGCCTATATAAGTGGTATTTTCAACCGACAGGATATGACTGTCGGTCCAAAAAGATGTTCTATCTGCTGCACAATTCCACAATGCCAGTATGATGTCAAGTACATAGACTGTATATCCCAGTGATTGGCTGATTGAATCAAATTGTTGACTTAATTGTTCACTTTCGGAAGAGTTCAGACCATACTCAAACAAGCTATGTTTGTAAAATTCAAAACAAAACTTCTCTTCTTAAATGTGATTCTGTGACTGGGTAGCACTAGCTGAACAATCCTGAATTTACTAATAACTACACTAACAACCAATTTATAATAATCAGTCAAGCTCATAACATGGTTCATTACACTTTCTAGAAATAACATACATTCATGTGCAAGTACCCGTTCTCTGTGTGAAAAGGAATATGTTCTAGCCTTGTGTTTTTTTTGAATGGCCCAAGAGCTTGGAGAGCTTATAGTTCCCTGTTGCTTTTTCCACAGCCATTCCTTCACCATTAAGAGTCAGCTTGTCAACAACCATCACCCTTTATTCCTGTGTTGTAAATTATTATGTTCATTTGAAATTTGGCATTCTTGTTTTTGTCTTCCTCAGTGCAAGATGAAAATCTTTGACTGTATCTTTTCTGCAATATTCAAGTTCTCTCTGACCAAGGAAAAAAATATGAATTTTGTAGGATGGGTGGGTATACGTTGTATGGAGAAAGTGAGTGAGGGAAGGCTTTGCAGGCAGCAATGTGGGAAGTAGAGCATGAAACATGGTGGAAAGTGGGCATCATAGCAGAAACTGAGTGTATATGTCAGGTGACAGAGAGAAGAGGGTGGTAGTCTGGAGAAGTGGAGAGGTCATTAATCTCCTTTAAATATTGTTGTGCAATCTTCTAGACTGTGATGACTACAATGACCCTGGCGACGACCTCAGACCAGATCGCTGGGTCTGGTGATGTGGCCTCTTCTGCCAATCCAAGACGATGAAGACGTCCCTCCTTTGCCTCCCTCCATTGATGCAGGCCTCCAATATGTTCACAAAGCAGGTGCCAATATTCCCTGCCTACCATGCCCAGGGAAAAGGTGACGAATTATGCAGTGCAACTCTGAACTGCCAGCAATTGACCAGGTTCTCTACAGTGTTATAAAGATGGCACTGGTACCAGGGATTCCAGTCTATTCCAGGATATCCTGGCAGCGACAGGTTTCTCCAACTACTGCAAATGATAGGACAAGGCTGACATCAGATGAAAAGAGTACCATTGATACAATATAAGTAGTTAATGAGGCAAGTTTGAGACAACATGACAAGAAATCTCACTGGGCCTCATGGAGAGAAACTCTTTGTGAAACTCAATGAAATTAACATTTAACCAAAATATTAGAAGATTCAGCCATGTGCTTTCTTGTGGTGTAATTCTACTAGCTAAAACAAGATTTCTTATTGAAATCTTAATGTAACAAGCTTAACAATGATCTGAGAAAGAAGACTTGAACCTAAGCACACATGTCCATGAAATTAATACTTCCTGTCACGAACCTCTCTATGGTCAAAGTGAAAACCTTCCTTCTCTCAGATTATGATCGCATTACATTTAGACTTGAAATTGGGACTTTATCTGTTCTCATTATCTAACAAGAACATCAAGCAATTCCAGTGATGTATTCACAAAAATAACAAAAGCATTACTTGGTTTTATCACTGTGCACATCCTTTGTGACCAAATTTTCTGAATACAATGCTAAAAAAGATACATTTTATTGAAGATTTTCATCTTGCAGTCATTGAGACACTCATAAGAATACCAATGTAAATAAGATCAGAATTTTAAACAGAGATGAGAGTGTTGATTTTTACAAATTTCTCTTATTTTTAGAGGTATTGCCATATAAAATGCACATTAGACGATGATTGGCAGTTAACGTCCAAGCTATAGATTCAAAGAGTCATAGAGATGTACAGCATGGGAACAGACCTTCGGTCCAATTCGTCCATGCCAACCAGATATCCCAACCCAATCTAGTCCACCTGCCAGCACCCAGCCCATATCCCTCCAAACCCTTCCTATTCATGTACTTATCCAAATGCCTCTTAAATGTTGCAATTGTACCACCCTCCACCACATTCTCTGGTAGCTCATTCCATACATGTACCACCCTCTGTGTGAAAAAGTTGCCCCGTAGGCCTCTTTTATATCTTTCCCCTCTCACCCTAAACCTATGCCCCCTAGTTCTGGACTCCCCGACCCCAGGGAAAAGACTTTGCCTATTTACCCTATCCATGCCCCTCATATTTTTGTAAACCTCTATAAGGTCACCCCTCAACCTCTGACACTCCAGGGAAAACAGCCCCAGCCTGTTCAGCCTCTCCCAATAGCTCAAATCCTCCAACCCTGGCAACTTCCTTGTAAATCTTTTCTGAACACTTTCAAGTTTCACAACATCTTTCTGATTGGAAGGAGACCAGAATTGCACGCAGTATTCCAACAGTTACCTAACCAATGTCCTGTACAGCCGGAATATGACCTCCCAACTCCTGTACTCAGTACTCTGACCAATAAAGGAAAGCATACCAAACGCCTTCTTCATTATCCTGTCTACCTGTAACTCCACTTTCAAGGAGCTATGAACCTGCACTCCAAGGTCTCTTTGTTTAGCAACATTCCCTAGGACCTTACCATTAAGTGTATAAGTCCTGCTAAGATTTGCTTTCCCAAAATGCAGCACCTCGCATTTACCTGAATTAAACTCCATTTGCCACTTCTCAGCCCATTGGTCCATCTGGTCAAGATCCTCTTGTAATCTGAGGTAACCCTCTTCACTGTCCACTACATCTCCAATTTAACCAGGCAATGTCTGATCAAGGCATTTTCCCAAAAGAATGGACCAGCATATGACTATCATCTACACTGTTAATTTGAAACAATGTGTTATGTGTTGTTTCTATCTGGAAAGGGTAGAACTTTGTGTGTTTTTATATATTTAATTTCCAGTAAACATGAGTACACTCCACTGCAAGCCTGACTGAGTACTGCTTCTAAAGCAAGGAACATCATGACATGTATTTTCACAAAGTATCAGTTAGTCAACTGTTAATGCACTTACCTTTATTGATCATGTGAGGTAGTTCAACCTTTTTTGATACTAAAATGACATTTTGAGATCTCAATGATAGCCAGGGAACCCTTTTGCACAGTTCATGCTGCTACAACTGGTGGCTTCTTCATTCATACTGCAATAATTGCTTTACATCTTCCTCTAATTTATGACTGGAGACTTCCACATCAGGTCATAAAGCTTTTCTCTTGCATTGTAATTACCACTTCATTCCCTGTAGCAATAACCAACTCACATTTTTAACTAGGTGGAACGCTATGATTTTGCCTTTGCAATGCTATGTTTCCAAATTTCCCATTCTGTTCTGGCATAATGCTGGTGAAACATGCACTATTATCCCATTAGCAGTATGGAAATTATCAGAACTCATGATTGTTAAAAGATTTATCACTATTTAAACAGCATATTTCAGCAGGCGATGAACTCAGGAATTTTGATTTACCAGAAACATTGAACTGAGAAAATCCACCCCAGCAGATATTTCATTTTATCTAAGTGTTTGTAATAAAAATCTTCCACTTGTGTGTCCTTGAAACACTCTGTTATGACTAGATGTTAATAGTCACAAAGTACTTGTAGTTCCATGTAACTATTTTTATCAAGTTTAAGCCCTTGGCATTGGAAATAGATATTTACATTACAGAAAATGCACAAGTCTCAGTTATTGAAGGTATGAACCAGGCAAGATTATTCCCCAGGTTTATCCATTGCCCCATTTGTTTTTGTATTCTCAGTCCAAAAGCTCCTTACAATTAGAACTTGAGTGGAATAGCCATTTACTTCATTCTTCATTCTTCATTTTTATCCAAAGCAGGAAGAACATTTCACATTTAATAGTTCCATTCTGAAACCTATCAGTTAGTAAGTAAATTAGGATAAATCCAAATCGAACCTACAGGTAGATAGTTTTGTTTGGATGATATCTCCATGAATTTGGTCCATTGTATCAATGCCAATTCTTTGTTTGCACAATTACCCTTGTCCCATACTGCATCATTCACCCTGGATTGTTTCGAAAAACAAAATACTACAAAGGCTTGAAATCTGAAATAAACTTAGAAAGTGATGGAAAAACATAGCTAGTCTGCCAGCATGTACAGATAGAATAGAATTAACATTTTGAGTCAATATGATATTTCTTTGGAACCCTGTGTCTTTTTTTACTGTTGTTTATTACATTTGCCCTTAAAAGGTAGAGTGGAACTACCCTCAAAATAGTAACTTGTATGCTTCAACAGTCTATTAAATATTAACATTTCTCATAACTACTCTCCTCACTTGCTTAAAAATGTAAATTGATTATTCCTCTTTGCTGAATGCTAACCATATGGAAATGACCTTTCCCTTCTCAATCTATAAACATTTCTGAGAATTCTAAAGCCTCTGGTACCTCCTCATGTCTCTCCTCCCTACCAAATGTTTCCATTCTGGAGATGGATTTAGTATATCTATGCAATTGCCGTATATGACTTTAATGCACTTTCTGAAATAAAGTGTCAAAAATTATACTTGGCGCTGCCGAATCAATATTTTGTATTAATTTGTAACAGTTTTATTCACGTGCTGAACGCCTCCGAAATTGGTGCTGGCATTTTTCTACCAGCATTCATACTTTACAGCAGCAAATGGGGCTGAATTTTTGCAGCTTTTTCAGTGACTTCATTCAGACTTAGAGATTTTATTGTCACAAGTATGCAAGTGAAAAGTGTGCAAAGTTGCCATTCTCCGGCACCATCTTAGTATTCAAATGACAGGATTAAAGACAGAAGCAGAAATAAAAGAAACATCCAAAAATAAAGGAAATGTCCAATCAATCCCCACCTCCACAATGAATCTTTGCCAACAGAAAGCTCAAAGTCCATCCCTCGGTTTGCAAACACTCAGGTGTCGAAGACTCTGCATGCTGCCACTGCTGGAACACCACCACCTCTGCATCATTGTACCCACACATAGCCATGGCCTCACTGCCACCGCTGGAATTGTATTGTCACTCTGCAGTGCCAATTTGCCTCCACCAACATTATTGCTGCCATGAGTCCGCTGAAGGCGCCGGGTCCTAAATTGGGCTCAAACTCAACACTGGGTCCACCATGCTAAAGCAAGTGCTCCAGGAGCAGCAGTGATTTAATTTGGTTTTTGGACACTGAATAAAGTTTGAAAGCATTCAAGGACTTAAATGCTGAAGGATTTGTTTTTGGTGACAGAAGCAAATATGCAAGCATTAGGCAGTTGCACAGGTTTGGAGGGTTAGAGGCTGGTGCAAGTTACCCAAATAAAACTATGGAACAATCTGAAGGAAGACCAAGGATATATTTGGGAACGACAAAAAAATCTCGGATTTACTGAATTTGTAAATGTTAGAAGTGAAAATGTTGTTGATGCTTGGCAATTAGCAAATAAGTGGGAGACTTTGGACAGCAGAGGACTAAAGTGCTGATGTAAGTAGGACACATTTTGAAGCTTAGAGATAAACTGAAAATCTCAGGCCAGAGGTACAAAGTAACTTGAAGCTGCATATCATCAGCTAAAACCATGCTTACAGTCTGTGAAGTAAGGCAGTGGGCTCCAGAGTCAAGCAGATACTTGGAACCAATTAGTTTCAGTTGTGATACTTTTGAGTTGTAGTAAATTCCAAATTATCCAATACTTCACGTTGCACAAACTTTAAAATAGCACAGTTCTGTTAATCACTGGAATTGGTTGTGCAAATATAGTTTTTGTGTAATTAACTTAATTTTTCTTGCAGATGTTATTTTGGAATTGAATCTAATAAAAATAGTACATAGTCATCAGATCATAAGAAACAGGAACAGCAGTAGGCTGATCAGCCCCTGGAGCCTGCTCCTTCATTCATAGGATCATGGCTAATCCAACATTTCTCACATCCACTTTCTTTTCCCCTTTGCACATAACCCTTGATTCCCCAACTGATCAAGAATCTGCCTGTCTCCCACAGCTTTCTTTGGCAGGGAGTTCCAAAGACTCACAAACTGCTTGACACCCCTTTATTCTGAGACTATGTCCTCTGGTCTTAGATTCTTCCCATGAGGGGAAATATCTTCTGAGTGTTTACCATGTTGAGACCCTTAAACATCCTTTATGTTTCAATGAGATCACCTCTCATTTTTCTAAATTCCAATGAGTAGAGTCCCAACCTGTTTAATCTTTGCTCATAAGATAATTATGAATACTGAAGATTTTCCTGGTGAACCTTGTCTGAATTACCTCAAATTAAATAACATCTTTCTTTCAAAAGAGGGGCCCAAAACTGCTCACAGCACTCTCAATGTGGTCTCACCAGCACTTTGTACAGTTGGAGCAAGACTTCCCTACTCTTAAACTCCAAACCCCTTGAAATAGCTGTCTCTTGAATTGAGGATAATATTTTCTCAGGATTGTGAGTTTCTGCCATGCGTCTTTGTGTGGCCAAACAGATTGACTGTCAACCCATGGCTCTTTACGCACATGAGGTTTGATGTCCCATGAATTGATGGGATCCATAGTGTATGAACTGCTTCCTTTCTTTCTTTCCTTGTTTACTCTCCTCATCATCATCAAGGTACTGACCAATTATTCTTTCACGGGGGCTGTGGTTGCCACTGGCTATGCCAGACTTTGCTGCCGGAGACCAATTGCTCATGAGAAGGTAGGGCTGAGCTGCCTTCTTGAACTGCTATAATCCATGTGGTGCAACCATAGTACAGTAAGGAAGGGAGTTTCAGAAATTTACCCAGTGACAATGAAGGCACAGCAAAGGATGGCAGAGGAGTAGCAGGATTGCATGTGGGTCCTGTTCCATGCTCATTTGCTCCCATCTTCTTTCTTTCTTTTTCTCTCTTTTTACCTCTGCTCTTTTTTTTTTTGCTTTCGTTTTCTTTGTTTTTCTTTAGTTTAAAGCCTTTTGCGTTGGGTTAACAGTGGCATCAGCACAACAATAACAGCAGACCATGCGCAGAATGGCAGCAGCCCCACAGCAGTCCATGGTGGCAGTGGCAGCAAAGACATCCTTCCGGCATTCAGGTCAGTGGCATCAGTGGCAAAGCTCCTCCAGCGAACGGGAACAGTGCTGGTAGTGGACTTTGGACAATGGTGGCACTGAGAAGACAACACTTTAGAGGAGCGCTGTTGGAGTGGGAATCTTGGTGAGATAGCAGCAGCAGCCTGGTCTGGCAGTGGAGCCAGGGACACTTGTTTGCATTGAATGCAGAGCAGGGACTCCTGGCATCTTTATGGTGGGTGTGGAGTCAGGGAATCCTAGTTGCCATCACAGCAGGCCCAGAGCGGGTTATCAACAATGTAACCACAGCAGCTCCTAGTCGAGGTAGGCCCAGAGCCTGGTTATCGGTGAGGTGGTGGAGCGTTTAGCATGGAATCCAGCATCAGCCAGAAGGGACCAGCAGCGAAACGTTGGCTGCTAAAGAGGGGTGACTCCTATGTTGGTGGATCTGGTGCAAGCAGGGGTGGGGGCACAGGTGTCATTGGTGAGTCAACTCAGGAGTCATGGTGGAGGTAGCGGAATGAAGATAGATTCTCTTTCAGTAATCTTTTTATTCTTGAACGATTCAAAATGGCGTTGGATTGTGGCAACAGTTGAAGCATTTCACTGTATTTTAAAGTATTATTAACTGTAAAATGTCAGAAGTCAAACAATACCAACTTATAGTTCAACAGGTTTACTTAAAATCACAAGCTTTTAGAGTGCTTTCAGAGTTCACCTGACAAAGGAGCAGTGCTCTGAAAGTGTGTGATTTCAAATAAACCTGTTGGACTATAACCTGGTGTCATGTGACATCTAACTTTGTCCATGATTCCTGATGAAGGGCTTTTGCCCGAAACGTCGATTTTGCTGCTCCTTGGATGCTGCCTGAACTGCTGTGCTCTTCCAGCACCACTAATCCAGAATCTGTTTTCCAGCATCTGCAGTCATTGTTTTTACCTCTAACTTTGTCCACCCCAGCTGAACACCAGCACTTCTTCATTATCACCATAAAATGCAAGTGACAATAAATCATTCAATTCAATTCAATAAGTTGTAGTAGTGGAGGTGGACTTGCAGCTGCCCTTGTGCTCTTTATGTGGTAGAGGTCACGGGTTTGAAAGCTGCTGTGCAAGGACCCTTGGTGCATTGCAAATTGAGATGTTGCACATTGCTGCTAATATGCAAAATTGATGGAAGGAGTGAATGTTTTCAGTAATAGCTAGGGTGCCAAACAAACAAGTGTCCAGGATAGTGTCGAGCTTCCACAATATTTTTGGAAGTCCAGTCAAGAAATAAGTATTGCATTACACTTACTTGAGCCTTGTAGTGGTGGGCAAGTTCCATGGAGTCAGTAGGTGGATTATTCACTACAGAATTTCCAGCCTGTTATCATAGCCAAAGTATTTACTGTATATAGCTAGTCCATTAAATTTCTGGTCAATAGTAACCCCATTTTAGTGATAGAGACAAACTTCAGTGATGTACTGAACATCAAGGGGCTGTGATTAGGTTTTATCTTGCTGGAAACAGCCATTGCCTGAAGCTTGTGCAATGTGCATATTATTTGGCATTCTTTACTATTAAGCATGCTAACATTGATCTCTATTGAGAGAAAAAAGATTTTAAAAAATTATAACACTGATCACTGTCATTTTTTGGAAAAATGTAAAATAGATGTTAGATAATTTATGCAGTGACCTTTAGATAATGTAAAGATCTGAGCACCCTTACAAAATGCAATGTTATGCATCCATCACAAGGACTTCTGATCCATGAACATTATAATTGCATGAATAAGAATTTTTTTGTCAATTTTACAGTATCAGCTCATGACCGTGTGTTACCATCCAATCTATAATGCTTTATGTGTTCAATAGTCTGGCCCATGATCCCCCTTTAAAATCTGCTAATTATGGCATTACATCATCATACTGTAATCAATGTCCAAATCTACAAGGTCAAACCTTTGCAACATATTGGATATCCTGCAGAAAGCACCACAAATCTGTAAGAAGTTCTCATGTTTTAACAATTCCAAGCAGAATCAACCTTGAATTATTAAAAGTAATGGAGTATAATGGAAGGCATGAACAGTCTTCAGATGGCACTGATGCCTAAAAATCAGGATACTGCGCTCTGTAAAAGTCTGAAACAATCAAAATGAAATAATCTAACACCTCAGCCACCTTTACCATAGATCTGATAGCTAAAAGTTGACTTTTGTAAAGAAACTCGAACACTTTATTCAGGTGTCCCTGCAGCATCCTCAGGATTACAGACTCCTCCTGGAGAAATAACGTTTGTGAATTTGACTGCCCACCTGGTGAACTTCAGACAGAGAAGTAAGCACAAAATGGTACATCAGAAAGTGATAGGTAAGTATGGGTGAGGATCTTGAACTCACTGGGAAAAATTGAGCTTGGAAAGACTGAAAGAGAGGGGAGGGTGACGATGCAGGATATGGGATGCAATGATTGGTAAAGGATTGAATAACTAATAGAAGACAGAGAGTTGGAATAAAGGGAAGCACTTTTAGGAGGCAACCTGCCACACAGGGACCAGTGCTGGGGCAACAATTGTTTACGATATATAGTAATAACTTGAATGATGAATGTACTGTTGCAAGTGACATAAAAATAGGTGGGAAGCTAAGTGGCGAGGAGGACACAAAGAATCTGCAGGGGAATATGGACAAGTTAAGTAAATGGGTAAAGACATGGCAGATGAAATTTACTGAAGAAATGTGAGCTTTGCACTTTTTCAAGAAGAGTAGAAGGAGCTGAATATTATTTAAATGAAGATTTCAGAAAGTTACAGGACAGAAGAGTTTGGGAGTCTCACAAAATGCTAAGAACCAAGTAGGTAATAGGGAAGTAGGAGAAAGTGAGGACTGCAGATGCTGGAGACCAGAGTTGAAAAGTGTGGTGCTGGAAAAACACAGCAGGACAGGCAGCATCCGAGGAGCAGGAGAAATGGGCATAAGCCCTTCTTCAGGAATCTACTGGTTGTCCTGATTGTGTCCAAATTGTGTTGGTCTGAATGTAGTCCGGAGTCCATGAGGGGTCAATCGGTTCCGTAGGCAGGTGCTGAGGAAGGAGATGTGGCTGTGGTCGCAAGTCTGTTTCAGGATGTGGCTGAAGAGCTTCAGGGCAGAGGAGATGACCTGGGGGGTGCAGTGAGACAGGGACTCACTGAGATCCTTGTAGAGGGAGGAGGAGAGCTTCTTCAAGGTAGGCATCCTTGCAAGAGGATTCGTAGTAGGTTAAGATCAACTAGGAGAAAGTGAGGGCTGCAGATTCCTGAAGAAGGGCTTATGCCCGAAACGTCGATTCTCCTGTTCCTCGGATGCTGCCTGGCCTGGTGTGTTTCTCCAGCACCACAGGTAATAGGGAAGGCAAATGAAATGTTGGCCTTTATTTTAAAGGAAATGGAGTTTAAAAGTAGGGAGGTTTTGCAAAAATTATACAAGGCACTAGATAGCACAGTTGAATACAGTGAATAGTTTTGGGCTCCTTAATTCAGAAGAGAACTTGGAGGCAAAAGTGAGGACTGCAGATGCTGGAGATTAGAGAGTGTGGTGCTCCAAAAGCACAGCAGGTCAGGCAGCATCCAAGGAGCAAGAAAATAAACGTTTTGGGCAAAAGCCCTTCATCAGGAATGGAGGCATTGGCGACAGTCCAAATAGGTTCATTAAGCTGATACCAGGTACGGAAGAACTATCTGATGAAGAGAGGATACATAGATTGCCTTGTACTCATGGGAATACAAAGCAATAAGAGGCGATGTTATTGAAACATACAAGATCCTTAGAGGCCTTGAAAACGTAAATGTAGAAAGGTCTTTTCCCTTGTGTGAGAGTCTAGGACTAGAGGGCATACTCTCGGAATAAGAGAGGGCATACATTTAAAACCTTGATAAGGATACATTTCTTCTTTCTTAGTGTGTTGTGAATCTGTGGAATTTTTTACCACAGAGGGCAGTTGAGATTGGGTCATTAAGTATATTCAAGGAAGAGATAAACCAATTTTTAATCAGTAATGAAATTAAGAGAAAAGGAAAAGACAGGAAAATAGAGTTGAAGATTTTCAGGTCAACTTTGACCTCAGTGAATGGTGGAGTTCACTCAACAGGCTGAAAGGCCTTCTTCTGCTCCTCTGACTTATGGTCTTATAATTGATTTTACATCGTATATCACTTTTGTTACACTTCTTTAATATCTGCTATGCTCTTTGATCTGGAAGAAAACAATACAAAGCTATGTTTGAAAAAACATAGAATAGAGTTTTATTTTTGATGTGCGAGTTAGCCTTGAGACACTCTTGTGTAAGGAATTTGTTTTGGTAGGAAAGAACTAAATAGATAATAGATTCATTGTTAGTAATGAATAAATTGTGAACCAGAATTTTAAATGTCGTCAAAATAAAATTTCTTTGTGGGTGCACATTCTTCCTAAGTCTATTTTCGATGGAAAAAAAAGCCTACATAGGAGAGGAAACTGGTCACTTCAGACCAATAATCTCCTTCAGAGTGATATAGAATCGGAGTTTCACAACACAAAAGATGTAATGGTACTGTTAATGGCGCTGCTTTACTACCATATAGCTCTATATACAAAAAATATCACAGCCTGAATTGGTTTGGATTTATTGGTTTACACATACTTTAGCCATTAACTCAACATTAGCAATTTTTAGCTGAAAATGTGTTGCTGGAAAAGCGCAGCAGGTCAGGCAGCATCCAAGGAGCAGGAGAATCGACATTTCGGGCATTCTTCAGGCTTATGCCCGAAACGTCGATTCTCCTGCTCCTTTGATGCTGCCTGACCTGCTGCGCTTTTCCAGCAACACATTTTCAGCTCTGATCTCCAGCATCTGCAGTCCTCACTTTCTCCATTAGCAATTTTTAGTCTTGTTAAGCCACTGCCATGTGTTGATCTGTTCTAGTGATTAAACATATAGTAGCAGAGAGCTAAGCTTAAGGTGCCCATCTTTTCGGAGCAGTGCACCTGATCCAGGCATGTGATTAGCAAGTCGTTGTATGAATATATTATTTTTACATCAGAAAAACTTTATGAAGACACAGTATGTTTTTCTTGAAATAATAAATAAGTGATGGCTACTTGGATTTCAGCAAGGAACACTAAAAAGGAAATAAAATTAAATCAAGTTAAAGTAAAATAAAATTATACAGTAAACTGAAAGAAAATGTGCTTTGAAAGGCTGGTCATGGCATTAATCAACTCCCCACTACTCTCGACCCACTCCAATTTGCCTATTGGACCAACAAAGCTATGCCAGATGCCATATCACTTGCCCTTCACTCCTCCCTAGAACATCTTGACACCAAGAACAGCTACATAAGAATCCTACTCAGTGACAGCCTTCAACACTATTATCCTCTCGAGACTGATTACTAAACTTAGTGAACTTGGACTAAGCCCCACTCTCTGCAATTGGATCCTCAGTTTCCTGACCCACAGGCCACAATTAGTGAAGGTTGGGGTCAATATTTCATCCTCACTAACACTCAGCACTGGAGCCTCCCAGGGGTGCATACTCAGTCCCCTACTGTACTCACTGTACATCCATGACTGCGTCACCAAATATCAGACTAATGCCATTTACAAGTTCGCTGATGACACCACCATAATCAGTGGAATCTCAGATGGGAGGTGGAAGACCTGGAATAATGGTGCACTGAGAACAACCTCACTCTCAATGCCAGCAAAACTAAGAAACTCATTATTGACTTTCGGCGGCATGTTACTCATGCCCTCTACACATTAACAGCACGGAGGTGTAACGAGTGGTGAGTGCCAAGCTCCTGGAGTGGTCATCCACAACAAGCGTTCTTGGACTCTTCATGTGGACGCACTGGTTACAAAGGACCAACAACATCTCTTCTTCCTCAGGCAACTGAGGAATTTTGGCATGAGAGTGAATACCCCTGCCAACTTTAATAGGTGCGGCATCAAGAGCATTCTGTCTGGATGTATTAGTTCCTGGTTTGGCAACTGTACCATTCAAGATTGGAGATGGTTACAGAGAGTGGTGAACTCGGCCCGGACAATCACAAAGGCCAACCTCCCATCCATAGAATCCATCTACCAGGCCCGCTGTCAAGGAAAGGCCAGCAGCATTCTTAAAGATCCATCCCACCTTGGCAATGGTTTTCTACAACCTCTACCATCAGGGAGAAGGTACAGAAGTCTGAATGCACGCACCAGCAGGTTCCAAAACAGTTTCTATCCTACTGTTGTTAGAATACTAAATGGACTCACAAACTCTTAACATTCACCTGTGCCTTTTTTTTGTTTTTGTTTTTTGCTGCTGTTTACCTATTATTTATTTACCTATGCTACTTAACTATGTGATCTGCCTGTATTGCTCGCAAGATAAAGCTTTTCACTGTGCCTCAGTACACGTGACAATAAATTCAATTCAAATCAATTCAATTCAATTCAATTCAAAAAATACAGTTAATATAAGCACAGTAAATTTACGAGTAAGATTTCGTAGTAAGTTTATATCTATTCTGAGACTAACAACTAGTTTTCAGAGATACAAGACAGCAGGTCTTCTAGGCCAACTGGAGTGTACATCCTGCAGTATGTGTGCAATAATGGACTTACCATGTGTCCCAAACAAACACAGCTTCAGCAAGTATCATTGGCTGCATAAGCTTAAAGTCCAAATTTTGGAACCTGAGCAGTGGCTGGAGTCACTGTTGTATATTCACATGACAGAGGACTACATGAAAAGCATGTATGAGGAGGTGAATACACCACAGATTAGAGGCTAACAGGCAGAAGAAAATGGTTACTACCAGGGTATCTGAGAAAATCAGGTGGGTAGGGTAGGGGTCCTTGAACCTATTGTGTTTACCAGTTGGTATTCCATTTTGCAAACAAGTGAAGGTTCCTCAAGGGAGTGCAATCAGAGACCACTTTCATGGAACCATGAGCACCTCAGCTGTACAGTGAGGGAGAAAGAAGAATGGAAGGACAATCGTGATAAGGGATTCCATAGTCAGGCAGACATTTCCGTGACAGTTAACAAAACTCCAGGATGGTGTCTTGCTTCACTGGAGTTAAGGTCTAGGGTGTTATGGACTGGTTGCAGGACACTTTTCTAGGAGAGGGGGAATCAGCAAGAAGTCATGGTCCACATTGGTACTAACAAGTTAGGTAGGAAGAGGAATGCCAGATTTCAGGGAAGTAGGAAGGAAATTAAAAAGCAGGATCTCAAGAGTGGTATCTCAGGATTGCTCCCAGTGCTACATGCTGGCACACATAAAAACAGAAGGCCTGGTTGGATGAACACACATGGCTGGACAGCTGGTTTCAGAGGGAGGGTATCAGTTTTCTGAGATATTGCCACCAGTTCTGGGGCAGGTGGAATCTGTACAAGCTGAGTACATTGTATCCTTTGAGGAGTGTGATTGATGTCTTCTCAGGAACATTTGCTAATGCTGTCACTGAGGGGAACCTGAAGGATATCCCAAATTGGAAGGGAACATGGCAGATAGTCTATAATGTGGGAAAATGCGGAGTTACTCAGTTTGTGCAGAGCATTTCTTAAATAATGAAACGTTGGAGAGTGCAGATGTGCAAAAGGACCTGGGTATCCTTTTTCAATAAGTCACTGAAAGCTAACATGCATGTGCAGCGAACTATTAAGAAAGCTAATGAAACATTAGTCTTTATTGCAAGAGGATTGAGCACAGGAGTAGTGAAGCCTTATTTCAATTGTTTAGCATTTAATCAGAAACCACATCTGGGGTACTGTGACCAGTTTTGATCTCTTTACATGAGGCAAAATATTCATACCATAGAGAAAGTAGAACAAAGATTCACCACACCTGTTGGCAAGACTATCCTACAAAGAGTGATTGGATAAACTGAGCCAGTATTTGGAGTTTTGAAGAATGAGAAGGAATCTTATTGAAAATTACCAAATATTTAAAGGGATAGTAGCAGGTGAGATGTTGCCCCGGTTAGAGACTCTCGAACCAGAGGGCACTATTTAAAAATAATGAGATGCTATTCAGACCAAAATGAGGAGAAATGTTTCTACTCAGTGTTGGGAATCTTTGGAATTCTCGATCCCTGTGGAAGCTTTGTCTTTGAGTATATTTAAAGAAAGTTGATAGATTTCTGATTACTAATAGCATAAAGCATTAGAATTAGCCTTTATTGTCACATATACTCAATGAGTATAGTGAAAAGTTTATATGTCGCCATTACAGCAGTGACTTTGGTTCAAAGGTACCTAGGCACAGCTTCTTTAGTTACAAGAGCTTAGACAATAGAGAAATAAAATGTCCAGCATTACATAATTAAAAGTTCACAGCAATATATAACACTGCCAAATAGCTTCCAATCCGCACCGGCCCCGGCTCCAGACCATGCCAGGGTTGACCTTGAGGATCATGAGGCTGGGAGATTGCTTCAGACCACTATGTTGGCCTGAGGACCGAGGATGCTATGTTGGGAGGCCACCACAATAGATGGGGAGGCTGCTATGCCAGGTTGGTGGGTCACCACGCCAGGAGGCCACCACGGGAGGAGGCAGCTGCACCACCTCAGGAGGTTGCCATGCCATGCCGGGAGGTCACCACACTACACTTCAAGGCTGCTGCGGGAGGCCAGGAGATTGCCACACCATTTCGGGAGGTTGCTGTGGGAGGCCGGGAGATTGCCATGCTATGCGAGAAGGATGCTGTGCCAGGTCAAGAGGTACCCATCCCATGCTGGGAGACCGTTATAGGAAGTCCAGGCTAGGACTGAGCACTGGAGGCTGGAACTCATCGCTAGACACTGGGAGTCATCACCAGAGGGTCATGGGAATAGTGGGGTAGAATATATTGAAGTGTTCAATCATTACGATCAAACTAAATGGTGGAGCTGGCTCGATGGGCTAAATGATCTACTCCTATTCTGTTCCCCTACAATATTTCCATGATCTTCCTTTCTGTTCCTCTTGCATCTTCCCACTTTTTCTATCAGGGTCACATATTACTTCAACCTATCATTTTTCTCTCACGTTCACATTTCCATCCTAGGTCTGCTGCAGTGAAGCCCAATGCAAACAGGAGGGAACAGCACCATACGTTTCAATGAGGAACCTTACTGAATTCCTTCAACCTTGAATTGAACAATTTCAGACCATGAACTCAGTCCTCCATTTTGATACTTCCCTCTCTCCAATATCTGTATATTGTTTTCAGGAGTTTGTCAATCACAGCTTTCTTTACTCTGCTATCAACACCTATGCTGGATTAATGTTTTGTTTCTTCTATACAACCATTACCACTCCCTTTGCCTTTTGTTCTATGGCATCTTTGATCTGTTATCTCCTTTAACCTCTAACCATTCTATGATTTTTCCTTCTCAACAGCACAAAATTCAACACTTTTGCAGATTCGTAGAAGAGTCTCAACAGGTGGTAAATGGTAGCTTTTATCTGAAATCAATTCAAGCTGAAGACTAAGACCATAAAACTGTAAGACATCAGAGCTGAAGTAGGCTATTCAGCCCATTGAGACTGCTCCACCATGCAATGAGATCACGGATGATCTGATAATCCTCAACTCCACTTTCCTGCCTTTTCCCTATAACCCTGGATTCCCTTAATAATTAAAAATGTATATCTCAGCCCTGAATATATTTAATGGCCCAGCCTCAACAATCCCTACTAACCAGAGATTTATAAAGGTTTCCAATAACCTTCTCGCTGCTGTACTCCATTCCTCTATTTATAAAGCCAAAGCTCCTGTCTGCTCCTTTAAATTGCCTTAGAAAATTCTACTTTAACTATCTATTTGTGTGAACTCCAGCTCCTTCGATATATTCAATCTTTATAAAATTGTACCAATTAATTTATCTTGCATATCATCATCTTTCCATACAAATGCATCATTCCATCTTTCTCTGCATTCAATTTATTTCTGCTGTGAGCCAACCCATTTCAGCAGTCGGTCCATACTCTTCTGAAATCCATTATCCTATTTATTGTTGCTACAATTCAACTTTTCATGCCATCTGAAAACTTTAAAATTCAGCCATCTATATTGAGGTCCAGGTCACTATTACATACAATAAAATGCATTTGTTCTTATACCAACCTCGGGAGCAACTGTATGTAGTTGCATCTGAAACAAATTGTTTACCATTACTTTTTGCTTTCTGTCATGAAGCCAATATCATTTTCATGTTTCCCTTTAAATCCACAGGGTCTAATTTTGATAACATGCCTACACCTGTGTCTTTATCAAATGCCTACTTAAATCCAAATACACATCAGTTGCATTGGCTTCATTAACCCTCCCTGTTGTTTAATCCTCAGCACTGAATGCTTTGGGGCATTATTTGCTTCAAACAAATCTATTTCAGCAATGATTTATTAATCTATGTTCTTCTGAGTGATGGCTAATTTTGACCTAGGTTATGGTTTCTGGAAGTTTCCTAGCCACTCACATTAGGCTCCCAATGTGTTTTTTAAACACGTTTTTAAATCTGCAAACTTCCAATTTTTTGGCAGCGCCCAAATATTCAAGGATGGTTTGTGGCCATTGCCTGTCAGTTCCACTCTTCTTTCCTCAGCAATTCTCTTCCAGCTTTGATGGGGAACTTTCCAGCAGCTAACTGTTTTAGTACTTCCTGTTTAACTACTTTATTTTCTGTTTAATTTCTGTATGCCCCATTTTTCACTCTGCATCATTTATTAAGGCCAAAGCAAGTAACATTTAATGTCTCAGCTATACTATTTAATGTTAAATAAGTTTTTTTTTGGTCACATCTGTCCTTTATCTTTCCTTTTGATCTTTATTGTCTTGATTTTTTGGTAGAAATCATGATGGGACTAACAATACTTTCTTTATTATCACAGAAGTTACATAATAACTTGTAGCTCTCACACATGCTCAGTTAAGCACAGAAGCAGGAAGTTTTTGTTGAAAATGCTCCATTTCTCCATTGTTGGAACCTGAACCATCTCCTCTCTGACAATCTCCCAATGCTTATTTGTTTTACTCCCAATCATGATTAATTAACCACCTTTTAAACTCACTGAGTTTAAATCTCCCCCAGTTTTGTATGTTTACTTGGCTGTTGCTTGTCCTAACTACATTGAATCTAACAACACCATCATCATTATTTTCCATATTCTTCCCCACTGAAATATGATCGACTTCATTTCCTAGAATTGAATCCAGCATTACTTCCTTCCTCTTTGGGTCAGAGATATATTGATCAATAAAGTACTCTTATATACACATTGAGAATGCATCCACCTCCCTTTCCTTTACACTTCTTTCTCTAGTATTACAGCTTGGACCTTCAAACTCTAACACCTTTGGGACTAAGACCAGACATATTTTCCCAGGTTTTGGACAACAAAAGCAGATAGCCCATCCTAGACCAAATTTTAGGAATAAAAGATACAAGAAATAAAGAATTGGTACGTAAAAAAATAAATAATAATCTATGCATAATGTTTGAAAGACACTAAATAATGTTTTGTTTGTATTTACCAAATATGCTTTCTGATATCTGTGATCACAGTAAGATAAACAAAAATGGATACTGGGTCATTTACAACTGGCTGAAGTTTAAACTTGAGAGAGAGGGTTCTGCTGAGATTTCTGGGTTTCATGATGGGATGGGAATAGAACTTTTACCATGGATACTGAACTTGAGGTTTATCTACAGTCTGTCATATATTCATTTCTTTTAAAATGTCATTTTCAGCATAGAACTTCACAACCTGGTCTTTCTGCTTCTTCAGATCATAGTTTCCCATTTCTCACACAACCTCTACCTAATTTCTGCAGTAATTTCACCTTCTTGGCTATAAGCAATGAGTATGCTCCCTCCTGTTTTGCACCGCTGGCCCTTTTGGCATGATGGCAATGGCAAAAAAAAATTGAGGGCAGAATCTTCTGGTCCCATGCAGGTTGAATGCTCTCCTTGTAACCACATGGATTTGTATGGTGACTATATTGAAGGTACCAGAGGGCTTGATCCAGATTTAACTGACAGGACTATATCCTGATCAATTTTGCCTCACACTGGTTGTACAAAAATAATAGATTAAATTACTTACAGTGTGGAAACAGGTCCTTCGGCCCAACAAATCCACAGCGACCTGCCGAAGCGCAACCTTCCCCCCTACATTTACCCCTTCACCTAACACTACAGGCAATTTAGCATGGCCAATTCACCTAACCTGCACATTTTTGGACAGTGGGAGGAAACTGGAGCACCTGGAGGATGCCCATGAAGACACAGGGAGAATGTACAAACTCCACACAGTCAGTTGCCTGAGGCAGGAATTGAACCCAGGTCTCTGATGCTGTGAGGCAGCAGTGCTAACCACTGTGCTACTGTGCTACCGTGCCACCCAGTTACAGTTTAAATTTTACAGTTTAAGACTTTGCCAAGTTTTACTTCAGCCACAAATAGAAGCACAAGACCAGCAAGTGTAGATATTCTCTGGAGTAAGAATGTGATCTTAAAGCCAGAGATGAGACAATTTTAACCAGAAACCACATCTGCTGAGTTTCACCCTGTTCATAAAGATAACCAAAAGTTAACTGTGGAATATATGTTTCCTGTTCATCTTTAGGTATCTCAAGATGGGTCAGGTCTAGCCCCTTCCACAACACTAAAATAGCCCGAGTCAAATGTAACAAATTCTAAGTGACAGTGGTGCATTATTCCTCTTCATCCTTCTCACACCTGGTGACAGAGTTAACCACATGCTACCCTCTTTCAGCATCTCTTGTCTGTGTTCTTTTGAGTGGGACTGTCTTCATCTAGTCCTAGCCAATCACAACCAGAAAAATTGCCTGAAATACTTTTCTGCATTCGCACAATTGTTAAAAAAGATTCCATGGCCTCTTTCTATTCTTTTTTCCGCATTCTAACCACCAGTAACATTGTTTACCATATACACCTGATGAAACCTATTTTACTTCATCAAAACCTCTATTGACCACTCTACTATCTCTGAGTAATCAGACTACTAGACTGATATTCAATTTAAATGAGTCAAATTTGATTTAAACTGAATATTGTGAAGCTTGGCATCATTCTATTTAATCCAAAACACAAAGAGCTTTCCCTGGCGTCTCTATCAGACTGAATCTAACTGTTTGCAATGTGGTTACCATTTTGACCATGAATTAAGGTTTATTGGAAATTGCAGCCTTCCTACTGGGGTTCCAGGGGTTATTGCTGTATAATTGTTATATTGTCTACGCTTGCAAATTTGAAATTGGTTCTTCTTGTATTCAAATAGAGCAGGCCAGATTTAAAAATCAAACTGACTTTCATTGAATGTTTGTAGATTTGGCAACAGTTCTAAAATATGAATAAAGGAGAGTTAAATAACCTTAGCAAAAAAGCTGAACAGGAATCCTATTATAGTCGGTGTCTGAGACAGTCATGGGAACAGATTTGCAGTCCACAAATTATAAAGGACATCATTGATGCCTATGTAATGCATATACAAATACAAGTTGATACAACAGTTTTTTTTGTTCAAAAAAAGCAAATGAATCTATTAATATATTTAAAAGTGAAACTGTGATAGTGATCCACTGTTGACAAATTTATTTTACACACATGTCAATGTTTAAAAGTATAATGGCTCTATTGTTTTCTCAAAACGCTGTGAAATAAAATATAGAAAGATAAGCAAGCAGTTTTCCAACCCCTTGACAGTAATTCTATTTGACATGTTTTATCTTGGTGCTTCGAAAGTTGATAGTTTAGATGTAATTGAAATGCATGAATCACTTTGTTTCTTTTTAAATACGTCTTGCATTCAGTATTACTTTTTCCATAAATAAATATATTCTTGTCCTTTCCTGAAAAGAAAGTGCTTGTTAATTGATAAGAGTTATTTAAATTCAGTGTAAACATTAGTTGGATCTCCTAGATGAATAAACTTTGGTAAGAGACACCGAATCCTACAAAACAACATTGGCCAGACTCCAGTTTTCTTTCCATTCATCTAGAGCTACAGCAGTACATTTCACACAGCAGCCATGAGTGTGAAAACAATTTTCACCCCTGCATTTTTGTTTCTGTTCAATCCCGTGTCTTTTTTCCTGACATAATAAAAGTGCTGCAGTAAGCAGGGTCAAATATGATACACCAGTGAGAAACATGAAAGTGAGACTATAGGCTGTGATTATGGGCTCAAATGTGTGATGAATCTTTTTTAATCACATGGTATGAACTAATGTCGCCATTTATTTTTGAAACAACAAAGTGTTCTGCTATGGAGGAATAGATGACAACCACATTTTCTGATGTTTTGTTTAAGCAATGGTATAATAATCTTTTGGAATTTGTTTTATGTTAGATACAAAGTAGACATCACTGTAACAAAGATTGTGTGTGCCATTGCTTTTAAAATACTAATGATTTTCTTTTTTTTATAAAAAAAGGCAGCAGGTCTGAAAACAATTCTGTCAACTCATGCTCTTACAGTGGAAAGCCTTGCCCCTATAGCTTCTGTATGTTTGGAAGTGCTGCAGGTCTCAGGAAGAATTGGACAGGACCAAAAATAGACATTGGAACTGTGATGCATTATTACCCCACACTCATTACTTCCAATTGATAAGTTAAGTGAATGTAACAAGTAACCAGTGTGAGATACACAGTTGTCTACATCCATGAAGATGGACCTGAAGATGGTCACAACATTCTGAGGGATCAATCTGAGTCCAAACTAGTCTGTAGCTTTTAAAACCACTCTGCCCCTCTTTACATGGAGGTGAATTGTGAGTGGAGCAGATGCACAATGTAATTCTAAAAGTTTTTTTTTGTTTTGGGAGACACTAAATAATAGCACAGCATGGCAGACAATAGCTCCAAGGATTAATGCACTGTACCAGAACTTTAGGGTGCAAAAGGTGAAGTACAGGGAAGATGGGATAGAGACAAAGGTCACAGAGTTTTTACCAGCGCAGAAAGAGGCCTTCTGGTGTTCATGCTGGTAATCAAATATCCATCCATTCCAATCCCATTTTCCAGCACTTGCCCTATAGCCTTGGAAGCTACAGCATTTCAAGTGCTCAACTAAATAATTCTTAAATGCCTTGAGGGTTTCACCTCAACCACCTTCTCAAGCAGTGAGTTGTAAATACACACCGCCATTTGGGCCTTCAAGCCTATTCCACCATTCAATATAATCATGGTTGATCCTCTATCTCAATGCCATATACCTGCTTACACCCCATACACCTTAATGACTTTAATAATAAGTTATCTATCTCTTTCTTTATTGTTATATTTCCTTGCCCTTTCTTGCATCTTCTTGCATCCTTTCTTTTAAATATTTATGATCCATTATATACATCTGTAGTTAATTGATGAGAAAGCATTCCATGTTCAAATAACTCTCTGTGCGGAAGAAAGTATTTTATTTGATCATTCTTCAAGCAATGTGCCAACCTTGTGTCAATGCCCATTGTTACAGACTTGACAACTAGTGAAAACAATCTTTCGCTAATTGTCTTCTAAAAGATTTTAGAATTTTAAAATTCACCATTAGAACCTTATTTAAACTTCTCTGTTGTTGTGATACAAGGTTCAAATTTTCAAACCTTTTCACATAAATGTAACCTTTCTTTGCTGGTATCAGGCTAGTGAGGAACAACTTTCCTGTAATGGATTTCCAGATCTGAGTACACGTAGCCTATAAGCACAAAAGTAGGTCATTCAATCCCTCAAGCCTGTTTCATGAAATTTAGTGAGATAGTAGGTTCGATCTTTAATACTCCACATGTTTCCCATTTGTCTATTGTGGCCGTTTCTATCTATGCATCCCCTTAATGATCTACAACAACAACTTGTACTCACATGGAATATTTTGACATAGGGCAGAATTTTATAGTCCTCTGCTAGCGAGCTTGCAGTCAAGAACTCATAAAAATTATCTTCATGACTCTTCTGTCCAAATAAAATTGTTTTACGGGGGCTGGGGGCATGACCTGGGATGGCCCATCCACTCTTAAACCAATTATCCATTGGGTCCTTCCCACCTGGCCTCAATTTTGAAGCTGGCAGGAGGATTTCAGGGTAAGCTGGAAGTCAGGTGGGGCATCCTGTTTAGACCTTGGGCAGACACAATGGCAGGCAACTTCCACAAGGATCCATTTTTCCAGGTCAAGCACCCTTAATATCTGTCCTTAGCAAACCCTTCATCACTTCCTCTCCAAGTGAAACATCTGCCCCCTCTCCTTGTCCCCTTGGGCCGCACCTCTCCTCCTTCCCTGCCATGAGACTCACATACTTACTGCTCCTAGATTCCACAACTTAGGTTCTGGGGACAGCTTGTTGTCTCTGTCCTGAATACTGCTGCCCCTGGAGGGGTTTATGTTCCTTGCTGACTCTTTGATTGATGGGTGAGAAATCCTGTTATTATAAAATATCCTGCCAAGAGTAAAATGTTCCTCAATATTTCACAGGAGAAATACAAATTATTTTTGAACTGCATAAGGATATGATCGGGCTTTAGGCTTTGTCAGAGAAGATGCCCGGAAAGAAGACATGCAAGTAGAGAGGTTTAGGGAGAGAATTTCATAGTTTAAGACTTAGGCAGCTGAAAACATAGCCACCAATGGTAGAGGAATTAAAATGGAATATATGCAGAGGTCAGAATTGGAGGAATCCCAGCTTTAGGAGACCCCATCAATAGTCCCTCTTCAACCCACAAGCACCTAACCTCACAGAGGAATGTAGGACTGCACCAATATCTGCACCAATAATTTTCACTTATAACACAAAACCATGTCCATGAGATGTAGGAAGGAACACCTCACCTGTGGCAAGGCTGGATGTACATTCCTAGGACTTGCCCACCCCTATAATACTGTACAGTTTGGGTATGAGCATAAGGGACACCAAGATAATTTTATGCGCAGCTGCTCATGTTCAGGAATACAGGTCATACTGGACACAGTCAGCACCACAGCCTGACTACTTGTCCTCTATAACCTCACACTCCCCAACAGTCCATTTCCATCCATACCTCCATGTGGAGTCCCATCACAGTGAACTTCCCCTACTACTCTCTTCCCTGCCCCCGACCCTGACAATGCACCTTGCTGATGCCCACTCTGCTCCTCTATGTTCTCACTGTGAAGGCTCTGGTGATGTACAGAGTCAACAAACACTCCTCCTGTAGCCTATGAGACTCTGATACTGCTGTGAATCCCTCCTGAGCCACCATCACATTCCTTACCACAGTTCTATGAATGCGCTTTATCTCCTGCTGGGGTCTTGACTCCTCCACCCTTTCTGACATTGATATCACTACCTCAACTCTCGAGACTCCTTAAACCCTCCTGAAAGATTGATAGATGGGCCCAGACTCCTGACCCACTCCTACAAATGGCCCCTCGACATGATTGTGGATTAGAGGTGCTGGAAAAGCACAGCAGTTTAGGCAGCATCCGAGAAGCAGTAAAATCAATGTTTCGGGCAAAAGCCCTTCATCAGGAATATAGGCAGAGTGCCTGAAGGGTGGAGAGATAAATGAGGGGAGGGTGGGGGTGGGGAGAAAGTAGCGTAGAGTACAATAGGTGAGTGGGGGAGGCTTTTGCCCAAAACATCAATTTTACTGCTCCTCTGATGCTCCCTGAACTGCTGTGCTTTTCCAGTACCTCTAATCCAGAATCTAGTTTCCAGCATCTGCAGTCATTGTTTTTACCTCGACATGATTGACCAGACCCTTGACCACTACATCTCCTTGATTGGCGACGCATGATTCCTTTGAAAGTTGATGCTGGCCCTTCAGCACTGACCACTTTTCACTCCCCAGGATGAAACACATCTCCTGACCATGAGAACCAAAGTCAGAAAACTGACCATGTAGAAGCCTCTGGACAATGTGTGGACTCTGACCTTAACTGACAGTTTTGGGACATTCTAACTGACAATAGCCCTCCCTTTTCTGTATTGAGGACTATCCCCCACTCACTTTCTGTCGTGGCCATTTGGTTGACTGAATGTGCACTGTGTTTGTCACACATGCAGCTGGCACATGCACTAGGTGTTATATTGATATCTTGTTGTACCATACACCAAGATGTCCATTCCCCACCTCCACTCCTTAACCCAGGTATTTCCATTCTCACGGACATGACAAGTCACCTGACTCTGAGTCTGTGCCAAATAGTCCCCCAAAACTGCAGTAGTAAAACCTTTGGTCCTGGCTAAAATACCAATGCACCAAACAGGCACGGTACAGTATGGCAAGGCATAGATGCTGTAAGCATGTAGGTCGGTGCAGAGCTGCCCTAAGATACATCCAATACAGTCTTTCAGCTGGGTGCCTGTCTTGCCACAGCCTTCTCAGTGCTTGTTGCTGGTGTGCTTTGCAATACACATCTCTGCTTCCAAGATGGAGCTCATTCAGAGCAAGTGACAAGCTGAATTGACAGGTACACGGTTTGGTTTCCTTGTCAAGTCTTCCAGATTTTTAGCTTGTTTGGCAAGTTTAGTAAGACAAAAGATGACTTGTGGTATTAACAAGAGATTCAACAAGTGTTAATCCTTGTCAATGGACATCTTGGTACTGCCTATTGAGAATCACACCACACCGCTTGTGAGAAGTGTTAAAGATGGAGTGAGATAATCTCAATATTAAGATAGGCCTTGCCAGACTGCTTGCCTGATTCTTTTATACATCTTGCCATACCTCACCCCTACAAGATTCCGTCCTTTATGTTATTTATAGCCCTTAGTTCTCTGTCTTACCATATAGTTTAATTTCTTTTCACTGTTTATTCCCAAATTATGTACTACATTTCACTACACTGAATTTCATCTTCATCCTACCTACTGTTCTGTTAATCCCTCTATCTCTAATTGAAATCTTTAACTTTCTTCCATACAGTTTAGCAAGACCCCTCGTCACTCATCCTACCTCTATCCCCTTGCAAATTTCTTATGCTCCCATCAGAATATGCTGTCCCAACTATTTTTGTATCATCAGCAGATTTGAATACATTACACTCTGATGATTTGTCTATCTTCAATCCCGTTCGTTTATCAAATAATTTATCCCTCATGACAAGGTTGTTTCAAGACCTATCCTTCCATTAGAACCTTGCTTATCTAATGCAAATTATTGGATTAAATTTTTTGTCATTTCCCTGTTATTAATAACTCAGTTACATCATGAAAGAGTCACAAGCTCACTTTAGCTATTCTCTTTTTATATAGCATTAGAAGCTCTTGCTATTTTGTATGTTTATTTCTTGCCAATTTACTTTCATAAACAATTTTCTACGTCTTTATTACCTGTTTAGCCACCCGCTTGCTGGTTCCTAAAATAATTCGCAATCTTCTGGCCTACGATGTTTTCACTAATTTGTAAACCTTTGTTTTGATTGGATGTTGTCCTTAACTGCCACTGTTAACCATAGGTGGTTCATCCTTCTCATCAAGTATAATATAATTTGGAATAAGTATTTGCTGAGCATTGTGAGATGTCTGCTCGAATGTCTGCCACTGCTTATCTACTGATCTTTTCCTTAACCTATTATTCTAGTCCGCTGTAGACAACTCTTTCTCCATACCTCTATAATTGCTGTTATTTAAGTTGAGGACACTGGTTTGAGACTGAAATTGCTTCCCTCAAGCTAAAGATGAAATTCTGCCATGTTGTGATCACTACCCCACACTGGATCTTTAACAATGATATCTCTTCTCAATCCTACCTCATTATACATTATTAAATCCAAAATAGCCTGTTGCTAAGTAGACTCCAAGAAACAATTCCTAATGCATTCTCACAAATTCATCTTCCATATTACTCTTGCTCATTAGATTTG
Organism: Chiloscyllium punctatum; assembly: GCF_047496795.1. Taxonomy (NCBI): domain Eukaryota; kingdom Metazoa; phylum Chordata; class Chondrichthyes; order Orectolobiformes; family Hemiscylliidae; genus Chiloscyllium; species Chiloscyllium punctatum. Next base: position 46,585,545 of record NC_092747.1, on the reverse strand, counting down.
TCCAGTCAATCTACAGATTAAAATCAGTCATGATAATTGTAGTGCCCTTCTTATGCATCCATTATTTCCCAATTTATACTTCATCATACAGTGAGTAAATCTTCAGAGGTCTTTAGACGACTTCCACTGGTGCCTTATTTCCCCTGCTATTCCCTTTTCCCGATTTCATAGCATGGTTTTATTCTTTCCTATATTTAGTTATTTAGTTATTTAGTTGGGAGTAAATTTTCATTGATCTTTACTAGATGTCAGACAAGCAGTTTAAAGGCAGTTGAGAGATCAAGAGATACAACGGTGAAATGGATCTTGGTTAAGTTAGCCTGCATTTGGATGTTTTGGGTGGTATTCCCACATAGCAATGAGTAGCTGAGAAATGGGATGCAGAGCCAAGGATAAATCTTTGGAGGGGATAGGGTGAGGTTGCTCCAGAGGTATCAATAAAGGAAGAAAAGCTATTGCAGTTGACATACTGTCTATGTCCTGATCAGTAAGATTGGAATGGAAGGTCAGTACCACTCAGTCTTGAATATATTTATTAATCCAACATCTCTGTGAAAGAGAATTTTATAAAGTAACAACCATCTCAGAGAAGAAATCTGTGCATATTTCCATCTTGAATGGGAAATATTTTATTCTTAACATGTGCATTCTAGCTCCCTAGAGTAGTGGGTACATTGTCTCAGCATCAATCCTTTCAAACCACCTCAGAATTTTATATTTCAAGAAGATCGCCTCTTAGTCCTCGACACTCCAATCATACTACCTGCTCATGATTTCTTCATTAGCTAACTCTTTCAACTCAGGAATTAGCCTAGTGAGCCTTCTTCAAACTGCTTACTTTGCAAGTATTTCCCTACTTGAATAAGTGGCTCAAACTGTGCACAGTACTCCAGATGCAGTCTTCTCTGTACAGATGTAGTAAGACTTTCCTATTTTTATTCTCCTCCCCTTTACAATAATGGCCAACTTTTCATTTGCATCCTAATCACTTGCTGTACCTGTCAGCTAACATTTTGTGATTCATGTACAAGGACAACCAGAACCCTCTGTACTGCATCCTGCAGTTTCTCTTTATTTAAATAATATTCTGTTTTCTGTTCCTTCTGCCAAATTGGACACCTTATGTTTTTCACATTGAAACACATCTGTCATTTCTTTGCCCACTCACTGAATCAACAGACTTTGCACATTCAGCAACCTGGAGGTGGTGTATTCACAATGGTAATGAAACCTAGATCTGGAAGTCCTATCCACATATTCAGAAGGAATCACTATTAATGAGGGTGGCAGAATTTCATGAATGGGGGCATTTTTATAGAGAATTTTGTTACAGATATTTAAATTTTTATCTTACTTCATAAGAATATGAATTCAAAGAAATAGAAACAGGAGGAGACCATTCAGCCCCTCTAGCCTGCACCACATGGCTGATCTGATTACGGCCTATATTTCACTTTTCTGCCTAACTGTCACAGACTCCCTTGTCAATACAAATCTAATTCAGCTGTTACTTTTGGATGTAGGAAAGAATTCCAAACCCCAATAATCCTCTGAGAGAAGAAATGTCTCTCTATATCTGTTGTAAATGTGTGATCTTTTATTTTCATTCTGTGTCCCTTGGCTGCAGATTCTCCATGAGATACATCTTAGCATATCTACAGATATCTGCCCATTGTGAATAATGGAGACTTTGTATGGAGGGTGTAAGAACAAAGGGTCATGTGTGGGAAGTAATCAGTTGTTACTGAGTTGGCATCACAGTTATAAATGGCCATGTGGAAGGATGATAGCTTGGGTTGTCACAGAGGGTATGAGGGCTACTGGAGATGAATGGGAATGCATAGGTGGACTGGAGAGTTTGTGGCATTTATTGGGAGGATTGGAAACATGAGTGGCATGAAGCTTATAGGGCAGGGTTGTGAACCTGTATTGTCATGAGTTAGCAAATCTGAATGGGAAGTGGTAGAGGGAGGTAAAGGCTGTAAAGCATAAGCCTAGATGCTGTTATCTTTAAGAAAGTTGAGGCTGTGTTTTAAATACCTACTATGGCACAAAGCTGCATGTATAGACTCTCTGATTTGCACCCTGAGGTGGCAAACTTTCCCACCTCTGAATGAAAATTCTGCCATTCTGGGTACTTATCCCTGAGGTGGTGTGGTAAATTTTCCCAACACCTACTACCTATGGGACAATGGGAAACATTGGCTGGGCTAGCATTTACTGCCTGTCCTTATTTGCTCTTTGTGAAAATGGTGATGAATTGCCTTCTTGAACAGCTGCTGTCCAAGGTGTAAGTAGACCCACAATGACCTTAGTGATAAAGTTTCAGGATCTTAATCCAGCAACACTGAAGGAACCATGAGGATGGTGAGTTGCTTGGGAGGGAACTTGCAGCTGTTCCCATATATCTATAGCCCATATCCTTCGAGATGAAAGTGCTCATAGATTTGGAAGGTGCTGTCTGAAAAGTCTTGGTGAATGTCTGCAGTGCCTATTGTAAACAGTACACATTTCTGCTTCTGAGCACCTGTAGTGAAGGGAGAGGATGTTTGTGGGTGTGTTGCCTTATCCTGGATAGTGGTCGAAGAGTGTAGTGCTGGAGAAGCACAGCTGGCCAGGCAGCATCCAAGGAGCAGGAGAGTCAACATTTCAAGCATAAGCTCTTCATCAAAAACCACCATTCCTGATGAAGAGTTTATGTTCGATATGTCGATTCTCCTGCTCCTTGGATGCTCCCTGACTGGCTGTGCTTTTCCAGCACCATACTCTTCAACTCTGATCTCCGTGTCTGCAATCTTCACTTTCTCTTTGTCCTGGATGGTGTCAAGTTTCTTGAGCATTGTTGGAGCTACACTTATGTAGTCAAGTGAGGAGTATTCCATTACATTCCTGACCTATCCTTTGCAGTTGGTTGACAGGCTTTGGAGAGTCAGGAGGCAGGTTATTCAATGCAGGATTCCTCACCTCTGACCTATTCTTATAGCCAGTATTTATATGGCTGATCCAGTTCAGTGTCCGGTCAGTGGTAACCTCCATGATGATAATAGAAAAGGACTCAGTGATGATAATGTCATTGAATGTCAAGGGATGATAGACAGTCTCTAATTGGAGATGGTCATTGCCTGGCATTTGTGTGGCACAAATGTTACTTGCCACTTTGCAAGTCAAGCCTGAATATTACCCAGGTCTTATTGCTTTTGAATGTGGACTGCTTCAGTATCTGAGGAGTCATGAATGGTGTTGAACATTATGCAATCATTAGCCAACATCCCCATTTCTGATGTTACTATAGAGGGAAGGTCATTGATAAAGTAGTTGAAGGTGGTTGGGCCTAGGACACTACCCAGAGGAACTCCTGCAGAGATGTCCTAGAGATGAGATGACTGACCTCCAAAAACCACAACCATCTTCCTTTGAGTTAGGTGTGACTCAAAACCAGTGGAGGATTTTTCCATGATTTCCATGATTCCATGATTCCAGTTTTGTTGATGAGAGTAAATCCAGGCCAGTATATCCTCCTCACACCTGCCTATCTTTGTATCATCAGCAGACCAGGCTACAATATAACTTGTCCATTCATCAGAGTTTTTAATATAGATCTTAAATAGTTGAGACACTAACCCTAATATTCACTCCTGTAGTGTTCCAGGTAGAGTAACATTTTATATGGCACCTTACAACAGCTTTTGAAAATCCAAGTATACCACTTATACAAATTCTCATTTGTCCTGCTTGTTACATCTTTTCCTGTAATAAATCTGATTTCCCTTTCACAAAATCATGTTCATTCTTCCTGCTTGTATGATGATTTTCTAAATGTCCTGTCACTATGTCTTAAATAATGAACACTAGTGTTTTCCTAATGACAGCTGCTGGATTTACTGGCCTCTAGTTTCCTGCTTTATGTCTTCTTTCTTTCTTGAGAAGAGGGGTAAATGTGTAGTTTTCCAATTTGCTGTGACGTTTCCAGGACCTATGGAATTTTGGAATCTCATGAGAAATAAATTAATTACAATTGAAACCCCTTTCTTTAAGCTCCTAGGATGCAGGCCATCAGATCCAGTAGTTTTGTCAGCATTTTGGCTCCCATTCTGGAGGGGGGTTGATGTTAAGTTTTGCTTTCTGGCATGTAAAAACAACAATTGTTGAAATCCTCTCGATTTTTACTGTTCAATTGAAATAAATATTCTCTCTGTAATAAATCACATCTTTAATAGATGCAAACAACTATTCTCATACTTCAATCTTTTTAACGGTACAGGCACTCATAATTTCAATAAAAAAGAACTGTAGATGCTGGAAATCTGAAACAAAACACTAATTTCTGGAGAAACTCAGCAGGTTTGCGATTTTTGAGAAGATTTGTTGCTCAGGTTGAGGTTCAGGTTCTAAGTCCTGAACATCATCAAAGATACCAAGAGAGAAGAGGATGAAATAATGGTCTCTTTTGTAACAGCCCTATTCACATCAATTAACATCAGCCTGGCCAAAGAAACACTGACCGCACTATTTGATGAACCAAGGACACAAACACCAGACAGTACTGACTTAATTAGCAAGGACAACATCCTCAAGTTAATAGACCTGTGCCTCACTACCCACTTCACCTTCAATGACGAAACCCACAAACAAATCGACGGAACACCATGGGATCACCAATAACAGGCTTCTTAGCAGAAGTAGTAATGTAGAGACTCAAACGAACATGAACCATGAACCAACCCAAACTTTGGGTCGGCTATGTAGATGACACCTTCTTCATCACAAAATGGAACAAATTATAGGAAATCCACATCATCAGCAACCTCCTTACTGGCATAAATTTCACAAAAGAGGAGGAGAACAACAAAAGATTCCCCTTCTTAGATGTCACAGTGAAACAAACAGATTTTGGATATCTGCAAACCTGCATCTACAGGAAAGCCACACACACACACATACCAGATACTTAACTATGGAAACAATCATCCCAACACCCACAAATAGAGCTGTATCAGCACATTATTTAAATGGGCCACAACGCACTGCAGCACCCAGGAACTACAAGCAGTAGAAGAAAAATACCTATACAGTGTATTCAAGAAGAACTGGTACCCAATAAACATAGTCCATCAATTCTGAAACAATAAACCCAAACAAGTAGACACAACATGCCCAGAAATTCTAGCCACACTACCATACATCAAAGACATCTTGGAGATGTTGACCAGACTACTCCAACCCTTTGGCATCATGATAGTTCACAAACCTACCAACACACTGAAACAGCTACTGATGAACTGAAAGAACCCTATACCAACAACCAGCAAAACAAATGTCATTTACAAAATACCATGCAAGGACTATAACAAACATTACATGAGACAGGCAGAAAACTAGCCACCAGGATACATGAACACCAACTAGCCACCAAACGACATGACCCACTATCACTAGTATCCTTACATACAGACGAAGAAGGACACCACTTTGACTGAGACAACACATCCATCCTTGGACAGGCAAAACAGAGACACACACGAAATTCTTCAAGGCCTGGCATTCAAATTGGAACCCCATCAATAAACACACCAATTTGGACCCCAATTACCACCCTAAGAGACCAAAATACCAGCGCTTCAGCGGAGGCTCACTGATGATGTCACCTAGCATAGTGACGAAATGTTGTCTGAAAACAAACCTGCTAGTTCAGCGAGCAAACTTACAACCTGAAACTCAGCATCTATAGAGAGAAAGCAGAGTTAACATTACAAGTCCAGTGATCCTGCTTCAGAAACCATAATTTCAATCATATTTGCCTACCCAAATTATAAGGACATCTAAGATCTAAACAGATGTAAGGCCAAGGTAACTTTATTGTCAGCTTGTTTAATATCAGAAAATGCTGTCTGTAGCTGAATATAAGCAATATTACAACAGAACTAATCACAAGAAAGCAATTGTTTTCGTTCATTATAATCTTTGTGAATTTTGCTTTGTGGGTAAGATTTTGAGAAAAAGATCATAAGAAATGGAACTATCTCATTGTTGCCTAATAGTTACTATTAATTTGCTAAACTACAAACTGAAAGTTATGGCAGGAATATGCTGTTCAAAAGTCATGTTTTTTTAGAATTCAGATCAGATGCATTAGCTGAAGTAAACCAGCTGGGGCTTCATGCATTGCAATTGACTTGAATGCTGTTTTAAATAGAATTCTTTTTTTGTTCTTGTTCCTGTTCTCTCTCCTTAGTGATGACAGCACCCGGAGTTCACAACTAGGCCATAGCCTCTGAAAGCCAGGAAATATTTTCACATACACTTGCCGGTAGGGGGAAGGGAAATGGTGGCTAAACATAAAAGTATTTGTTGTATGGGACAGGAATGTAGAGAACAATTTCAGTACAATTACACATCTTGGTTTACAATTGCTGTTTAAAATTTCTTTTAAATACTATAATTCAGAAATTGGAATGGTGCTTTAAACTGATTCCCACTCCAAAAGAATCTTGTGCTAGCTATTCTATCATTCCTGTTGTGCATTAGTCTCCTGGCTGATAATGCCTGACCTTGGAATCTGTGAACATCTCGCAATTCCTGCCAGCAATGTCTTACTATCACTTGAAACTCACTCAGCTGTGCATGTGTTTACGCATTGCAAAGTGGCATAGTGTACTAACATTTGAGGAAAATTTCTTTCACACCTCTTATTCCTGTTGGGCATCATTATTCGAAGTATGATGTAAGAAGTACATATTTTGATACTGGCATGAAACAAACAGTTTTGTGTAAGTATTTGAGACAAATTTGTTATTGGCACCTTTTAGAGCTTACTTTCACATTTTTTTTATCTTTGGAGACCTGGGAATTTAGTTTGTAATAATTGTTGCAACGAACTTCAAGGGTGCTAAGTACTTAGTTGAAACAAAGTAGTCGATTCTGGTATTATGCATTCTCATGCAATCTCGTGTTATAAGAAAATTGTGCAATAGCCACGCCACTTAAACTAATGGGCCAAAATTGCATTACAACCAGCACAGGTAAGGAAAGTTCGCATTCTACAAATAATGGCCTAAATTCTTCAGTCGCAGTAAAGCCATTTTGCATTGAAGAGACGTGTTATAGCAGAACCAAACCTTTACCTTTTCATAGGGGTAATGCCTTGTCTGTCTACTCTAAATTGATATTTCTCTCCTCAAAATAACTAAATTTCTTCTCTTTTGAGTAAAAGGAACTGAGTTTGACGTTCATTAAAATCAAAATAAAGTGGCCCAATCGTTGGGTTCAAGTTTTCTTAGTTTAGGTAAAGTGCTTTGGTTAAATACAGAGCAAATCTCTCTTAGACTTACTCCAACAATAGCCTTGACATTAGTTTCAGAGAGATATACAAATGTACTGCACTATCTCAATATTTTAATTTCTTATGAAAGGAATTGTTATATTCTGAAGGATAACGTGCATATTTTCACACCTAAAAACAATTATAACTAGCTTTGCATTGTGGATTTTCATACAATTAAAACTAAGGGAAATTGAGTTAACATTACATCAACTAGTTTTATTTGGAGAAGAGAGGAAACTGCCATTCAATCAAAATGTAACAAACTTAAATTTAGGACTTATTTTATGCCCCAATAAAGTTCCACTAGAAATAAAGGCAAGATGCAGTTTACCATGCTAACTAGACTTTCAAAGTCACTGTAATTTTGCTGAAAAATCCTGGGTTTAAAGATTTGTGATCATCATAATACATTTCAAACAACAATTAGCATTTAAGTCTTCTGGAACTTCATGTCCAAAATATCACTTAGTTTGAACACTGTGCATTCCACACATTTTATTTTCTATTGTTGCTTTGTCCTAATTCTAAAATATCCAAGTGTCATTTGACAGCTGCATTCAGGATGTGGAACATGGACTCTAAATGATTTAGGTTAGAGGCTGCCTTCCTCTTAGGACAACTGAGTGCACTGATGGACACTGACAAACTGTCAGCTTTAGCTTTGGAATGCCCACAGCCTTAACCTGTTGACTCTCTTTCACAGTGAAGACAAGTCAGAAGATAAATCTCTGGTGCTGCCTGTACTTTGATGGGAAGAGTTCTTAGACACTGGACTTCAGTTAAACAGATCACATGACATTATGAATAACCCTTAATTTTTCAAGGATATGCTAAATATCCTGAAAAATCTTTAATGTGCTGGAGATATTTGAACCTGATAAATATTGCTCTGTCAATGTTTCTACGCCATTACCTGAGGCCTGTATGTGTCCAATCAAAGGATGTATTTTGAAGGCCTCCATAAGTCTCCATCAATTTTTATTGACTTAAAATCTATACTTTCGGTTAAAGTGTTAACTTAGACACAGCAAAATGCTGCAGATGCTATAAATCTGAAATTAAAAATAGTAAATGCTTGAAAGAAACTGTGTGCTGGTCAGGCAACATCTAGAACATAGAACATAGAACATTACAGCACAGTACAGGCTCTTCAGCCCTCGATGTTGCGCCAACCTGTGGAACCAATCTGAAGCCTATCTATCCTACACTATTCCATTTTCATCCATATGATTATCCAATGACCATTTAAATGTCCTTAAAGTTGACAAGTCTACTACTGTTGCAGACAGGGCATTCAATTCCCCTACTACTCTCTGAGAAAAAAAACTACCACTGACATCCTTTCTTATATCCATCACCCTTCAATTTAAAGCTATGTCCCCTCATGCTAGCCATCGCCATCTGAGGAAAAAGGCTCTCACTGTCCACCTTATTTAACCCTCTGATTATTTTCTATGTCTCAATTAAGTCACATCTCAACCTTCTTCTCTCTAATGAAAACAGCCTCAAGTCCCTCAGCATTTCCTCATAACACCTTCCCTCCATACCAGGCAAAATCCTAGTAAATTGCCTCTGAACCCTTTCCAAAGCTTCCACATCCTTCATATAACCGTGACCAGAACTGTACACAATACTCCAAGTGCGGCTGCACCAGAGTTTTGTACAGCTGCAACATGACCTCGTGGCTCCAAAACTCAATCTCTCTACCAATAAAAGCTAACAACCATATGCCTTCTTAACAACCCTATCAACCTGGCTAGCAACTTTCAAGGATCTATGTACATGGACACCGAGATCTCTCTGCTCATCTACACTGCCAAGAATCTTACCATTAGCCCAGTACTCTTTATTCCTGTTGCTCCTTCCAAAGTGAATCACCTCACAGTTTTCCACATTAAACTCAATTTGCCACCTTTCAGTCCAGCTCTGCAGCTTACTCATGTCCCTCTCTAACCTGCAACATCCTTCAGCACTGTCGACAACTCCACCAAACTTAGTGTCATCCACAAATTTACTAACAAAACCTTCTATGCCCTCATCCAGCCCATTTATAAATGACAAACAGCAGCGGACCCAAAACAGGTCCTTGCAGTACACCACTAGTTACTGAACTCCAGGATGAACATTTTCCATCAACCACCATCTTCTGTCTTCTTTCAGCTAACTAATTTCCTCCAGCCTTCTGGCACTATTCCTGTCAACAATGATGGCAGAAAAATCAAAGCCAAAGGCTCAGCAATCTCCTCCCTGGCTTCCCAGAGAATCCTAGGATAAGTCTGATTTGGCCCAGGGGATTTATCTATTTCCACACTTTCCAGAATTGCTGATACCTCCTCCTTGTGAACTTCAATCCCATCCAGTCTAGTAGCCTGTATCTTGATATTCTCCTTGACAACATTGTCTTTGTCCAGTGTGAATACTGATGAAAAATATTCATTTAGTGCTTATCCTATCTCCTCAGACTCTATGCACAACTCCCTACTACTGTACTTGATTGGCCTGCATCTTACTCTAGTCATTCTTTTATTCCTGATGTGCCTATAGAAAGCTTTACAGTTTTCCTTTATCCTATTTTCCAACAAATTCACATGTCCACTCCTGGCTCTTCTTAGTTCTCTGTTTAGGTCTTTCCTGGCTAGTTTGTAACTCTCAAGCATCTTAACTGAGCCTTCACCTCTCATTCTAACATAAGCCTTCTTCTTCCTCTTGACAAGAGATTCAACTTAGTAAACCATAGCTCCCTCACCCGACCACTTCCTCCCTGGAGTAGCTGTTCCCTGTATAAGCTCCACATTTCAATTGTACCCATCCCCTGCGGTTTCCTTCCCCATCCTATGCATCCTAAATCTAGCCTAATCACATCATAATTGCCTTTCCCCCAGTTATAACTCTTGCCTTGCGGTGTATACCTATCCCTTTCCATTGCTAAAGTAAACATAACCAAATTGTGGTCACTATGACCGAAGTGCTCACCTACCTCCAAACTAACACCTAACCAGGTTCCTTACTCAGTACCAAATCCAATATAACCTCGCCCCTTGTTGGCCTGTCCACACACTGTATCAGGAAACCCTCCTGCACACATTGGATAAAAACTGACACATCTAAAGTATTCAAACTATAGCATTTCCAGTCAATATTTGAAAAGTTAAAGTTCCTCATAACACTACCCTGTTACTCTCGTTCCTATCCAGAATCATCTTTGCTATCCTTCCCTCTACATCTATGGAACTTTTCAGAGGCCTATAGGATACTCCCAACAGGGTGACCTCTCCTTTCCTGTTTCTAACCTCAGCCCATACTATAGCTGGGTCAATCTAAAGCCTGTCCTTAAGTGGTTTTCTTTAATTCAAAAACTCTGGGCACCACTGTGTTGTATAATGTATCCATCTCACTGCTCTATAAAGTAATGTCATCTTGTAATGTTATAATCCCAACCAATTATTGGACAATTTAGATCCCAGACTGAAATCTGGCTCAATAAATATTATTTTTTTTTGTTTTAATGAGGTGGTCCCTCACTGAAACATAAGCAGAAATATTTCAGATTTGGGTTTTAACAATAAAATAGACACTCATTATGCACAAGAAAATTAAAATAGAATAAACTAAACCTTCTATATAGCATACAAACATAAAGGTTTTGAAACAAACAGCAAAAATATTATCCCATTAATCCCAAAAATACTCTTTCACAAATCTGAAAATACCCCTTTACAGTGCTCACACCAAAGAACATTTCTTTTTCTATCACCTCCACAGGCACAAATTAACTGTGGCTTGAACTCCAAATCTGGAGAATTTAATAGCCGCTTCTTGGATCCTTCCTAAGCCTGAGCATAGATTTTCTTATGCACACAGGAGTTGTCACCAGAAAGATGCAACACTAGTTCTGTCACTTGTTCTGTTGGTACATTGCCAACTTTTACTAACGAACCCCAATGTACTTCCATCTTTTTAATTTTCTTGTGACAGTTTTTAGAATAGAGCAGTTGTGTGATATCCAGCTGAAAAAAGTTCCTATCTTTGACCTCTTCAATTACATTATTTTGCTGAACTTTGAAGACCAGGACTGTCCTTCAAGATGTCACATCTCCTGACAACATATTTCCATTACTGGACAAGTGATAAGAGAGTGACACTAAAGAGGTAGGACATGTGCAGTCACACTCATCAACATTCATCTTGTCCTCACCTGATACTGTGACAGATTGAGAAAAGTGGAGATCTCCTGTTATGGGAGATAACAACAGCTCTTCTGTACTAGATAACTGCGACACAAGAAATGGTGAAAAAAAAAATTGAAAATGTAAAGCTTTGAGAAAGTGAATTGCAAACAAGATATGTCACCTCAGATTGGGGTATACTCATACCAGATATATGTGTCAGAAAAGTTTGTTGTCTGTAATTAATCCTGTTTGCAGCTCAAGAAGAGTAACAATTATGACCGAGTTTAGAGGGATAATTAAGTACCTCCATTTTCAGTCCTGAGGTTGGTTATAAGGGGTTTCGAATTTTTAAAAACAAAATTATTTTTCAGTTCAGTGTGTACTTGACCATGTAGAGTTAAATGAAGTAATATGCCTACCAGACTTCTTGAGTTAACAAGAATAAGAAATAACTTTCACTGTAAACTCACAATGAAGTGTATAACACTTACTAAAAAGTTCACACACTCAATTCAATGTTTGCACAATAAGAGAGTGTCTCCATCTTGATTTCAACGATTGCATTTCCCTCCTACTGAGACAGATTAGGAAATTTGAGGGAATGGTGTTGGAAAAGTTACAACTTTCTTTATTTTCTATTCTCTGTAACAGAAAGGTACATCATAGGCAATAAGAGGAGGAATTATCAGGGATATAAAGTAGTGGAAAGTTGGGATTATTACTTATTTGATTGATTTGATTTAATTTATTATTGTCACATGTTGCTAGGTGCAGTGAAAAGTTTTGTTTTGTATGCAGTACAGGCAGATCATAGCATACAAAGTGCATAAGGGTAACAGAACAGAGTGAGGAATACAATGTTACAGCTGCAGCGAAGTGCACAAAGAGCAAGGTCAGCATCAAAGTTCAAATTTTAGAGGTGCATTCAGAAGTCTAATAACAGCGGGGAAGAAGCTGTTCTTGAATCTGTTGGTACATGTTTTTAAGCTTTTGTATCTTCTGTGTGATGGAAGAGACTATAACTGGGGCAGCAGCGGTCTTTGATATGCTAGCTGCCTTTCTGAGGCAGCGGGAAGTAAATATGGAGTCCATAAATGGATGGAAGGTTGGCTTACATGATGGACTGGGCTGTGTTCACAACTCTCTGTAGTTTCTTATGGTACTAGGCAGAGCAGTTGCCAGACCAATCTGCAATACATCCAGATGGAGTACCTTCCATGATGCATCTATAAAAATTAATAAGATTCTTTCTGGTCATGCTGAATTTCTTTAGCCTCCTGATGAAGTAGAGGCATTGTTGTGCTTTTTTGACCGTCACAACAATGTAGGTGAACCATTACAGATTGGTGGTTATTGTCACTCCGAGCAAGTTGACGCTCTTGAGCATCTCCACCTCAGCTCCATTGATGTAGATGGAGGCATGCCCTCTACCTTGCTTTCTGAAGTCAATGACCAGCTCTTCTGTGTTACTGATGTTCAGGAAGAGATTGTTACCTTTACACTGTATCATCAAGAACTCTATTTCTTTCCCGTATTCTGTCACTCCATTGTTTAAGATCCAGCCTACAGCGGTGGTGTCATCAGCGAACATGTAAATGGAGTTAGGACAAAATTTGGCCAATAGTCATGAGTATAATAAGAGTCTGAGTATGCAGTCTTGTGGGGGAGCCAGTGTTGAGGATTGTCATGGAAGAGGTGCTGTTGCCTATTCTCACTGATTGCAGTCTTTGTGTCAGGATATCAAGGATCCAGTTGCACAGGGTGCAGCAGAGTTTGGAGATTAGTTTGGTTGGAATCATAATGTTGTAAGCAGAGCTGTAGGCAATGAGTATGAGACTGGTATAGGTATCTTTGTTATCCAGATGTGCCAGAGATGAGTGTAGGGTAAGGAAGATGGCATCTACCGTGGACCTGTTGCGATAGTAGGTGAATTGTAAGGGATCAAGAGTGGCTGGGATTTTAGAGTTGAAGTGAACCATGACTAAGATCTCAAAGCACATCATCATTATGGATGTCAGAGCTACCGGTGGTAGTCATTGAGGCATGCTGTATGAGTGTTCTTTGGTAACGGGATGCTGGTCATTTTCTTGAAGCAGGTGGAGACTTCAGATCATAGGAAGGATTCTAGGATTTTAACCCAGTGACACTGAAGGAACAATAGTACATTTCCAAGTCAGGATGGTGAGTGGCTTGGAGGGGAACTTGCAGATTGTGATGTTTCCAAGTATCTGCAACCTTTATCTTTCTGGATGATAGTGGTTCTGAGGTTTGACAGGTGCTGTCTTTGGTGAATTTCTGCAGTGCATCATGCAGATAGTGCATACTTCGGTGTGGAGAGAGTGGATGTTTGTGGATGTCACATCAAAAAAGTGAGTTGCTTTGTCCTAGATGGTTTCAAGCTTTTTGAGTGTTATAGGAGCTGCATCCATCCTGACTTGAAATTTGTCAGCTCAAGCCTTGTTATTGTCCAGACCTTGTTAAATTTGAACACGGACTGCTTCAGTATCTGAGAAGTCACGACTGGCGCTGCAGTCTTTGTGTACTCATTGATAAACATCCCCACATCTGACCTTATGATGGAGGGAAGGTCATTGATGAAGCAGCTGAAGATGGTTGGGCCTGGAGCACTACCTTGAGGAACTCCTGCAGAAGTATCCTGGAGCTGAGATAACTGACCTTCAACAACCACAACCAGCTTCCTAAGAGCCAGGTATGACTTCTACTAGTAGAGAGCTTGTCCCTAATTCCTATTGATTCCAGTTTTTCTGAGGTATTTGATGTCACATGCAGTCAAGTACAGCCTTGAAGTCAAGGCTGTCACTTTCACCTCATATATGGAATTCAGCACTTTTGTCCGTATTTGAACAAAGGCTATAATGAGGTCAGGAGCTGAGTGATTGCTGAGCAGGTGCTGCTTGTTAGCACTGTTGATGACAGCTACCATCACTTTACTGATAATTGGGACAATAATTGACTGGTTGGATTTGTCCTGCTTTTTGTGTACAGGACATATCTGGGCAATTTCTCATACTGTTGGGTCGATGCCAATGTTGTAGTTGTACTGGAAGAACTTGGCGAGGGAAGGGTGAGATTGCTATGACAGCTTCAGTCTTATTTTGGAGGTAGTTGTGAATGAAACACAGAAAGCCAATACACAGGTGCAGCAGGTGATCAGGAAGGCTAATGGAATATTGGCTCTTATTTCAAGGGGTTTGGAGTATAAGAGTTGGGAAGTCTTACTGTAATTGTACAATGTGCTGGTGAGACATCTGGAGTACTGTGAGTAGTTTTGGTCCCCTTACTGAAGGGAAGATATTATTTCATTGGCGGCAGTTCAAAGAAGGTTCACTAGGCTGATCCCTGGTACACAGGGATTGTGGTATGAGCAAAGATTAAACAGTTTGGGTCTTTACTCACTGGAGTTTAGAAGAATGAGAAATGATCTCATTGAAACATTTGGATTCTTAAGGAGTTTGACATAATAACTGCTGAAAGAATGTTTCATCTTATGGGAGAGTTTCACAGACATCATGGTCTCAGAATTAAGAGACATCAATTTAAGACTGAGATGGGGAGGAATTTCTTCTCTCAGAGGGTTGTGAGTCTTTGGAACTACTTACCACAGAGAGCTGTGGCGCCAGAGTCTTTGTGTATACTAAAGCTGAGAAAGACTCTTGATCAGTCAAGGAATCAAGGTTTCTGGGAAAAATGCAGGAAAGTGCACACAAGGAATGTCAGATCAGCCAATGATTCGGTGGAGTACGCTCAAGGGGCTGAATGGTCTACTCCTGTTTCTATTTCTTAAAGTCTTATTATTCCCTTAAATGTCTGCTCCTGTGTCTCTATTGATCTTTCCCTGAGCCTAGTTCACTTCTTCTGGCTTAGCCCTCATGCTCACAGAGTTGCCCTTGTTTAGGTTTAAAATACTAGAGTTAAATCCAATCTTCTCCCTTTACTAGCAGTGCCTTTACTCTGAGATAACAAATTAATCCTGGGTCACATTACACAGTACCAATTCCAATATTACCTGCTCCCCTGTCAGTTCTAAAACAAACCATTCTAAGAAACTTTCTTAAAGCGTTCTATGAATTCCTCATCCAGGATGCTAGACTGAATTTTCCTGTTAATATGTAGATTAAAATCACACCATAATTAATGCTACCCTTTATCACAAGCGCCTAATATTTCTTCCCATATACTTCATCTTACATTGAGATTATTGTTAGGAACCCCTTTCCCTTAATATTCCTCATATTCACCCAAACTGATTCTACCTCATGATCTCCTGAATGACACTCATCTCTAAGTATAATTGAAATGTCATCCGTGATAAACAATGCTTTCCCATACTTTTACCCAGCTTCCTATTGTTCTTGAATGTCCCTTCAATATTTAGGACCCATTCCTTGCCCCTGCAGCCACGTCTCCACAATGGCTATCAAATTATATTTATTTACTTTAGAATGTACTACCAATACATATTCTTTGTTGTTGTGAATATTATACACTTTCAGATACAGAGCTTTTAGTTTTGTTTCAGGTCAGGTACAGTAAAGTTTGCAAACAGAATAATGCTCCTGCTACACTGTTCAGTCAAACACAGCCTTGGCAGAAGCAAGTTTAATTCAGCACAACACTCTACAATATTTGTATTAAATGCATTCAACTCAATTACACTGAGGACTGGATCTTACTTCTTTTAGCTAAGCCCAAGTTGTGTCGAGTTTCTTCGGAAGGTTTTTAACCACCAGATCTGGTGAGTTTTATCACTGCATTGAACCAAATTTCCTAATTATCTAACACACTCTCTTGGCTTTTATCACATCCAATTTCTGCACCATCTTACTCTGAGCCGTTCCCAGAACAACTCACTACTCCATGGATATTTACCAAAAGACCAGTATCCCTTGCATCTTTAAAAGACCACCGCATACTGGACAAGCATGGCATTCCAAAGCTGTTCTACTCGCTCAAGTAGAACATTAAAACATAGTGGACATGGGGAAGATGACAACTCAATTCTTTGACAGACCTGGAGGTCCTGGTTGACAGGGTGGTCCAGAGGACAGGTGTCGGCTTCCCAGAAAACTAGCAGAGGGGGCCAAGCCACCAGATTCCAACAACCTGATCCCAGATTGCCATCTTGGGTTAGTGTCATCTCAACAATGCTGCACAGCAAGATGTGCACACCCTCAACTGAGGGTTTCTGAGCAGCAAGACACACTGCTTGGTTGTGTGTATGTGCTAATTAGCAAGGTATGGCAAAGCATAGATGGTGTGAACATGCAATTAGATAGTAAGTTAGTGAGCACCAAAACAGAAAGCAAGTAGCCCTGAATTGCAGCCTAGTCCAGTTTATGAGCTGGGTACTTTTGCTCAAGCACAGTGTCTCACTGCAGCTTTTCAATGCTTGTTGCCAAATGCCCTACAACCCTGTAAGTCTAAGCTGCGAAAACGCACTGCTATTGAATCAGAGACGTGCCAGGATAGTTGTGAGCAGTTGCCAGATGCCACATGCCAATGTCCATGGAGGAAGGGTTTATGCAGTTAGTGCCGTGGATTGTACCCTGCGTTGCAGTTTGCTCATTGACAACATGGAGGTCACTCAGAGCAAGTGGCGAGCTAAATCCTGCTCTGGTTTCCATGTCAAGCTTCTCTGACTTTGACCTTGTTTGATGAGTTTGGTAAAATGGAAGGTTGACTATTAGTTAGATTAGTTGCACTGTCAACAAGGCATTTAACAAGCATTAATCCATCAATCAGCAATTTATCAGTCGCCCAGTGAGAAATTTGCCACACTGCATATGAAAATCATAAAAGATAGAGAAAGATGCTGCCTTATGTTGAGATGGGCTTTGCTGAACTGCTTCTGCCATACATTTCAACAATGCCCACAGTGTTCAAACCCCAACGAGATTCTACCCTAACTAATCAAAAGAATATACAACTCCTTTGGTGTTATCCAATGATGTACACCAGCCCCAGGCCAGCATGGGATGAAAACTCTGTACGGAAGTTTCAAACACAACTTTGACAGATCTCATTTTCCTTTCTCACTTTGACAGAGGTAGTTCTTCTCTTGAAAAACTAAAAATTCTTGTAATTTTATTAACATATCTCTCATGGTAACACATACCTATATGTTAAAACTAAGTTACTGCAATAAGCAGATTCTAAGAGGTCATATTCAGGACAAGATTAGAACCTGTGAACAGGCTATACAATAATCTGCAAGGCCAGACATAGTACATTCTAGGAACTGAGCCAAATAGTCAGATGACTGACTGAATAAATAATAGAGAATATCTGAAAAGACAAGATATTAAGGTACAAGCTGTGAAAACTACCATGGACAAAGACAAGACAATGTTGTGGAGATTTGTTAAAGAAAAATAAGTAATTTAAACAATGAATTAATGAGCCAATGAGTCAACATGTTATGATTTGATTAAAAATTTGAAATGTCACCAACCTGTTACTAAGTCGACAAAAGAAAACACACAATGACCTACAAAACTCTTTCCAGGTAGACCTATTTTTATTTTACTTTCAACTATACCTTCAATTCACTTTTGAAAGTTATTTTTCAATTTATTTCCTACAGTCTGCTTTCCAGAAATGTGTTCCAGATCCAACAGACTGCTGAGTAAAACAGACTCTAGGGTTCTTTTCAATTCAATATGCTCCATACATTAACTGACTCTCCTGCCTGTGTATCCCTGTAGAAATTCCTAAAATTGTTCAACACTTTTCTTTAATCTCCGCTAATCATCTGTTTCAAAGACAACAATCCCCGGTTCACTATCCTTCGCTTAACTAAAATCATTCATACAAGGTATTATTTTGGTAACTCTTCTATACACCCTGTACACAAGGATTTTAAATCTTTCCTAAAATGCAATGCAATTGAATGCAATACTCCAGCTAAGATGTAACTTTGACATTTTTTCCCAAACTGCTGTTTGTAGATGTTTGATCAACTGTTCTAGAGTTACTGAATTTATCTGTCTCCAATTGTTTTTAAATCAAGAAGGGCGGCACGGTGGCACAAGTGGCACAGTGGTTAGCACTGCTGCCTCACAGCACTGGAGACCTGGGTTCAATTCCTGCCTCAGGTGACTGACTGTGTGGAGTTTGCATGTTCTCCCTGTGTCTGTGTGGGTTTCCTCTAGGTGCTCTGGTTTCCTCCCACAGACCAAAAATGTGCAGGTTAGGTGAATTGGCTATGCTAAATTGCCCGTAGTGTTAGGTGAAGGGGTAAATGTAGAGGAATGGGTTGGTGTGGGCTTGTTGGGCTGAAGGGCCTGTTTCCACACTGTAAGTAATCTAATCTAATCTAAATATTTTGTAAATCTCCAGTCCTCTGGCACCAATTCCATATTCATAGACGTTTAGAAGATTGTGGCCAAAGCGTTTCTTCATCATCAATTTAGGATTCGTCTGACTCATTCAGAGCAGGTGAAGTTCAACTTTGAAATCCACCAGTGTTTTACTTACCACTTGCTTGTTTTTATTCCATTCAATTTCTCTACTACTTCCTTATTGAGTGTGTTGTTGACAGTATCCTCTTATGTTGAGAAACCAGTTACAAGCATTCATTTAGTACTTTAGTCATGTACTCTGCCTCAACAAGACAATCTTTTTCAATCCCAAATTGGCCTTACTCTTTCTTTGATGTCCATTTGTAATCTAGGTACTTAAACATGGTTTAAGTGTTCCATTTTGTGTTACCAATTATCATTTCACAAATCTTTTCTTTGGCCCTCATTTCCTTTTTCTCCACTGCACTTTTTCTACAGTAGTTTATTCTCTAATCTATTATATATGTAGCTTGTTTTTTTCTGGAGTAGCTGGCAAGGGAATCAATGCAAGGACTCAGGCACTCAGGATCGGGAATCAGCAGCAGAAAATAATCTCACAAAGGTGATCAGTGTCAGTGAATGCATCTTCAAATTTAATCTGAGGGGCCCTCTCGTGACTCAATGGTAGTGACCCTATCCCTGGACCAGGAGGCCCAGATTCAAATCCCACCTGCTCCAAAGGTGTGTAATAACATCTCTAAATAGGTTGATTAAAAAATAGATCAAACATAATCTGGAAGGCCCTTGTTGTGGTGCAGTGGAAGTATCCCTACCCCTGAACGTGGAAGCCCACGTTCAAGTCCCACCTGCTCCACAGGTGGGAAATTACACCTCTCAACAAGTTAATTATAAAAATAGGTCAAAGGTATTCTAGGGGGACCTTGCGACAAAGTGCCAGTGTTTTAATGCACTGAACTCAGGTGAAGATTTCAATGGGGTAGTCATTCAGTCATTCTCAAATATAACGGAGGAATTCAGACCCTACACAACAGAAGGCATTGCACAGCTGAAGTTCACCTCTCCTGCCAAGTAAATGGTGGCAATTTTATGATAATACTTGCGGATGAAACCATGAGCAAGTGTTCACTTCTTAGTATCCACTGTAACACAGGAAGAAATCACCTACTGTCTCAGCACAAACATGGAAATTATAAGATCCTTATTTGCTGCCATAAAAATTCAGACTACTGCCAGCATGGTTTTGAATCTTAATACTAAAAAGGGCATGTGGGTTCCTGCAGCCACCTAGCTTCAACAGATTCGAAGGGCAGGTGAAATGCCTCCGTGTGTGTGATTGTGGGACTGTTTAGCACTAACCTACTGCCATTTTGCAGTCATGCTCCACACAGTGACATATGCCTCTGCCCTTGTGCCCAGCCAAACCAGACTGGTGCCAAGATGCCCAGATGATGAAATTCAAGTCTGGGCCTTTCAGATCCAAACCTCTCCAAGGCGTCTAACGAGGCTAAATGCTGTGTCCTTCAGTTGTAGCCAACAATCTTCCACCAGTCATTGTGCATTCATTGGGATAGTATGCTACAGGAAAACTAGACCAGGAAGTAGCACTTGAAAGCACCTTATTTCTTGACTCCACTATTTAGCTTAAAACTCTCTCTGCTTCCCTAGTTATACAGTTTCCAAGATCACCAGCATCATTCAGGTGCAGATTGTCCCAAGATTATAGACTCCATTTTCCCCAGTTCTAGTGCCAGGGACCCATGCAATAGAGCCCCTTACCACACACAAGTCATTGAGACATATATTTATCTCCTTAATTTTATGCTCTCCATGCTGATTTTCATATATCTCAGATTATTATCATGTGACTATAACCTTGGTGCTTAGCTTTGCACATACACTAAGAAGAATACCTTTCCTAGTTCTACCTATGTCTTTGATACCTACATGGAGCATAGCCACTGAATCCTGCCCCTCATACTGCAAGTTCCTTTCCAGCCCTGAGCAGATGTCCCCTGTGCAGGCAACACAGTCACCTAGACCTTTGCTGCAGGATATAGTTTCATTCCGCCTCACTGTATTGTTGCCAGTTCATTCCTTGTTACTCCCCCAACTTGAATGGCTTCCTATATCATTGTGCTACGAAAAGTTTGTAAATCTACCATCCAGACCCTACTCTCATCCAAATAGATTCATAAAACACCTTTCTCAGTGCTACAGCAACAACAGGCAATTCCAGTGAACTTATTTCTTTCTCTGACTGTCTTGGGGTCCTGCCCTCACCCTCTCCTCATCCTCTTCTTGTCTCTCCTCATCCTCTCTTTATTGCTTCGTGTCCTCTCCTTGAGATGACTGCCTGAATTGGGGTCCTTATCTCACCCATTCCAATCACAGGATCAGAGTTTTTATTTTACGTGCTATACAGTGACTGGCAATCAATAGGAGTTGCATTGCATTGAGATATACAACACGAAAACAGACCTTTCGGTCCAATGTGTCCAACCTCAACCAGATATCCTAAATTAATCTAGCCCCATTTGCCAGCATTTGGCCTATACCATCAAAACCCTCCCTATTCATCTACTCATCCAGGTGCCTTTTAGATGTTGTAATTGTACCAGCCTCCACCACCTCCTCATAATTGACAATTAGGGAATAAGCAATTTTGTAAAAACAGCGATTATTTCTTGCCATTGGATCAGCCTTATGCCACTTGTCCACTAGCTCATTGGAGGCATTCACTGAATGGCCAAACAGAGGGCCATCAAAGATAGAGGTTTCATACCTTGCAGTGATCCTACTGAGATCAGAGGCTGCTACCTCATCCATCACTACTTGTTGGAAGGAGTTTCCTCAACTTTGAAACTGCTGGCCTGACATTGCTATGGGCACCCTGGTTGACTATCCACTTGTTAAATCTCCCTGCCACCTTAGTTAATGAAGGGTGATCCCACTGAGAGGATGAGACTTTGGCTAGGATTTTCCAGTTGATTTACACATCTTAAGAACAAAGAAGTAACAGAGCCAGGACATCAAGAGGGATCTTCCTGGAGGCGATCAACTAAGAACTAAGACTATGGATTACTTTAACAATTACCAGGATTGGAGCTGAATGCCTGTCTTCCAGAGCTAGCTACACCTGAAGCCAATTCTGTCTGCACATTCAGATAAAGTCTTAGTGGACAAATGACATGACTACATCAATATCTTAAGCAGTTTTCAAGACTGGGTGGTATGGCTTCACTCTGCAGTTGCTGATGTGTGTCATTAGTTGTGCCATTGTGTGATTGCCATCAGTATCCAAGTAAGTATCTTGTGCGAAAGATGGTTGATTGTACACAAATTGCACAAGACATATTGTTTGTGTAGGACTTGATCATTGCAATTTAAATGTTATATGACATGTGTTGGGCACAATGATGTAGTATCATTCTATGAACCCGTGTTATGCAAAAATTTCAGACTTGTCTGTTTTGTCCTGGTTCAAGTTGGGACACTGTATGCATTCTGATTGGAAGAGCAAATTAAGACCACAAGGTCATACAATGAATGAGCAGAAGTAGACCATTCAGCCCATCAATTCTGCTCCACCATTCAATGCAATTATGGCTGATCTGATCATCTCAACTCTATTTTCATGCCTTATCCCCATTACCCTTGTTTTCCTTAGTGATTAAAAATCTGCCTATCTTAAGTAAATAAAATATAGTAAATTGAAAGGACATATTTCTGGAGGAATGTTTGGTGCCTAGAAATGCTTCTAGAACAGGTACAGCACAGTTAGCTATAGAATATAACTCCCTTCACAAATTACCAGCAAATAAATACTTCCAGGAAAGGTACAAAATGAGTTAGATATAATGTAAAAGTTCCTAACCAGGTTCACTAAATACAGTCAACTCAGACAATTAGCTTTAAATGTAAAATACAGTTCCTGATGAGCCTACCCAGTTCAGTGCAGCATGTGATAAAACAGAATCAAAACCTCTCTCCATGCACGTGTCCAACACATTCAGGTGAGGTAGATGTCGGTTTAACATGATTACAGTTCTGCAAACTTGCTGTATCAAACAAGGACCTAAAACAAATCTACCAATAGCTGGTTAGGTAATTCACTTCGCACAGTCCAGAACTTATTTTCAAGGCAGACCTATATCTTCGCGATTATTATTAAGACAGTGACAGTGATATACCTGTCAGGATGGTGTATGACTTAGAGGAGAACTTGCAGGTGATGGCATTCCCACAATCTGATGCTTTTATCTTTCCAGATGGTAGAGGTTTTGGGTTTGCAAGATGCTGTGAAAGGTGCCTTGTGAGTAAATGCAGTGCATCTTAGAGGTAGTACACCTGCTGCTGCTGCTGCTGCTGCTGTGTGTTAGTGCTGAAGACAATGATTGTCTGTGAATGTGGTGTTAATCAAGTAAGCTGCTTTGTTCAGATGGTATTAAGCTTTTTGTATTGCTGGAACTGCACATTATCCATTGTAGGTAGTATTCAGACTTTGAAGAGACAGAATGTGAAATACTCACCACAGAATTCCTAGCCTCTGCCTTCTATTGTAGCTACAGTTTTTACATGGCTAGTCTAGTTCAGTTTGTGTTCAATGGCAACCACAGGGTATAGATAGTGGAGGAATTCAGCGATGTAGTGCTATTGAATGTCCAGGGGTAATGGAAATGATCATTGCCTGGCACTTGTGTGCTGTCACCTGCAACCTATCATCCCAAACCTGAATGTTATCCAGGTCTTGTAACATGCTTTAGCATCTGAAGAGGTCTCTACCTTCCTAAGATAATGCTCACTCTAAGAACCTGAAGATAAAAATAATACTGATTCTAGAACCTGGAATTGGAAAGCTATAGGACATTTTATATTTATGATTATGCTTAATTTGAATATATTTAAACTTAATTATAGTCTATGTATTAATTACTTTAAAAAAAATTTCTGTAGTTTTACGGATTAAACTCAGTCATAGATTGAATTATAAGAAAAACTTCCTCTCACAGTGATTCCTACTGATGGGTTGTAACAGAGGCATAAATCCTGTCTCCAGGTGACATTACAAAGCAGCCAGGAAGTATATCACCTCCGGCCCATTATATTCCATAGTCACAAGATCAGGCTTTGCTCCTAGTGTACAGTGTCTCTAGTTCTGTCTGTGACCCTATTTCTCATATACATCCTGTACTGAGGCACCAGGTATGGAGCACAGACATCTAACATTAACACCTCCCTCTAATTATTCCATCTCCTGTCCTAATGTAAGGAACAACTGTTCAATGCCTCCCATGTCTATCTCTTAACTTATACATCAACAACTTTTCCTTTTCTCTGACCAGACTGTTTATCTTCCTCTTACTTTGAAGTGAAACCTAATTTTCACCAAATAGTATGTATTTGTGATATTATAACTTCCTTCCAGATCTGAAATTGCTGTAATAGGAAGATGCAATGGAAACAGCACAGAAACAGACCCTTTGGTCCAACTCATCCAAGTCGACAAGATGTCCTGAATTAATCTAGTCCCATTTGCCAGCACTTGGCCTATATCCCTCCAAACCCTTCCTATTCATATACCACCCAGATGCCTTTCAAATGTTGCAATAGTTCCAGCCTCCACCAGCAGCTCATTCTATTCACCCTCTGTGTGGAAAAAGTTGCCCCTTAGGTTTCTTTTAAATCTTTCCCAACTCAGCCTAAACCAAGCCCTCTAGTTCTGGACTCCCCCGTCCCAGGGAAAGGATCTTGTCTATTTACTGTACCCATGCTCCTCATGATTTTATAAACTTCTATAAGGTCACCCTCAGCCTCCGATTCTCCAGGGAAAGCAGGCCCAGCCTATTCAGCCTCTCCCTATAGCTCAAACCCTCTGACCATGGCAACATCCTTGTAAATCTTTTCTGAATCCTTTCAAGTTTCACAACATCCTTCTTATAGGAAGGAGACCAGAATTGTATGAGTATTCCAAAAGTGGCCTAAGCAATGTCCTGTAAAGCTGCAACATGTCCTCCCAACTCCTATACTCAGTGCACTGACCAATAAAGGAAAGCATACCAAATGCCTCATTCACTATCCTATCTACCTGTGACTTTCAAGGAACAATGAACCTGCACTCCAAGGTCTCTTTGTTCAGCAACACTCCCCAGGACCTTACCATTAAACATCTAAGTCCTGCCCTGTTTTGCCTTTCCAAAATGCAGCAGCTCACATTTATCTAAATTGAACTCCATCTGCCACTCCTCAGCCCATTTGTCCATCTGATCAAAATCCTGTTTCACTCTGAGGTAACCTTCTTCACTGTCTAATTTTGGTGTCATCTGCAAACTTACTAACTATACTTCCTATGTTCACATCCAAATCATTTACATAAATGGCAAAAAGCACTGATCCTTGTGTCACACCACTGGTCACAGGCCTCCAGTCTTAAAAGGAACCCTCCACCACTACCTTCTACCTTCTACCTTCAAGCCAGTTCTGTAACCAAATAGCTAGTTCTCTCTATATTCCATGTGATCTAACCTTGCTAACCAGTCTACCATGAGGGACCTTGTCAAGTACCTTACTGAAGTCCATATAGATCATGTCGACTGCTCTGCCCTCATCAATCCTCTTCGTTACTTCTGGTCTTGCCCTCACTCATTTCATGGCAATCAAATCACTGACAGCTCTCTTGTCCCAGCAGGTCTACTGAAAGCAGTTGCCCAATCCTGAAGATGAAGCATTCAGTGATGGTGCCTGGACTGATCAGAGGGGGAATTAGGAAAAATTTTGAGGTGGGTCAGAACTTGGAGGGCAGCCTCTGATAGACACAGAGGCTTCAAAAGGTGCCAATCTAGCTCCAACTTGCAGAATAAAATCTTTCAGGCTGGGTGCCTGGCACTTGCTCTCCTGCTGAGTGTAAAATCCCAGCAGAAGAAAGAAGGGGTCCTTAAATGACCATTAATTGGTAACTTAAGGATCTCAATTATCCAAAGGGAGTTAACTCTCCAGATATTCTCTCTGGCACTGATAAAATTATGGCTGGATCAGGTTATTAGAACACTGCCCCTCCCCTCACCCCCCAGCAACCTTTTGCTAGCCCACAGCTGGAAGGGCTGTCACTCAGCTCAATATACGGAGATATTCAGGTATATCAAATGGTGAAAAGACCAGTACTTCACTTGCATCAAATACCACGGAAAAAAATTATCTTTGACACCATCCCACCAAACACTCCAAGGTCAGGTACAGCACAATGTTGGAACAGTATAGCATTCAGTAATATGTTCATTAAACACAGCCAACACAAAAACTGTAAATGTTCCATGCAGCCCACAGTTCCATTGACATTACTGTGAAGTAGATCAGCTCTGGTACAACATGGATTGAACACAATTCCACTGCATAAATTTCAAACACAAACCTCCAAGCTCAAAACATGAAAGTTCCTGCACAGGATAAGTACAAGGTTTGGCCCTTTTAAGTTATTGAGCATGTTCAGCCACACAAATAAGGTAATGCACTGTCCACTTAAACAAATGGCTGGTGCTCTATAAAAAATGTTACAGAGGTGATTTCAATCTTGCCACTTTTGTCTTTCCTTTCTTCTGTTGGTTGACTTCTAAACAAAGGAAGGTATTATGTTGAAAACCCTAATGTTTGTAAGTTAATTCAAGATTTTTCAGTAGTAATAGCAACTATACATATTAAAACAATGTATCTACAATTCTAAGGGCCATATTCAGAACAAACTATGCCTGCAAATTATCAGCAAGGGCAGACACAGTATTTTTCAAATATCAAGCCAAAAAGGTGACTGACTAAATGCAAGCAAATAAAAGACAGTTTATCAGACAGGCTGAGATACTAAAGTACAAACTGTAAAATAACTATGGACCATAGACCTGGTAAAGATTTGTAGACTCATGAATAGATTATAGCATTTTCAAGATGAATTAATGGTATTATATATTAAGTATATGGAAAGAACAATATACTATAGAAAGAGCTATCTCTGGTCTAACTACAAAACCCTTCCTCGAAGACCTGCTAATTTTTCCTTTTCAACCATGTCTTTAAATACTTTTTAAGATTATTATTTGATCTACTTCCACCACTCCGCTTTCAGGAAGTGCATTCCAGATCTTAATAAATTGCTGAGTAAGATAAACTTTCCTTATTTACTTTCTGGGTATCAAATCAATGCCACCTAGTTACTGATTCTCCTACTTATATGTGCCTGTCAAAACCTCTCAAACTGTTCAACTCTCAAACTTTCCTTAAACTTCACTGCTTTAAAAACAATAATCCTGACTTCACTAATCTTTCTACAAAACTGGCACTATCATCTAGGGATTCTACTTTTCCGTCTTTACAAAGCTTGACATCCTTGCTAAAGTATCATACCCAGAATTTAATGCAATACTCCAGCTAAGGCTAACCCATCAGTTGTACCAGTGGCTTTTTGTATGCTATGCTTCTGTCCATAAAGCGATTTACCAATCTTCATTTCCAATACATCTGGGCTAGATCCCTTCTCAGGGGACTGAATATGTTCACCTTTCATTGTCCCTTGTTCCTTTCTATATTCATTCTAAATGTAATGATATTAATGAGCATCGGTGCCTCAATATTCTCACATTGAAGGGAAGATGAATTCTCAGACATTATGTTTGCATTTCCATTAGACATCAGATTAGGTAAATCATTCACAGCAATCTTCATGAAATTATGACCAGTACTCAAACCTGTGACAGCGGAGAAAAATATTCCTGCATTATTTATGAAATCATGTCCTATAAACTCAAATAAATATTGTTTTCTCTGTGCTGTTCTTTCCACTACCCCGACCTGAACATCTCCAACCAAAGTCTGCATTTTAGAGATATTGATATGATTCCTAATTTCTGTGTTTTGTCTGATGTATAAGGCTTGCAATTGTCACTCATATGATTCATTCTAATATTACCACCAATGTAGGAATTGGACTCAGCTACCTGCCCTGTTGTACATACCACTGCTCTGATATTTTCAATAAGAAAAGTTCTTAATCACTTGCTGAATATTTATATAATTTTACATGATGTAGAGTATGGAATAAAACAATTACAAGGAGAACCTGTAGAAGGATGTATGGTTGGTGTATTTGTGTAAGAAAGGACATCACCAGCATTGTATCACTATATCTTGCTGGCATGTATTAAGATTTAAATATATAACAATGCTCAATGCAGAAAGGAATACCACAGGAAACTATTTTTGTGCTTCTTGAAATCTACAGCTATTTTGAAGTATGTCTAGGATTTCTGCAGCAGAATAGAAACTGACTGCTGAATACCAATAAAACTAGTACATGCTCCTCCACATTTGAGATGTAATCAAATTTGAGCCAAAACTTGAGCAAAAAAATTTAATTCAGAAAACCTGTATAAATTCAAGTATAATTTGCTTCATGGTTGTTGATTGCACCCAAAGCAGTATTGGTTTCTCCCCCTTCTTTCTGTATCTATTTCTGTATATATCATAGAGTCGCACAGCAGAGAAACAGACCTTTGGTCCAACTCATCCGCGCCAACCAGACATCCCATTTGCCAGCATTTGGCCCATATCCCTCTAAACCCTTCCTCTACATGAACCCGTCCAGGTGGTTTTTAAACATTGTAATTGTATTCATCTTCACCATTTCCTGTGGCAGCTCATTCCACACACACTCCATGTTTGTGTCAAAGATTTACCCTTCAGATCCTTTTTAAATCTTTCTCCTCTCACCTTAAACCTATGCCCTCAAGTTTTGGACTCTTCCACCATATAAAAAAAGACCTTGGCTATTCACTCTATCCATGCCTTCATGATTTATAAACCTCTATAACATCACCCCTCCCAGACTCGAGGGAAAAGAAGACCCAGCCTGTTCAGCCTCTCCCTATAACTCAAACCCTCCAGTCCCAGCAACATCTTTGTAAATCTTTTCTGCACCCTTTCAAGGGTGGGTCTTGAAACATTCTTCCTCTAGAAGGGCGACCAGAATTGTACACAGTATTCCAGAAGTGGCCTCATCAACGTCTTGTATGGTTGCAACATGACATACCAACTCCCATTCTCAATGTTCTGACCAATGAAGGCAAGCAAACCAAATATTGTCTTCACTACTCTGTCCATCTGTGATTCCATTGTTTCATCATAATTTATTTGATGCAGGGCACCATAAATATACTTAAAATCACCATTACAAATGCATTACAGTGTGAAACTGTGCAGGGTAGTAACATTTAGGGCTGTAAGAGATGTAGCATTGTCCAAGGTACATTCCCTCAGTACAGGAAGATGCAAAGACCGCATCTTTTTAGTTTTCTGTTTTTAATAGGGCTGTTTTTAAAGCAAAGAACTGGGGAAGGAATGGCTGTGCTTTTAAAAACATGTTACTGGAACTCATTGTGAGCTGTGTTTATGCTGTTGCTTTTCAAACAGTGCAGCAGCTGAGATGACTGCAAAGCACATCAGTGAGTGTAAAAAGTAAGATTCAGCCAGCAACAGGTCGCTCATTGGTTTGTGCAATTGTGACCAGTTATGGATACCAAAGGTTATCAGCCTGATGAAAGGTCTCTGATTGGCTCCTGGGCAAGTGTACAGCTTGGGGATTACATCAGAGGGGGAGACTACTACAACAGCAGGTACTGTTTCTCAATATCTCTCGGCAGCAAGTACTTCAAGCCTGCAAAAAGCCAATTATTTTCTCCTATCAGTCGCTGTAAGTTGTTGCTTTTAACCAGTAATGAAAAGTCTTTGTATTTAGTGTACTAATTTTCCTGTGCTTCTTTATTGTTAGGCTAAAAGTACAAAATGGATTCTTTATAGTCAGAACAAAAATGATCATAAGTCACATATGCTTCAATATACAGCTAACTTATTAGCTTAATATATTTAATATATATATACAAACTAATGAACAACTCTATTAGCTTAAAAAAGAAATCATAGAATCCCTACAATGTGAAAAGAGATCATTCAGCCTATCAAGTCTGCACCAACCCTCCAAACAACATCCCACGCAGACCCCTCCACTATCCCTGTTACCTTACATTTACCATGTAACTAATCCAACTAGCCTACATATCCCTGGCCGCTAGGAACAATTTAGCATGGTCAATCCACCCAACCTGCATAGCTTTGGGAGGATATGTGGGAGAAAACCAGAACAGCGAGCAGAAACCCACACAGGGAGAACATACAAACTCCACACTGACAGTTAACTGAGTCTGGAATCGAACACAGGTCCCTGGCATTCTGAGGCAGCAGTGCTAATCACTGAGCCACCATGGTTTTTCATATGCAAACTAATGAGTCTCCCTCCCTTGCCTTCATGCCAGGGACTTTAGATGACTGACATGGAACTCTATCTCAGACTCCATGGCATTGAATACACAACCCAGTCTGACAGGAATGTCCAACGAATGGGACAAAGTCCTTGATGTTAACACTACTCTGGTTAACTGCTCTGTCACCATTTTGTAGTGCTTTCAGTATTTTCCCAGATAGTCCACTGAGCAGAAAACAAGTTGAAACATCTCCAGATGGCTCCATGTTAACTACATAAAAGAATGGTTCCTACAGAAAACCACATTAATACAGTTACCTCCCAGTCAAAACAGGCTGTTTGTTACACTGGACCTATTTTCATGTATTTTTCCACTTTCCTTTAATTACTTATTGTCATGTCTAATTAACCCTTAACCATTAACCCTTAATGGTCTGGTTTGGAGACATCATTTTTAAGTCAACATTATAGCTTCTTGTGAAGAAATAAAAGCAGCTGGAGGAAAGGGGATTGACGAACTAAAGATCTTGAAAACAAAGTGCACATCTCATTGAACCTGCTGACTGATACTGTTGATCTGTGTTTCTCAGTTTTTCTCCCTGCATCCATAACACCAATATTTTTATTTGTTTGTCTGTGTCTTTTTGTATATGTGTATGGGAGTTTAAAAGGATATTAGATAGTAGAGCCATATGTTGAGAGTTGATAGTTGTTTACTTGTGATTAGAGTTTGCTCATTTGTAATGAACTGTAGCTTTTGTTAAGTATGGAAACCTGGTCAGTGTTTTTTGTTAATCTGATTCCATCAGAAAGGGAAGGCTTTATGTACTTTGATCAAATCAGAAACTTTTGTAGTGATTCCAGGAATAGTGGGCCTTAACAATCAGTGCACTTTCGCAAGTGACTTGTAGCAAAATGTTCCAAGTAGCAAAAAGATTAGACTTACACCTCTAATTTATATTTCAAAGTACACATTCAATAATTTGTGTCAATTAAAAAGTGTCTAAAGGTTACAATGAAGTAATTTTAGTTGCAAAAAAAAGTCTTGTTTTTGTTGGTGGAAAGGTAAAAATCTAAATCCCAAAACAAATCTGCACCTTCAACCTCTCCATTCCTGGTTTTAATTAGGTGGAATTGAGAGACCAACCCATTCCAAGTAGGTGGGCTAGCACTTTAAATATTATAATGAAGCTGTAAGCTTCTTTCTGGTTACGAATTTGAATTTAACTATGAGCCTCAGGAAACTCAGCAAGTAAATCCAGGCAAGTGTTGGGTTTATTTTTTATTCATTTGGGGGACATAAGCATCACTAACTGGTCAGCATTTACTACCCTCTCTAGTTGCCCTTGAGAAGGTGGTGGTGAGCTGCCATCTTGAAACACTGCAGCCCGTAGGCTGTACAGAGACCCACAATGCCATTGTGGAGAGAATTCCAGGATTTTGACTCAGTGACACAAGGAGTGGCACCAGGATGGTGAGTGGCTTGGAGGGAAACTTGTTAGTGTTGGTGTTCCCAAGTATCTGCTGCCCTTGTCCTTCCAGATGGAAGTTGTTGTGCATTTCGAAGGTGCTGTCTAAGAGTATTTCATGTATTTAGTGAACCTGAGAAGTAAATAACTTTCAGAGCACCTACCTACTGCATCAAATACATCAGCCTGGACACTACCTGCAATCAGACACCCTATCACCAAAGCCTTCCAACCACCCCCGGCCTTCTCCACAAGGCATCCAACCCCACCCTCACCCCTGGCTATGCCTGTATTCTCATCCTTATGACCATAAGAAACCACTTGACAAGCCTCCATTTCTCAATGCTTCCAAACCCACATCCCACCTCAAGCCTAAATCAAAAGCCCCTGACACTGGCAGCTCAAAATCTGTCTCTAGAATTACTGCCTTCTCTCAGCCATAAGCCCTAGGATTTCAACCCTTCTGGAATCAACCTTGTCCCCAACTCCATGTTTCCAGTCCCTAAGCCCCTGAAAGCAGCTAACCCCTCCACTAGAATTAATTCCATCACTCCAAAAGATTTTCCCTTTCCCTCTCAAAGGGATTCCCTCTTCAGTTTCCCAGAACTCCTACTTTCCTTAAAACCTCTACGAAACAGAGGCCATGCAGCCTGTCATGTCTATGCTGGCTCTTCAGAGGAACAATTTACTCAGTGACTCTCCCTGGCCTTCTCCTCATACCCCTGCACATTCTTTCTTTTCAGATAACAACCTAATTCGCTTCTGGGAGTTCAATTCCAATTGAACCTGACTTTGCCACCCTTTCAGACCTAATTATTGCAACGTAGAAAGGTTTTCCTTCATGTTACCATTACTTATTTGGCCAATTACCTAAGAGCTGTGCCTGTCATTATTGAACTTTCTACCAAATGGGAACATTATTTTCCCAATCTAGTCTTTCCAGGTCCTTGTGATTTGGTGTACCCCTGTCAAATCTCTTCTCACTCTCCTTTTCTCAGAAGAAAATAGTTAGAATTTCCAATCTTCCTATGAAACTGAAGTTCTTCATCTCTGTGTCCATTTTTGTGAGTCTTTTCTTCAGATTTTCTACTGCCTTCACATCTTTCCTAAGCTATAGCACTTTATCAGGCACAATTCTTCAGTTGAGACTTGTTATTTGCAAGTTTAAAATAACTTGCTCATTTTTATACAGTGTGCCCCTGTTAGTAAATAACTTGCTCATTTTTATACACTGTGCCCCTGTTAGTAAAGCCTAGGATGCAGTATGATTTAGTAAGTGATATTTCAACTGTCCTGTAACATTCAATGATTTATGGACATATACAACCAGGTCCCTCTGCCCCTGAAATTCTTTCAGATAAGTTGAATTTTTAGCTTGCATCTCTTTTTTACTTTGTGATAAGGAGACTAGCAGGGATGTCAGTGCAGGGAGAGCAATGTTCCTCCTGCATAATTAGATTACTTACAGTGTGGAAACAGACCCTTCGGCCCAACAAGTCCACACCGCCCCGCCGAAGCGCAACCCACCCATACCCCTACATCTACCCCTTACCTAACACTACGGGCAATTTAGCATGGCCAATTCACCTGACCGGCACATCTTTGGAGTGTGGGAGGAAACCGGAGCACCCGGAGGAAACCCACGCAGACACTGGGAGAATGTGCAAACTCCACACAGAGAGTCGCCTGAGGCGGGAATTGAACCCGGGTCTCTGGCGCTGTGAGGCAACAGTGCTAACCACTGTGCCACCGTGCTGCCCACCTTTTTTAGGTCAGATGTTTTAGGTCAGGGATGCCATTAGTGACCCATCCAGGTACATCTGTAGGAAGTGCACCCAACTCTCGCTCCTCCAAGACCATGTTAGGGAACTGGAGCGGGAGTTGGATGACCTTCGGATCATTCAGGAGGCAGAGGCTGTGATAGGTAGGAGTTACAGGGAAGTAGTTACTCCTAAGCAAGAAGAAAGCTGGGTGACTGTTCGAAAGGGGAAAAAACAGTCAGTGGGGGATCCCCTGTGGTAGTTCCCCTGAAAAGCATGTATACTGTTTTGGATACTGTTGAGGGGGATGACTTACCAGGGGCAAGCAGTGGGGCTCAGGTCTCTGGCACAGAGCCTGTCCCTGTTGCACAGAAGGGAAGGAGGGAAAGGAGGAGAGTGTTAGTCATTGGGGACTCAATAGTTAGAGGTTCAGATACGAACTAGACTCGTGGTTGGTGTGTTGCCTCCCAGGTGCCAGGGTCTGTGATGTCTCGGATCGTATGTTTGTGGTCCTGAAGGGAGAGGGTGACCAGCCTCAAGTCATTGTCCATGTAGGTACCAGCGACATAGGTAGAAAGAGGGAAAGGGATGTAAGGCAGGATTTCAGGGAGCTAGGCTGGAAGCTGAGAGCTAGAACAAACAGAGTTGTTATCTCTGGGTTGTTACCTGCTCCACATGATAGCGAGGCAAGGAATAGGGAGAGATATCAGCTAAACACGTGGCTGCAAGGATGGTGCAGGAGGGAGGGTTTCAGGTTTTTGGATAATTGAAGCTTATTCTGGGGAAGGTGAGACTTGTACAAACAGGATGGTCTTCACTTGAAGCAGAGGGGTACTAATATCCTGGATGAGAAATTTGCTGGTGCTATTCGGGTGGGTTTAAACTAGCTCAGCAGGGGAATGGGAACCGGAGGTGCAGTTGCAGTGCACAGGAGGATGAGAGTAGGAAGGACAGGGACAAGATTTCAGGGTCACAGGAATGTGCTGGCAGACAGCAAACTGGTTTGAAGTGTGTCTACTTCAATGCCAGAAGTATCCGAAATAAGGTAGGTGAGCTTGCAGCATGGATAGGTATGTGAGACTTTGATGTTGTGGCCATTATAGAGCAGGTTGAGGAATGGATGTTGCAGTTTCCAGGGTTTAGATCTTTCATTAAAAACAGGCAAGGCGGTAAAAGAGGGGGAGGTGTGGCCTTGTTAGTCAAAGATAGTATAACGGTGGCTGAGAGAACTTTTGATGAGGAGTCATCTACTGAGGTAGTGTGGGCTAAGGTTAGAAACAAGAAAGGAGAGGTCACACTGCTTGGAGTTTTATATAGGCCTCCGCAGAGTTCCAGGGAGGTGGAAGAGAGGATTAGCAAAATTATTCTGAGTAGGAGTGAAAGGAACAGGGTGGTTATTATGGGGGACTTTAACTTCCCAAACATTGACTGGAAATGTTATAGCTCTAGTACGTCGGATGGATCAGGTTTTATCCAATGTGTACAGGAGGGTTTCCTGACATAGTATGTCGAAGGGCCGAGAAGAGGGGAGGCCACACTGGATCTGGTGCTTGGTAATGAACCAGAGCAGGTTTTTGATTTAGTTGTAGGTGAGCACTTTGGAGAGAGTGACCATAATTCAGTTATGTTTAGTTTCACGATGGAAAGAGATAGGTACATACCACAGGTCAAGAGTTATCAATGGGGCAAGGGCAATTATAATGCGATTAGGCAAGAATTAAGATGCATAGAATGGGGTAGCAAAATGCAGGGGATGCAGACAATCAAAGTGTGGATCTGGTTTAAGATATTGCATGTCCTTGATAGGTATGTCCCTGTCAGGCAGGGAGGAAGTGATAAGGTAAAGTTTACTACAGAAATTGCATCTCTTGTTAAGAAGAAGAAGGAGGCTTATGTGTTGATGAGGCATTACAGATTAGCTAGGAATCATTTAAAGAGAGAGTTAAGAAGAGCAAACAGAGGACACGAGCAGTCTTTAGCAAATAGAATAAAGGAGAAGCCTGCAGAGATCAGAGAGGTGCTAAATGAACATTTCTCATCGGTGTTCACTCGGGAAAAAGAGAATATTGTGGAGGAGAGGAATGAGGTACAAGATATTAGACTAGAAAGGATCAAGGTTAGTTACGCACAGGTGTTATCAATTCTAGAAGGAATGAAAGCAGACATGTCCCCTGGGCTGGATGGGATTTATCCAAAGATTCTCTGGGAAGCTAGGGAGGAGATAGCAGAGCCATTGGCTTTGATATTTGAGTCATCATTGTCTACAGGTTTAGTACCAGAGGACTGGAGGATTGCAAATGTTGTGCTCTTGTTCAAGAAGAGCAGCAGAGATGACCCAGGTAATTATAGATCAGTGAGCCTTACTTCTGTTGTAGGAAAGGTTTTGGAAAGGATTATAAGAGATAAGATTTATAATCATCTAGCAAGCAACAATTTGATTTCAGATAGTCAACATGGTTTCTTCAAGGGCAGGTCATGTCTCACAAACCTCATTGAGTTTTTTGAGAAGGTGACCAAGCATGGAGATGAGGGTAGGGCAGTTGACGTGGTATACATGGATTTCAGTAAAGCCTTTGATAAGGTTCCACATGGGAGGCTGTTGGAGAAAATGCAGAGGCATGGGATTGAGGGTGATTCCGCAGTTTGGATTAGAAACTGGCTTTCTGGAAGAAGGCAGTGAGTGGTGGTTGATGGAAAATATTCAGTCTGGAGTCCAGTTACTAGTGGTGTGCCACAAGGATCTGTTTTGGGACCACTGCTGTTTGTCATTTTTATAAATGACTTAGACACAGGCATATGTGGATGGATTAGTAAATTTGCAGACGACACTAAAGTCGGTGGAGTAGTGAACAGTTTGGAAGAATGTTATAGGTTGCAGGGGGACCTGGGTAAACTGCAGAATTGGGCTGAGAGGTGGCAAATAGAGGTGGCAATGCAGTTAAATGTGAAGTGATGCACTTTGGGAAGAATAACAGGAAGGCAGAGTACTGGGTCAGTGGAAAGATTCTTGGTAGTGTGGATGTGCAGAGGGATCTTAGAGTCCATGTGTATAGATCCCTGAAAGTTGCCACTCAGGTGGATAGTGCTGTGAAGAAGGCATACGGTGTGTTAGGTTTCATTGGTAGAGGGATTGAGTTCCGAAACCGCAAGATCATTCTGCAACTATACAAAACACTGGTGTGGCCACACTTGGAATATTGTGTACAGTTCTGGTCGCCGGGCATTATATGAAAGATGTGGAAGCATTGGAAAAGGCGCAGAGGAGGTTTACCAGGATGTTGCCTGGTCTGGAGGGAAGGTCTTATGAGGAAAGGCTGAGAGACTTGTTCTCACTGGAAAGAAGAAGGCTAAGGGGGGGATTTGATCGAGACATACAAGATGATTAGAGGATTAGATAGGGTAAACAATGAACGTCTTTTTCCTAGGAAGATGACGTCAGCTTGTACGAGAGGGCATAATTATGAGAGGGGTGATAGATTTAAGACAGATGTCAGAGGAAAGTTCTTTACGCAGAGAGTGGTAAGGGCGTGGAATGCCCTACCTGTTAATGTAGCCAACTCAGCCACATTAGGGAGATTTAAACAATCCTGAGATAAGCACAGAATGATTTTGGGATAGTGTAGGGGGACGAGCTGAAAATAGTTCACAGGTCGGTGCATCATCGAGGGCTGAAGGGCCTGTTCTGTGCTGTATTGTTCTATGTTCTAAAATACTATGCCTGGTCTAATGTCAGAGCCAGTGTAAAAATTAAAAACATTTGCTGCACATCACTATGGCCTCAGTGAGACAAAAAGTTGTACTGAAATGCTTGAAGCCTTAGAATTTGTATACACTTCATTAACAATGGAGATAATCAGGTCACAATGTACTACACTTAGATTAAACTAATCTAACAGTTGACTTCATAATGTCTGAACTATAGCAAGCATTTCCTGGAACCATTTGATTTGGTCCTTGAACACAGGCTCCATAACACTGTGTGTTAATCCACATTGGGAAGCAGTAATTTTTGAAGTGTCATACCCAAATGGTAACAATCTTATGGGAACAGCAACCACTC
This sequence comes from Chiloscyllium punctatum, assembly GCF_047496795.1. Lineage (NCBI taxonomy): Eukaryota > Metazoa > Chordata > Chondrichthyes > Orectolobiformes > Hemiscylliidae > Chiloscyllium > Chiloscyllium punctatum. Next base: position 46,548,148 of record NC_092747.1, on the reverse strand, counting down.
TCAAAATATACAATTAATAGGTAAATGATAAATTTCCAGTGGCATTTGCAAAAGGGAAGTTTAGTTCCATAGAGTGTTGAAATGGCTTATCTCAGTATTCCTAAAGAATGTGATACCATCACTACTTGAAGTAGCTCATGACAGAAGCTGCTGCCAACATGATACAGAGAAGGAAAAGTAACAGGTTAAAGGATAAAATTTTAATAAAAAGTGGATTACTGTTTTTGCTTGACACCACACAAACTTGGGAAAAAAATCAGCTCAAAGGCATAGTAAATGCATAATTACAAAGTCAGCAGGCCTGTACATAGCTTATGAACATTTTACAACAGTTAATCTACAGCAGAAAACATAAGCAATCAGCCACACTTGCACATACCTTTAGCAATGTTATCTGCATAAACCATTCATAGTTATATTGTATATTCTGTCCATATAAATCTGAAAAATAACCTTAAACTAAGACTTTTTTTTTCAAATTGTTCATGGAATGTGGATATTGTTGACAGTTATATTTATTGACTATTTCTAGTTAGAGGGCATTAATATTCAACTACTTTGGGTAGAATAATGTGGAATCATGGCAAGGTTGCATCTAACCTACCAGGAGAACGGCAGGTGATGATCGCATCAACCTCGTGCCTCTAGTTCAAATTAAATCTGTAGTCACTGTAACAAGGTCTGCCAGTCGGATTACATGTAATATGTGTTCACTGATTGGGGCTGTTAATCTGGTGCAATCTTGGAGCTGTGGGAGACAGATAAAACTGTGTCAGACATCCTGTTCACTCTGAGAAGTGGCTCTGAGGGAGCTGGATGAGTGTCAAGAACTTTCCACATGTTAAAAAATGGGTGACTTGTTGATGGGATACCAGCCTCTGTGGAGTTACTTAGGTGGCAATGAGAAAAGCATGCTATGGAAGAAATTCACTTGCAACAGTCGGCTTTGAATTGGGGTAAGCATTTCTGGAATCATGCCGTTATTTGGGAAGTTTGACTCTTTCAATCCTGACATTATAGATTGGGCCAACTATGTGGAAAGAATGCATTATTTTTTCCAGGCAAATGACATTGGGGCAGTTGTAAAGCAATGGATAATTGTCCTGACAGAGTAGATTAGAGTAGCTTTTATTTGTCATTTCTATCATATACAACTGATACAGTAAAAATGAGACAGTGTTCCTCCAGGACCAAGGTGCTAAATGGACAGCACAAACTACACAACATACAAAGGGCAGCACAAAATGCAAGAAGTGCAAAACATGCAAATTGCATAAGAATGATAATTAATAGACATTGTTCTAGCAACAATTCGAAGTCGTGCAAAGAATTTCAGATGGAAAAGAGTTCATACAGTGTTAAGGAGCCTAATGGCTTGGGGCAAGACACTGCGGCACAGTCTGGCGTGAGAGATTGTATGCTCTGGTATCTTCTGCCAGATGGCATGAGGGAGAAGAATTTGAATGGGGGGTGTGTGGGATCTTCTACAATGCACTTAGCCTTTCAGATGCAGCATGTGGTGTAAATATCTGTAATGGAGAGAAGACAGACTCTGATGATCTTTTCAGCCGTCCACTTTGGAGGCAGGTTTAAAGAAACAGTTTACAGCTTAACTAGATAAACTGACCTGGTTATAGGACCACCCCTCATGCAATTATATGGATAGCTCCAGCAGAGTTGCTAATGGGGAGACAACTATGCTCTGGGTTAAATATGATCTTCCTGAACCTCAGGGGGCGGGGGAATGGGGATGGTGTAACAGCATCAGGAACGCCACTGCTGGACACACGACTCTGATAAGTGAGAGAGACAGTTTACTTCAGGGGATGAAGTTCGGTGCAGGAACCACGGGAATGATCCTGCATGGGTAAGAAACATGGTCAATGTGAGGTCAGGTCCAGTGAATTCTGGGTAGGTGCGAGGGTCCTGAACAAACACGTGAACTAAATGAAAGCTACAAAGTCGCAAACAGTGCAGGAGCAAAATGTGTCCAGCATCTTGACTGCTTTTCTGACTCTTCTGGAACCCATGCGTTCTCTGTCTCCATCAAGCATTGAAGATACATTGGAATCTGAGATGGACACGGCATATGTTGCTGCCTCTCAATGCCGTTGTTGCCTGAAGAAGAGAATGAATTTCTTCCAAAACGTTCTGGGTGCAAGAGGAAAGCTACTCCCGTATCCGAGGCAAAGTTGGAGGAACCTAACGCAGTGCTAAAACGCCCCAAGAAGAGTTACAAAGAAAAGAACCGGCCTAAGTCCTCAGACTCAGAAGGAGTGGGATGATAACAAGGTCAGCCAGGTCGACCTCAGAACATGAGTTCCCTGATTGGCACTGTTAATTTGGACAATCAGGGAGGGAGCTCTGGCTGACAGATAAACACAAGAGTGTCAGACATCCTGTTCACTTTGAGATCTCAGTATCAAGGACTCTCCATATGTAAATAAAGGGTGACTTGGTGACAGGATAACAGCTTCTGTGGAGTTATTTCGAAGTCCATGAAGAAAAAGACTGTGAATAGCCTCCTTGCACTGCCACTGAGGCTGGATTATCCTGTTGTTCATCCAGAGGCAGGCAGCTGGCTAATCATGTGGGGAGCACAACAAGTAAACCGTGCTGTTTTTGTCCAAAGGATCACTAAAGGCCTCCGGGAAGGGACAAGGCATGAGAAATGGGCAGCTATGAGAGACACCCACTGTCCTTTTCACCAGGAAGAGCTAGATCTTAAACTTATCGCTACATTTCCATAATGTGTTCATGCATAGTGGCTTTCTCAGTTGTGTTTAAAAATAACTGAGGGATACTTTTTGTTTAATTTATTACACTAGTTGCTACTAAGTTTGGTTGATGTTGAACTTTACTGTATTTATTAGAATAAATGTAATAAAACAAAATCTTGTGTGATCCTTCATGTTAGTCAATGGGAAATTCACGTCTCTTTTTAAAAGTTACTGGTCTCTACAGGAATTGTAACAATTATGAATTCAGTACTTCAACCACCAGACTACTTAGATCAGCAATAACATCTGGAATAATAAATAATTTCTTTGAATGTCAAAACATAATTGACAGTTGCATTTATTCATGACAATAAATAATGCATTATATGCATCAAGGGCAATTAGGAATAGACAATAAATGCCATGAATGAATAAAAAATAATTTGGGGTTTCCCTTGGCTTTTATGTTGGACTTGTGTTGGAGATTTGGGCCAGCCCCATGGAAATTCACCCGTTTTGTTTGCCCAACATCATTACAATCATGCATCATTGAGAAATACAGATCTGACAACTATTATCCCTGACTCAGGCAGCAATATTGCTGCCAGTTAAATTCCACAGATGCAGCCAGATGGGCAAATTCTTTCTTAAATTATGAATGCCAAATCAACTAAGAGATCTCTTTTCATGTCTCCACTGTGGTATGCATGGTCTAAGAAATGTTGTTTTTGTAAATCATTAATCATTGTATACTGCCTTCTGGAAAAGAATGATTCCAATCAATCTTCACCTCAATCATTGAACATGAATGACAACAGACTATCAAAACACTGGTTGGGTGTAGATCTTTCGCTCTTATGGTTTTTCCCAAAAGAAAATAACATTCTCTTTTTATGTGCTTAAAACAAATCTCTTCTGACAATTTATTTTGTCTGCCTCTTTAGGACACTTAGCATCCTTAATCTAAACACGAGCAATACAGAAAAACTGGGGATGCAGGTACAATAAAATTGCTGAATCAGCAGATCTCACAGCGCCTAAAGGAAGAGAAACAGACTGTTGATGATGTTTAATCTGCTGTTAAATTTTTAGCAATGCTATTTTGTAATTAGGCAACTGAAGTTGTTATAGAATTAACTTGTCACCCAGCTGAACAGATCACCTCAATCTTAGAGCTAAAGAAATTCAAAAGTTGTTCATGGTTATTATTGGAGCTGACTGTGAAATAGATTGTGGCCAGAAGTTTTACCAGAAGTTGAGAAAAGGGCAGCATGAAAAATGTCACTCTTGTAAACAGAATGGATAGAAATTGTGAGAAGCTGCTCCTCCATGGAAAGGACAGAAGCTGTGGGTTGGGTGGGGCAGCAGTGAGTAGAGAGGAGGTTAGGGAAAGAACAGCTGTTGCAGGTATGGAAGAGGATCTGTAAAGAGGATAGAGAGGCTGCAAAAAATGAGACAGCACTTTTGAACTTTTCAACAAAGGAATACTCAGCTAACTGAAACCAGAACCAAGGTTATGAATTCCTTGTAATTTAATATGAGTCTATCGATTAAAGCTACAGGAGTTCAGGAGCTACTGTATGGGGGGGAAATGTAGTGGGTGTGATTGGTATGGATATTGTGTCCCAAATATATCCAGGCTCAGAAGCTGTGGTCATAACTGTGTCCACTGCACTAAGGACTGCCACATAAATGGAAGTACATCTGCAAGCTGAGGATCAGCATCAACCACCAACTTCTGTGGAAACCCTCCACCCACCCACTCACTCACACCCATCCACTGGGGAGCTTCCAGCTATTGGCACCCTACGATTAATTGAAGATACAGGACAGCTACAATTACTCCTCTTTCATGGACAGCAGCTCATATAATGTATTAAGCTGGTAATAGTGGTGTGCATTTAATTTCACTGCTCATATAAAACATGGCGAGCAGTGGTGTGAGATCTTCAAACACAGCTTTATGGCGACTGCACATACAACAAAGTCAGCAATGGAGAGGGCTTTAACATTTGAGAATCTTACATAACAAACTCTAATGGCAATCCTCAAGGAAGAATATTCCAGTAGATGGTAAAAACATTTCTGATCTGGTAAGGGACACATTACAAAAGAACAGATAGTAACCTCCTGGAAACAAAGAATCAGTAATTCCAAAGTAGATACAGACCGCATCACAGACAGTAGTCTATAGGTTCAGTCAGCGAAGAGATACTGAAAGCTCCACGAGAAATGCTTCAAACCTCTCATGGACCAGGGAAAACTTTAAATAATGCAGTGATCTAGACTGGGAATGTGGCAAGTTAAAATATTTTTACAGCTCAGATCAAGCACTGATCTATAGCAACCAGGCACCACAAGGCACAGCTATCGGAAAGGAAGGAAAAAGCCATGAAACAAATATTAATTTGAGGTTGCAGACTTGGGAACATCATAAAGCTTGTAAATAAAATGATAAAGCCAAGCAGATTAAAATCTCGGCCTGGTATAATGGAGGCAAGTTTGGAGATCTTTCATCAGAGCCATGATAAAAGTGACAATAATTTATTTAAATTAGAGAAGTGGGAATAATTCAGTAAAAGAATGATTGAAGAGGAAATAATGTATTAAAGCTGCAAAGAACAGGATTCATACTATGAAATCACAAAAAATGTTGAGAATCGTCCACTTTATCTGCATTTTAGCTACAAAACATCTCTAGCACAGCAGCAGAGTGGCAGATTACAATTATACACAATTAAAAATATTTTGAGCAAACAAAACATATAACCACATGATGAAAATGTGGCATGAGAAATAACATTGTCAGGAAAAATTAACTTCAGACATAGGCCAGACAGAAAACAGGATTGGATATCATGGAGAAAGCAATTTCTAAGATATAGAATATCTTCCAGATTAAATAATATATCAAGCTCATTGAGTAAAAACTACTACACAAGAGTGTAGCTGATGGCATTATAACTTTTTAAGAAACAACAGATACTTTTGAAGAACACTTTTGACAATTACTTCAACCTCAGAACTAATGAAGAGTTGTAGAATCTTAGAATTTTTACAACATGGAAAGAGGCCTATCTTATCTGCACCATTGATTCAAATCCCATTTTCCAGCACTTGTCTTTAGCCTTGTATGCTATGGTGTTTCAACTGTTAACTATGTAGTTCTTAAAGTCATGAGGGTTACCCTCTCTACCATTTTTTTAGGCAGGGATTTCCAGACACCCACAATCCTCTAAGTAATAAAACCTTTCCTTAAATCACTAAACCTCCTGCCCCTTACCTTAAAACTGTGCCTTCTAATTACTGGTCTGGACTAAGAGGAAATGTTTCTCTCTATCCAATCTATCTATGCCCCTCAGAACTTTGTATATCACAATCAGATGCACCTTCAGCCATCTCTAAAGAAAGCAACTTCAGTCTGTCTTGTCTCTCTTCATGACTTGTTTAATCCCAGGCAACATCCTACTGAATCCCTTCTGCACCCTTTCTAGTGCAATTACATACTTCCTATAGTGTGGTGACCAGCTTTCCAGCTATGGCCTAACTAACATTATGCACAGCTCCACCATTACCTTCTTGCCCTTTTCTTCAATACCTTCACTAATAAAGGCAAGTATCCCATAGGGTTTCTTAACCATCTTGGTAAAACAAGGACTGCAGATGCTGGAAACCAGAGTCTAGATTACAGTGGTGCTGGAAAGGCACAGCAGGTCAGACAGCATCCAAGGAGCAGGAAAATTGACGTTTCGGGCAAAAGCCCTTCATCAGGAAGCTGCCTGACCTGCTGTGCTTCTTAACCACCTTATCTATCTGTCCTGCTGCCTTCAAGAATCTATGGGCATGTACAACATGATCTCTCTGATCACTAAAGCTCTGAGGTTCCTATCATTCAATGCGTGTTCCTTTGCCTTATTAGTCCTCCCAAAATATATTATCTCACACTGTTCAGGATTAAAATACATTTGATACTATTCAGACCATCTGATCAGACCATTTACATCTTACTGTAATTTTTAAAAATTCAATAATGGAATGAGTGCATCACTAGTTGGGGTGGCATTTATTACCCATCCCAGAGGACAGAGTAACCACATTGCTATGAGTCTGGAGTTGCATATGATCCTGAACAAGGATGGCAGTTTCCTCCCTAAAATACATTAGCAAACCAGATGGTAACTTATTGAAAGAGCAATATTAATAGAAGTGTTCAACATCTAGGGGATCCATAGATACTTTTATAAAGGACACCAGCACGTTAGTGGAGAAATGTGACTATAGTGAAAGCCAGTACAAAGATATTTTACAGTTAATATTGTTTTGCGGACATAGGTTTTCAAGGTTTGTGTAAAATAGATTTATTTCAGGTTTTGTGAAATAATTGGAGTGGTTTCTCTAAGGGAGGTAAACAAAAGTTCACTGTGGATATTATTTCCAGTAAATCACATGACTGCTGATAATGATTTGCTTTGCTGTAGACCCCTGCTGTGGAGCTATTTGAACAGTGACCTGTTTTGTGAGGTGCCTGTTTTATTTGATTGACTTGCAGGGACCCTGCTGTGAACAAGCTTAGTTAGAGGAAAGCTTGGTGAGAACAAGCTACATAGCTGAACTCTCTTGGTTATGAAAGGATACCCCTCTTATTGAGTTCATGGTGAAACCTATTTGTTCTTTTGAGTTATTGAAGAAACATTTCAAGATTATATTTCTTGAGCAAGCTATGTCTGCAAGACTTCAGAGACAATAGTGCACCATTAATGACCTTCCAGAACACGAGTACAGATTGTGAAAGATTGTCTTCAAACATCACCAATTGACCAAATTGAGAATTTTTTATAATCTCAGCAGAAAAAGTAAATTTTTATTATCTATTTCTGAAGAGTATGTTGGTATGTGTTTGAGAGTTTTGGGAATATTTAGGGGGACAAGCATTTATATTTCTACATTACTGTGAATGTTAATCAATTATTGCATATTTATTGCCATCATTACAGCTTGCATATCCCACTCTTATGGAATTTCATATCATCCACACTCAGCACTGCTTTTCTTTTAGTTATCATTTCTTAGCAACAGGACCTTTGCAAATTAAGCAAGCATTCAAGAGTTCTTCAAACTGATGTTCTTCCTCAAATCTGCTGCATATTCAGACATTTCTGTCTATTCTATTTGCTGTTTTCCTGAGCTTCTTTAAATTGCTCCAACTCTAACCTTCCCTCCATTACAACAATTGTAATATTTTTAGGAATGTCACTATCACACCAAGCATTTTTTTAGTTAACATATTTTTTCTAATTAACCTATTCAGAGAAGTTATTGCACATCCGAGAACATGTGGAACTTGAAACCAAGGCTTCTTGGCTCAGGGATAGGGACACTACCTTTGCACTGCAAAAGGATCCCACCAAACTGGTCCAAGGTGGCAGCGCAGTAGAGCTCCTGTGCCGAAGCTTGTCTGCTCTGACCGCTTTTGTTTTTTTTCCACTTATCATTTTTGTTCTTTTTGCTTATCCCCTTGGATGGCATTGGCAGCAAAAACTCAGTGCACAGATCTCAAGTGGACCAAGGGCGCAGACCTCAAGCACGCTCGAGCTGGGCCCTAAGTAAAGGAGAGTGGGCCCAGTACAGACCTCAAGTGAGCCCCTACTTACTTTCCCAGGGCAAGCAGCTGGAATCAGCGGCTGCCACATTGACAAAGGCGATGTTGGCAAGGTAGGCCCAGCAGCAAAAGATGGCATCTGAGGATCAGCAACTTAAGTGTTTGTTTGATCTGGCACTGGCGGCAGCAAAGCAGTGGTGGAAGGGCCTCACAGCAACATCGATGAGGTGGGCCCAGTGGCAGGTAAAGGCTCTGACATTGGTTGGTCTGGAGAGGCGGTGGTGATGCGGTGGTGCAGATGTATCAGCCCAGTGGCAAAGATGCCACCTGAGGATCACTGACTTCAATATTGATTGGATCCAATAAGCAGAAACTCTGAAATGAATTTAGATCTGTGATGAGATCAAGAGATTATTACTATTAACATTAAATACAGATGATAATATCAGTCGCCAACTCAATTTACATTTACTACGCAGGAATTTTTAGACAGCAGAATGAGTGAAATTGAATGCTTACATTCTCATTTCTAATCACTGAATAAAAATAAATACAATAAACAAGTCTGTCACACCGTATATAAGCAAAAGTGGTAAAATATAAAACAGATTTGGAAAACAAACTGATTTTACAATATCTTTTAGCCTCCTTATAGCCGCTGATCCCTAAAGTTGACAAATTAGACCATAGACAAATAGAGTTGTCCTTTGGAAACTAACTATTGATATAAATGAGAGGCCGGACTCCTCAATTCTCTCCTTTGTAATCTTAGACTGTGATTAAGTTTAACCACTGCCCTGAGACTGATGGTCGAATGTGACATTGCAGTTGATAAAACTACTGTCATATCAAAGGAAATAATCTTGAGTTGGGTTATAAAATGACCAGCACTTCCTAACAGGTCACATTATGAACAATTTTTAACACATGATGTTAGAGTTGTGCCCACTCTAAGCAATCAAGAGTAACAACTCTGGGAGAGTCAGATTAGGATCTGACTCCAAATATGTTTTCACTTTTTTATCTCTGCAATGCAGAAGCTACAGTATAGCAATGTTAAGCTTTATAGCAATGTTAAAGTAACTGTGTCTTGTAACTTTTAAGGGAAATTTCATTGCATTTAAGGATAATTGCAGTATAAAATTTTAATAGCTGTGGCCATGATCAGTGATGTCAGATGATGGCAAATCACGTTGAACTGGTATCTGAGGAAAGAAGGTTCTAACAATGCTGCTGAATAATGTCTCTCTAAACAGTGTAAATATTTAGGGGAAGTATTGGGCTCGTGGTGTTGTTATTTGACTAATAATCAGAAACAATCCAGTTTGAATTCTACCATAGTAGTTTTCAGAATTTGAATTCAATAAAAAGAAATCTGGAATTAAGAGTCTAATGATGACCAAGAAATCATTGCTAATTGTCATAAAAAAAACCCATCTAGTTCATGGATGTCCTTTCAAGGAAACTACTGTACTTAGCTGGCCTGGCCTACAATTGACTCCAGTGTGGTTGACTCTTAATTACCCTATGAATGGCTGAGCAAGCTATTCAACTGTATCAACCACAAAAAAGGAAAAAGGAAGGAAATTGGGTGAATGACCTGGCATTGAATAAGGCACCAGCTACAATAACACAGCCCTGTTGACCCTGCTAACTATTCTCCCTAGCAACATAGAATCAGACAGTACAGAAGAAGTCCTTCAGCCTAGTGAGTCTGTACTGCAAAGACTGCTCTAAATTGCTGCTAGTGCAAGTTTCCAACACTAGGCCCATAGTCTTGAATGTTATGACACTCTAAGTGCTCATCCAATCACTTTGTAAAAGATGTGAGATCACCCACCTCAATCACCCTCCCAGGCAGCACATTCTAGAACCTAATCACCCTCTGGATCCCCTCAAACATCTGGGACTAGTGCCAAAATTGGGAGAGCTGACTCACTGACTAGTCAAGCAACACCTGACACAGTAATACTCATGGAATCATACCTTACAGATAATATCCGAGGCACCACCATACCATACCTGGTTATGACCTGTCCCACTAGCAGGACAGACCTAGCAGAGGTGGCGACACAGTGGTATACAGTCAGGAAGAAGTTGCTATTAACACCAACACTGGATCTGGTCCCCATGAAGTCTCATGGCATCAGATCAAATATGGGCAAGTAAATCTCCTGCTGATTACCACATGCCACATGTCAAGCAGCACTTGCGTTGAGCAGAACAACCTCTTTACATATTGTAAACTTTCTATGCTATGACACTAGTATTGTTCATAGCACAACCAACCATCATGTTTTCATCAATGAACTCCCCCCGTATCATAAGGTCAGAAACAGGGATATTCATGGATGATTGCACAATGTTCAGCAGCATTTGTGTTAACTTAGATATGAAAGCAGTCCATGCCCAATGTACCAAGACTTGGATAATATTCAAGCGAAAGTGAGGACTACAGATGCTGGAGATTGTAGTCGAGAGTGTGGTGCTGGAAAAGCACAGCAGGTCAGGCAGCATCCTGATGAAGGGCTTTTTCTCGAAACATCGATTCGCCTGCTTCTCAGATGCTGCATGATCTGCTGTGCTTTTTCAGCACCACACTCTCGAAACTTGGACAATATTCAGGTTTGGGTTGACATGTGGCAAGTAACCTTTGCACACACAAGTGCCAGGCAATGATCATCTTGAACAAGAGAGAATCCAATCATCGTCCATAGGCATTCAATGGCATTCCTTTTACTGAATCCCCCACAATCAACACTGGAATATCATTGATCAGAAAGTGAACTCACCATATAAATACAGTGGCTACAAGAACAGGTCAGAGGCTAGGAATACTGCAGCAAGTAACTCACCTTCTGACTCCCCAAAGCTTGTCCACCATCTAAAAAGTGCAACAATACTCAAGAAGCTAGAGACCATCAAAGAGAACAGCTCATTGACTGGCACCATACCATCAAACATTTATACTATCCACCATCAATGCTCAAGGCAGCACAGTGGCTCAGTGGTTAGTACTGCTCCCTCACAGCACCAGGGACCTGGATTCAACTCCATCCTTAGGCAACTGTTGGTGTGAAATTTGCACATTCTCCCCACACCTGTGTGGGCTTCTGCCAGGTGCTTTGGTTTTATCCCACAATCCAAAGATGTACAGGTATGGTAGATTGGCTGTGCTAAATTGCCCATACTCTGCAGGGGTGTGCAGACTAGAAGCTAGCTGTGGGAAATTCAGGGTTACTGGGATAGAGTAGGGTGGTGGATCTGGGTGGGATGCTCCCTGGAAGGTTGGTGTGAACTTGATGGGCTGAATGGCCTGCTTCTGCACTGTAGGGATTCTATTCTATGATAATAATCAGTAGTAGCAGTGTATTCCATCTGCAAGGTGCATTGCAGAAATCCACAAAGGGTCCTGAGACAACACCTTCCAAACCCATGACCGCTTCCACCTTGAAGGACAACAGCAGTAGACACATCACCACTTCCAAGCCATTCACCATCCTGAAGTTGAAATATCACTGTTTCTTCAATGCAACTGCATCAAATGCTGGCTCTGCCACTGATGCCCAATTACCAAAAATGAATATTTTAAAAGTTCATTTTTCTGCACTATTACAGTTTCTTTTTCTATATATCAAAATAATTCATAACTTGATCATGATACTTATATAATAATTATATATCTCAATACAATGAATAAAGTCTCCTGTTTAAAACCCATAACCATTATCACTGCCACATGTGAAAACTGAGCATAATTCTAAATATTTTTAACCAACCTGGTTAGACATACTTCTGGAGCAGGTAAGACTTGAACACAGGTGTAATGACTGGAACAAGGTCAGCCAGGAGGACCTCTTAGAATATGAGTTCCCTGATTGGGGCTGTTAACTTGGTCCAATCAGGGAGTCCTGGCTGACAGAGATAAACAGGAGTATGCGTGGTGTCCGCTAACACTCTGGAGTTGTTCAAGGAGAGATGGGCGCCGCAGGGAGTGGAGTGTATTATTTCCCCCTCCAACTCTTATTTGATTTAATCCCTGCCCTCCCCTTCTCTGTTTGATCACGCAGCATTGCCCTTTGATGTGAAGGGCACTGCTTGTCACTGGCCACTCGGGTGTTTCCTTTCTTCCTGGTCGTGGAAATTTGAATAAAGATTCGTGCACCTTGTGTCTTTCACTATGTCTCTCACCTGCACACACACAACATGGGTGCTGGGGAAAAAATAAGCACTACCACAGTTAGGCGGTAGTGTGAGGGTTAAAAAAAACCAGGAGTGTGCGTGGTGTCACTAACACTCTGGAGTTGTACAGGGAGAGGTGGGCCGTGCAGTGAGTGGAGTGTGTTATTTCCCCCTCCAACTCTATTTTGATTTAATCCCTGCCCTCCCCTTCACTGTTTGATCACACAGCATTGCCCTGTGTGAAAGGCACTGCTTGTCACTGGCCACTCAGGTGATTTCTTATCTTCCTGGTGTGGAAATTGAATAAAGATTCGTGCACCTTGTGTCTTTCACTGTGCCTCACACCTGCACACACACAACATGGGTGCTGGGGAAAAAATAACCACTACCGCAGTTAGGCGGTAGTGTGGGGGAAGAAAAAATAAACAGGAGTGTGCATGGTGTTCACTAACACTCTGGAGTTGTTCAGGGAGAAATGGGCCCTGCAGCAAGTGGAGTGTATTATTTCCCCCTCCAACTCTATTTTGATTTAATCCCTGCCCTCCCCTTCTCTGTTTAATCACACAGCAATGCCCTTTGTGAAAGGCACTGCTTGTCACTGGCCATTTGAGTGTTTCTTTTCTTCCTGGTGGTGGAAATTGAATAAAGATTCGTGCACCTTGTGTCTTTCACTGTGCCTCACACCTGCACACACACAACATGGGTGCTGGGGAAAAAAAAAGCACTACCGCATCAAAGGGCAATGTTGCGTGATCAAACAGTGAAGGGAAGGGCAGGGATTAAATCAAAATAGAGTTGGAGGGGGAAATAATACACTCCACTCCCTGTGGCACCTACCTCTCCCTGAACAACTCCAGGGTATTGGTGGATACCATGCACACTCCTATTTATATGTCAGTTAGCCGGTAGTGTGGGGGTAAAAAGAGAAAAAAAATAAAAAAAACAGGAGTGTCTGAGGTTCAGTTCACTCTGAGAAAAAGATAAAAAAAAAACAGGAGTGTGTTGGTGTCCACCAACACCCTGGAATTGTTCAGGGAAAGGTGGGCACCGCAGGGAGTGGAGTGTATTATTTCCCCCTCCAACTCTATTTTGATTTAAACCCTGCCTTCTCCTTCACTGTTTGATCACACGACATTGCCCCGATGATGCAAAGGGCACTGCTTGTCACTGGCCACTCGGGTGTTTCTTTTCTTCCTAGTGTTGGAAATTGAATAAAGATTCGTGCATCTTGTGTCTTTCACTGTGTCTCACACCTGCACACACACATGGGTGCAAAAAAAAACAGGAGTGTGCATGTTGTCCACCAACACCCTCAGGTTGTTCAGGGAGAGGTGGGCGCCGCAGGAAATGGAGTGCATTTTTTCCCCCTCCAATTCTATTTTGATTTAATCTCTGCCCTCCCCTTCATTGTTTGATCACACAGCATTGCCCTTCAATGTGAAGGGCACTGCTTGTCACTGGCCATTTGAGTGTTTCTTTTCTTCCTGGTGGTGGAAATTGAATAAAGATTTGTGCACCTTGTGTCTTTCACTGTGTCTCACACATGCACACACACAACATGGGTGCTGGAGAAAAAATAAGCACTACCGCAGTTCGGCATTAGTGTGGGGAAAAAAGACAAACAAATTTTTAAAAAAGGATAAACAGGAGTGTGCGTGGTGTCCACCAACACCCTTGAGCTGTTCAGGGGGAGGTGGGTACCGGAGGAAGTGGAGTGCTTTATTTCCCCCTTCAACTCTATTTTGACTTAATTCCTCCCCTCCCCTTCATTGTTTGATCATGCAGCATTGCCTTTTGAGAAGGACACTGCTTGTCACTGGCCACTTGGGTGTTTCCTTTCTTCCTGATGGTGGAACTTAATAGATTTACACACCTTTTTTTTTACTTGCAAACATATAACATGGGTTCTGGGGGAATAAAAGATAAAAGAAAAAAAATTTAGTGTCAGAGGTTCTGTTCACTCTAAGAGCTAGCTCTGACGGAGCTGCATTAGTGTCCATGTGTAAACAAAAAAATTTTTTTAAATAAACAGGAGTGTGCGCAGTGTCCACCAACACCCTTGAACTGTTCAGGGAGAGATGGCACCGCACAGAGTGGAGTGCTTTATTTTCCCCTCCAGCTCTATTTTGATTTAATCCTTGCAACCCCCCCCCCCCTCCCTTCACCTTTTGATCACACAGTATTGCCCTTTGATGTGAAGGGCACTGCTTGTCACTGGGCCACTCTGGTGTTTCCTTTCTTCCTGGTGGTGGAATATAAATAAAGGTTTACACACTTGCTGTTTTTCACTTCATCCGACACCTGCACACACACGACATGGATGCTGGGGTAAAAGAAGCACTACCGCTGTTAGGCAGTGGTGTGGGGGAAAGGAAAGAAAGGGAAACGAAAAAATAAACAAAAATGTAACGTCAGAGGTTTTCTTCACTCTGAAAGCTGCCTCTGAGGGAGCTGGATCAGTGGTGAAGGACTCTCTATTTTGTGTTAGGGAGGGGTCTAACCTCTATAAAAAATTCTTTAAAAAATAAACAGGAGTGTGCATGGTGTCCACCAACACCCTTGAGCTGTACAGGGAGATATGGGCATCGCAGGGAGTGGAGTATTTTATTTCCCCCTCCAACTATATTTTGAATTAACCCCGGCCCTCTCCTTTACTTTTTGATCGCGCAGTATTGCCCTTTGTCAAGAAGGGCACTCCTTGTCACTGGCCACTCTGGTGTTTCCTTTCTTCCTGGTGATGGAATATAAATAAAGATTTACGCACTTGTTGTTCTTCACTGTGTCTGATGCCTGCACACACACAACATGGGTGCTGGGGAAAAATAAGCACTAGCGTTGTTAGGCAGAAGTGTTGGGGAACATAAAAAAAATAAACAGCAATGTCTCTGGCTTTGCTGTCCCTTTCACCTGTAAATTGCTGTTTCTTGTATACAGCTGTTAATATTAACTGTTTGTTTGTAACTTGTGCTGTTTAATAAAAAAAATATAAACAGGAGTGTCAGATGTTCTGCTCACTCTAGGAGCCAGCGCATGTAAAGAAAGAGTGACTTGGTGACGGGATACCTGCCTTTGTGGAGTTATTTCACCAGGCTGTCTAGGTTAGAAGTAGGGACCACCACTGTCCCACAAAATCACTTCATGCATAATTGTAGTTATTCTCTTTCTTGCATTCTAGGATAACATAGTAATCAGATTGTTTAGGTACAAAATCATGAAGCAAATTTTTTTCAACAATTCTTTAGGATGTCAAATCCGGCACAATAAAAAAGGCAGCCACTCCGAATCATCAAAATATATTCACCAGCCATAACATAATACATTAACAATCTGGACAAAGGAACTGTGTGCATTGTTGTTAAGTTTGCACACTTTACAAAGATAGGTGATAGAACAAGTTGTAATGAAGATGCAGGGAGACTGCAGAAAGACTTGCTCAGGCTACCAGAAGTGACAAAGAAGTGGCAGGTGGAATACAATGTGGAAAAATGTGAGGTTATGCACTTTGGTAGGAAAAATGGAGGCATAGACTATTTTCTAAATGGGAAAAGGCTTCAGAAATCTGAAGCATAAAAGAACTTGCCAGTCCATTTCAAGATTCACCTAAGGTTAACATGCAAGTTCATCTGGCAGATAGAAGGGCAAATGTTAACATTCATACATACTGTTGT
The DNA here is from genome assembly GCF_047496795.1 of Chiloscyllium punctatum. Classification (NCBI taxonomy): domain Eukaryota; kingdom Metazoa; phylum Chordata; class Chondrichthyes; order Orectolobiformes; family Hemiscylliidae; genus Chiloscyllium; species Chiloscyllium punctatum. The sequence goes on along the minus strand of NC_092747.1, from coordinate 46,531,979 downwards.
CACTATTGGTTGGTGGTGAAGGAAGTAAATAGCTAAGATGGTGCCTATCAAAGGGGCTGTTACTTGAATGGTGTTGTAGTAAAATTAATAAAACTCAAATTTAGAAGCAAGTCAATCAAATTTATTAAATCGAAAGCTTTTGGGAGGGGCAGCGTGATTCTGATCCAAATCGCAGGACTTGACCATGCCATCCCTCCCAGAACAACAGGTACAGCAGTTTTTTATAGTCTGGACGACGTACACACAAAAAGCCCGCGAAAGACAGTTTCTTATGTTCTGCACATGCACATACAGAGATCGCTGTTTCCGGGAATGGCATACCACACCATTATGTTCTGCAAGTATTTCTTCTTTAGTTAGTTTCTGTTTTCAGTCCCCCCCTTGTGGTCCGAGACAATGTGGGAGCATGACGAACAGACCACCTACATCCAGTAATCATCACTGTGGCCAGAAAGGGGATGACTCCCAGGCAACTCAACGTGGAGGCTAGCACCCGGCATAATTCTCGCTGTCAAAACTTTACAACATGAGTTAAGGACAGCCGTAACAATGCAACAAGTGAAAATAATAACAATGATCATGATGAAGGTATGCAAAAGGTAAAAGCCCAAGATCCGCCTTGTAGCCATTTTAGCCACCCCGGGGGAATTATAATCATGAAACTATTTCCCTTCCTGCTGGATCTTATCAGCCTCTAGGCGGATATAATCTGCTAGGTTAGTTATATTGTCCGAGGCATCCGAAATATATGCAGCACTGGGGGCCAATAGCAGCACAGGTGCCACCTTGTGCCACCAGCAAATAGTGAACGGCCAAACAGTTCTGCAATGCTACAGTGCGAGTGGCAATAACCTCGTCCGACATCTCAGAGATGGTCGTGCGAACAGCTGCAAAGCCATCGGCAGTCTCATTATCCAGCCTTTCCAAGGTTGAGGCCATATTGATCAGTTCCCTAGCAGTCTTAATAGTCCCATAGGTGGGGAAGGCGATCATAAAGAATCGCTCAGTTCAATGATGGACTGTTTGGATCGAATTAGGTGTATGTTGGGATGAAGCTCGAGGGAACTGTAAAAGCGAACAAAAGGGACCACATGGGCAAAGTAGCAAGATCCGGATCAATCTGAAGGAAGCCATGGGTAGGCCTTGAGACCACAGACAAAATACGGACCATTGTAGGTCCTCAGGTAACTAGTCTGAATTGCGGTCCAAATGGTTTTGAACATTTTCCCTGTAGTCATATTGACAACCTCAAGGCTCAGAATATTTCTAGAAAGAAATGATTCGCGGCCAGATGGGGTAAGGGGCAGGAATGGGAACATTTGCTGGTTCCTGCATTCCTCCTGACGTGCGATTACATTTGAAACAAATAGTCCCCGTGGGCGTTCCTTCACCTGTGGCGTTTGACAGAGCTGGGGGTGTATGCGAAAGGTTGTCGTGAGGCTGGAACCAACCTTTATAGTTTGCATGTTATAACCCGTGGTCTCCCAGGTGATCTTATCATCGGCAGCATAAATGGTCTGGTCAGGGCCTCGCATGAATGACTCGTGAGATTCCCTGTCAGACTTTACCCCCATCCCCCAAAATGGATAATTGTGAGGATCAATCCTGGTCCAATCACCATTTCTGATTTATTAAACGGAATGGGTCTCAGGGGAAACCCCCCAATAGAGTGTGCGGGGATTCAAGTACAAGTGGGCGGCACGGTGGTTAGCACTGCTGCCTCACAGCGCCAGAGACCCGGGTTCACTTCCCGCCTCAGGCGACTGACTGTGTGGAGTTTGCACGTTCTCCCCGTGTCTGCGTGGGTTTCCTCCGGGTGCTCCGGTTTCCTCCCACACTCCAAAGATGTGCAGGTCAGGTGAATTGGCCACGCTAAATTGCCCGTAGTGTTAGGTAAGGGGTAGATCTAGATGTAGATGTAGGGGTATGGGTGGGTTACGCTTCGGCGGGGCGGTGTGGACTTGTTGGGCCGAAGGGCCTGTTTCCACACTGTAAGTAATCTAATCTAAACATTGAGAATACAGACCCAACATTTAGTCATGTTATTTTGCTGCACCTGCATATAGGATATGTATAGGTAAGTATTAACATGTAACCCGCGCCCACTCTGGTAAACAGTACCTCAGTCAGCACAATTCCTTCCGTGCTCTCCCCAACCCCCCCAGTGGCTACTAGGCAAAGGGCGAAGGCAAAAATAAGAAGCATCCTGGAGCCTACCGAATGGAGTTATACAATGATCCAAAGGCTATACCGCCCGTGTACAACAGCCCGCTCTTCCGGTTTGCAACAACCGCACACACACAGACGACGTCAGCAGGCCTCAAGAGGAGTCTGTCTGAAGAGAAAGCAGAGGGTGAGGATCATCAGTCAGTGTCTGTATATTTCTTCAGTTGTGACCAGTGTCTCCAGACCCCTACCCCTCGCATATCAATACAGACGCATGTGTCACCGCTAATGATAACCTCATAGGGACCATTCCACTTCGGGGCGAAGCCAGGTTTAGCGGGTAGAGTCTTAACAATAACCTTACTACCTGCCAATGGGATCTCCGGACAATCCTCTAATTGCCACTGTTCATCCTGCCCCTCTTGTTTGTCCTTAACTATTTTCCTTCAGCTGGGCGCTCAGTTCGAGCGCATAGCGACGTATTCTATCGCGGAGAGGGCAACATCAGAATCCCCCATGATAATGGACTCAGGAAGTTGCATTGCCCCTACCTGTCATCATAAGGGGTCAAACCAGACGACAAGCTTGTGATGGGCCGGAGTCGAAAGAGTATAGCAGGCAAGACCTCAGTTCAGCATTTGTCAGAATCCTGCATGGCCTTAGCAAAGGAGGTTTTAAGAGTTCTGTTCATTTGCTCCACTTTGTGCCAAAACTTTGTGGACGGTATGATATGTGAAATTTCTGTTTAATACCCATCAGCTGACATATAGTTTGTACAACTCTTCTAGTAAAATGAGTCCTCTGCTCGGAGTCAATCTAGGACGCCACCACCACGCCCACCCCCCCCCCCCCCCCAACATGTGATTCTCCTCCCCAACTAAAATGCTTGCCAGTTCCGGGTAGGGTAGGCCTTGGCCCACCTGCTGAACTGGTCAATAATCACAAGGCAATATGTCTTCCCATGGGATTGGGGAAGAAGCCCCGTACAATCTATCTGTACATGCTCCTAGGACGCCTTTGGGCGCCATTCTAATTTTAATGGGCCTGCCTGGGTTGCGCTGGGCATACGTCACACTGCGGTGACAGAATCGAGCTAAAGCTCTGCCCATGCCCTCCTACCACCATTCCTTCCCGATGCTGATCATCGAATGAGAAATGCCATGGTGCAATTGCATAAGAGTATGTTGGATGCACGCGGGGCCAGGACCTTGCCATTCGATCTCCAGACACCTTTCTTGGCTGGCGTGGCTCCCTCCACCTTCCATCTGGCGCACTCACCCTCAGGAGTATCAGCCTGCCGCTGTAATGCTTCTAGTGGGGCCATCCTCAGCAAAGGTGGCAGACAAAGGATAGATAGCTTCTGCCTATAGGGCTAATTGATCAGCTTTGTCAGCAGCCTGGTTCCCCTTAAAAATGTGCCACTTGGAATTCTGTTTATCTGGTTCCCTTTGATGGAGCCTTGACCTTCAACATTGCAGCCTCCGATGGGAGCTCGCTGGCCTCCAGTAAGGTCTTCATTATCTATCCATGCTTGACAGGGGTGCCCCTCCGTGGGTGACAGATCCCCGTCTTCCCCAAACGGTCATGTAATCGTGAACAATTCCAAACGCATATCTATTATCAGTGTGAATGTTAACCCTCTTCCCTGTCGCCTCCATGAAGGCCTGGGTGACAGGCCTCCCTCTAATCTCCCCACTTGGACAACTCGTAGTTCCACATTCACTACTGCTCATCCCGCTCGTGGCAAACCATCTACATTTTTCCATCAGCCATTCACAAACAGGGTGCCTCCATGGGTACATCCTTTATCCTACTTTCCTCTACTTCATCGTCCACATTCCCACACACGTGGTTCACCATCACCTAACATCCCTTCCACTGGATTTTTCCGGGCAACTCGTACAATGGTAATAGGTTTGGTTGGTGGCAAAAGAACAGCCTCCCATTTTGCTCTTCTCATGTTAGAAAACGAGCGTAATTTTCCCGTATTTAACATTTCTACGAGGGTGTGTTTGGTATGCAAGACTATATTTCTTGTCATCACAATAGGTTCACTGACCCTCACAGCCTACCCGGCACTGTCTAAACCAGCAATATATCTGGGCAAGCCGTTCACTATGGGACCCTCAGCAGTACAGTAATACCCTATAGGTCGCTGTTTATCGCCATGGAGCTGGATTACTACTGCTGAGTAAAAACCTCCAGCTTCATTGCAGTAAATGTTGAAGTCTTTATTAGCATCTGGTAATCCCAGTGCTAACATTAAGTCCACTTTCATTTTTTTGTATAGGAGTTGTCATGTTCTGGTCCCCAGTCAAAGGGGTCTGTTGCAGATTTACCCCCTTTTACCAATTGTTGTATAGGCTCAACAACTTTGGCAAACTCAGGGATCAAAATCCTGCAGTAATTAAACAAGCCCAAGACCTTTCTCACACCATGGACTATCACAGGCCATATCATCTGTTGTATAGCTGTCTTCCTGTTTGTAGGCATTTCCTTTGTGCCTTGGGAAATTAAATGTCCCAAGTAAAGAACTCTATTTTTCCCACTTTGCGCTTTCTTCAGGTTGGCTTTGAACCCTCTGTCCTGTAAGTGCTTCAGGACTAAGTATAGCGCCTCCTGATGTCTTGGTTTGGACTCAGAAGCCAGGAGGATGTCATCGACATACTGAAGTAACGTGCTGCCGTGGGGCAGATCGATCTCCCTGAGCACCTCACTCATTACACAGTGAAAGATGGCTGGACTATTGTAGAATCCCTGGAAAGTCTTGTCCAAGTATACTGTTTATCCCTGACAGTAAATGCAAACTTGTCTTGGGAGTCACAATGGAGGGCATAGGTCAGAATCCATTCGCAATATCCAGTACAGTAAAGATTTTGTGAGTCAGGGAGAGCCCATTTAAGATTGTGGATGGACTGGCGATTATAGAGTGTAATTTAGAAGTGACATTGTTTAGGGCTGTATAGTAAATTGTGAAACAGTAACTTCTGTCAGGTTTACTCCGGCCATGTGGGGGAATTAGTAGTGCTCGCAATGTCTCGGAGAATTCCCCTCTTCACTAGTCCTTTCACAATTTCCACAACCGCCCTTCTGGCTTTAGGTTTTATAGGGTATTGGTGGTGCGGCTTGTGTTCCGGACCCTCCATGACCACGGGGTTGATTTTAATCAAGCCTATATCTAATTTATAGTCTCCGCCCTGGGGATGGAGGCACAAATGGCACCAAAGCCATTATCTTCTAGCTGCCAATCGCATCCCACAGAGGAGGCGACTTGGACAGTGCTCAAGTGGCTCACGTAAGTCCCCATCTTTTTCCTTTCTCCCATCAGGACGGGGCCAGATTAATTCACCCTTCCCACAGTCTATAAGGTCTTTGTACTCCTTCATTAAATAATTTCCCATAATAGTTCCTTCATTATTTTTACACACATAAAATCGTTTCAGTATATACAGGTTATTGATTTCTACTAGAGTGGTCTCCCTCAAGTACACAGGGATTCGTTGACCATTAATCCCCTTCATATAAATCATTTTGTTAGGTGTGGGCAGGGTTAGGTCAGTAATAGATATGGAGGCTCCCGTGTCCACTAACATCTCACACAGTCTGGCTCCTACCAGCGCAGACACGTAAATCCTTCCCTCCTTATTACCCGTGCCTATGGGGGCTGCCGGACGTCAGTCTGATGTATTCTCGGTGCTCGTTGGTTTTCTGTGTTTTTCCCAACAAGTGTCTTCAGCGTGGCCCTTTTTTCCAATGACAGACACAAGTGGGCTTCCCATTATTCTGTTTCCTCCCCCTACAATGCCGGACAAAGTGTCCCGTCTTGCCACAATTGTGACACATGGGTCTGGATTTTGCCTTTGTAACAGCGCCTAGATTTTCCTGCTTTATGCACACGGGGGTTTCCTTCTCTGTCCTCCTTAACACCTGTTGCCCATTGTGCCAAAGCACCATCACCTTGGAGAATGACGACCCCCATTTTTAGGACTGTGTCGTGCGCGGGGGACAGCCTATCATTGAAAGCCTGATGAAATGCCCGGTCAGAGCATTCTTGGTAGACTTTAGAGAGTCGTTCTGGATTAGTGGTGTTGGAAGAGCACAGCAATTCAGAAGAGCACAAAAGCTTTTGCCCGAAACGTCGGTTTCGAAGCTCCTTGGATGCTGCCTGAACTGCTGTGCTCTTCCAGCACCACTAATCCAGAATCTGGTTTCCAGCATCTGCAGTCATTGTTTTTACCTCTATAGAGAGTCGTTCCCCATATTTGGAGGCGTCCTCCCTCTATCGGCTGTTTGGTGTTTGTTATTTTTGTCCAACTGGTGAGCGGTTTCCCCAAAACACGCTGGATTTCAGCCTTAATTCTGCCAAAGGGTTCTGCTATTATCTGCTTTAATAAGGGGGCCATTGGTCCATCTGCCCTTCCTATAATCTTGACTTTGCTGCTGTGTGGCATCTGCTATGTCAGACCCATCAAATACTAGATGCCAATTGTCCTGAGGGCATGCAGCCCGAACCAGTTGGTGGATATCCCTTAAATGTAGTTGGTGCCCCACCCCACCCGGATGGTATCTAATTCAACCCAAAACTTTGCGTTATTACTGCAAGGCTGTAAGTGACCTAGGGAAGCTAAGATCTGCTGCAATTCACCTGGTGTAAATGGCTTCTATTTTGTATTTGGGTGAGCTCCTTCCCCAATGCGAGTTACCGGGACTGAGTTAATTTCCTCGGGAGGGTCGTTCGACAGTGCGACCGGACTCTCCCGGGTATTATAAGATGGCAATGATCCCCACTGACTATTCTCCAAGAACTGATTTTTGTTTTCCAGTTCCCTTAGTTGGGATTGAAGCTTTTGTTTTTCCTTGGTCCATTTCTTTGTGGATTCCAAACTCTGACATATGAGACCAGCCAATTAATGGACTGAAAGGACACTTGCTTTCTTTGTCTAATCTTTCTTTTTGGCCATGAGCCAATTTTGCTGTTGATCTAAGGTCTGGAAATGGATCCCACCTACTCTTTTTCATCTGTCTAGTGGATGAATGCCTGTCTATCATATACTGGTTAATGACAGATCCCGGGGTCCCCATTGATCTCTCTGTCCTGCCATTACACTGATAGATTTATACTCACATATTCTCTGTTGGTTGATCACGTTTAGCCACTGGCCACGACTGCTGCGTCTCAATCGGAATCGTTCCCATCGGAGTTCGGTGATACCTGTTTTAGGGAGTGATCATTTCCCCGTATCCCACTTATTTAATCTAGGTCTCAATTCAGAGGCCACACAACAGATACTCTCATTTGTTCTTACCAGACCAACAGCTTCTGTAGTTTGACCTACTTTTGTCTGATATCCTGCCCCGACTCCCAGGAGGTGGCCACCCTACCCGGGACCGTGAATAAGACTCTGCTCACAGCGCCAATTTGTTGTAGCTAAATTAATAAAACTCAAATTTAGAGGTCAATCAAACTTAGAAACAAGTCAAATTTATTAAATCAAAAGCTTTTGGGAGGAGCAGCATGATTCTAACCCTAATCGCAGGACTTGACCACGCCATCTCTCCCTGAACAACAGGTACAGCAATTTTTATAGCCTGGATAATGCGAAAGATGGTTTCTTGTGTTCTGCTCATGCGCACGCAGATATCGCTGTTTCCGGGAACGACGTTGTGTTCTGGAAGTATTTCTTTTTTAGTTAGTTTCTGTTTTCAATGGCATCAAAAAAGTTTCTTGGGCATTAATGAAGCGACATTCATCCAGATAAGTGAAAATATCCCATTACACTCTAGACCTGAGCCTTATAATTAGTAGTCAGATATTGGGAAGTCAGGGATTGAGTTGCATGCTAAAGAATTTGCAGAAGTTAGGTTTTTTTGTAGCTGTAGTACTTATATAGCTGGCCTAGTTTCTCATCAGTAGTGGTCTGCAGGATTTTGATAGTGTGTGGGTCAGTGATGGTTGTACCATTGAATGCCAAGTGGACATGGTTATATTCTCACTCTTGCTGGTCATGACGACTGTTGGGCACATCAGGCTAATTATCAGCCCAAACCTAAATGATGCCCAGGTCCTCTTGCATTTGGACACAACTGCTTCAGATTCTGAACAATTGCATATGGTGGTACTGAGCACTGTGTATTCGTCAGCAAACAGAAGATGGTTGGGCCTCAGAATACCACCCTGACAAATTCCTGCAGTGATGTTCCAGATGATTAGTCTCTAACAATCACAATCACTTTCCTTGGCACTAGGTACAATATGATTCTAGCCAGTGGATTCTCAGGAACAGACCAAGATAGATTATTTGTTCTGGCTGAAAATATTTACACATGCTTCATTCACGCAGTTTGCACTGATATGCTAGGCTCCTCTGTCATTGAAAGTAAAAATGTTTGTCAATCCCCCTTCTCCTCCAGTTAGCTGTTTAATTATTCATTTCCATCCAGGTTTAGATCTAGCAGCATGTCAGAGCTTTAATCTGATCCATTGGTCGCGGGATCACTTTGCTCTATCTCTTGCATTCTGCTTTTTCTTTGTAGTATATATATCGTATACTCTCTCATTGTTGCTTCATTAGTTGACACTTTATTTTTAGGTATGCTAGGTGCTTTGCCTGGCATACTCTCCTGCACTCTTCACTGAATTATGGTTGATCCCTGACTTGATCTAGTAGTGTAGTGAAGGATATGTTGGGCCTTGAGATTAGAGATAGAGGTTCAGTACAATTCTGTCTACAAAATAGTTTTATTATCAAATATATTAAATTGTTTTGGTCAGCTATAATTTTTTAAAATCAACACAATCATATATATACGTAACATAATTAAACAAGAAAGCAAATTTGAAAGTCTGACTTTTGAGTGCCAATAGCTACTCCTTAAAAGCATTGATCCCATTAAATATCAAGCACAGGTAAAAGATATATATTGGCTTATTTTAACAGTCCAATTATTACTTGACCTACCAAAGGACACATGTTACTATTTTTAAAACTATTGTTTACTTCTGGAACACTATTGTCAAATGACTGATTAGACACATACATGGGGCCAAAAAGCAGTGTGGACTGCATAATCAGTGGTTCAGAATGCATGAGGAAATACACAAGTAAAACAAGGGGCCCTACTACTGAAATGCCACTGTAAAAGTATTAATGTAGCAACTATGGGAACCCATAGCTGTTCATGAAGGATTATCACTATTGTAACTTTCGGATTGACATCAAAATGTAGCAAGAAGTTTCTTCTAACACCTTGTAACATTTCTTAAATAAATATCCATAATGAATCTTATGATCATATTATTTATTTTGTGAATACTACAAGACACATCACTCCCACTATTGAAAGAATAAAAGAATAAATTATATTCATCCAATGTACATTGTCTAAATAGTAGACATTGAGTTGCTCCCTAATGGCATGAGCATTGAAAACTTAATGGGTATCCTTTGAAGAGAGTTCAATGTATCAATGTGAGATAACATATTAAATTAGTAGAATCTGTTTGCTTATGATCTAATGATAAGAAGGAATACCGTTTAACTTATTACTGTTGAAAGCTGTTTTTGTACTAAATGAAGGCTTCCATGTAAGTTTGAATTCAACGGTAGATCTTTTTAAAATTCACTTTGTGGGATATGGATGGTGCTGGCTGGGCTAGTTGCTTTTGAGAAGGTGATGATGAGCTGCATTCTTGAACCGCTGCAGTTAATGTGCCAAAGATAGGCCCACAATGCCCTTATAGAAGGAATTCCAGGATTTTGACCAAGTGACAGTGAAGGAATAGTGATATATTTCCAAGTGAAGATGTGATGGGCTTGGAAGGAAACTGCAAGTGGCAGTAGCAAGTTTTGAGAAGATTTGTAGTTCAGGTTGAATTTGTGGATGTAGGTTTGCTCGCTGAGCTGGAAGGTTCGTTTTCAGACGTTTCATCACCATACTAGGTAACCTGGCTCACTAAAGATGTTATCTCATATGGTGATGAAACATCTGAAAATGAACCTTGCAGGTGGTGGTGTTCCAATGTATCTTGTTCTTCTTGATGAAAATGGTCATGGAAGATCTCAGGATTTTTGGTGAACTTCTGCAGTGCATAATACACATGACTGTTAATGAACATTAATGGTGGAAGGAATGGATGTTTGTGGATGTGGTGCCAATTAAGCAGGCTGCGTTCTCCTTGATGGTGTCAAGCTTCTTGGGTTAACACAGATACAGGATTGGTTAATTAATAGAAGACAGAGAAGTTAGAATAAGGGAGGCATTTTCACAATGGCAACATGCAGCTAATGGAGTACCACAGGTATCAGGACTGGGATCACAATTATTTACAATATGTTGAATGAGGAGAATGAAAGTACTATAGCTGAATTTGCAGCTGATACAAAATAGATGGGAATGCAAGTGGTGAGGAATGGCACAGCATCTGCAAAAGGAAACAAACAGATCAAACAAGTGGGCAAAAACTTGGCAGATGGAATATCATTTGGAAAAATATGAAATTTTGCACGTAATCAGGAAGAAAAGGGAAGTTGAGAAAGACTGCAGAAAGCTATGGAACATAGGGCTTTTGGATTTCTCGTCATTTGTCACACAACGCTAGCATCAAAGTTCAGTGGGTAATACTGAAGACAAATGGAATGTTTGCCATTATTTCAAAGGCAATGAAGTATAACAGTATGGAAGTTTTGCTAAAACTATACAAGGCACAAATCACACAACAGCTGGAATACTGTGAACAGTTTTGGGATTCTTATCTAAGGAAAACTATGCTCACACTGGAAGCAGTCCAGAGAAGGCTCACTACACTGATACCAAGTACGGAGACACAGTCTTAATAAGAGAAGTTGAGCAGATTGGGTCAGTACACATTGCAGTATAGAAGAATAAGGGATTATCTTATTGAAACATATAAGATTCTTAGTGAACTTAACAGGGGAGTTGCAGCAAGGCTCCTTCCCCTTCTGGGAGAGTCTGGGACCAGACAGCATAATGTCAGAGGAAAGGGTCATCCAATTAAGACAGAGTTACGGAAGAAAGTTTTCACTTAGAGGATAGTGAATCTATGGAATTCTTTACTACAGAGGGCAGTTGAGGTTGAGCAATTATGTATATTCAAAACTGAGATAGACAAACTTTTAATCAGTAAAGGAAACAAGGTTTGTGGGGATAAGGCAGGAAAATACAATTCAGAAATATCATAACAGCCCAGATCTCTTTGAATGGCAGAGCAGACTGAACATTCTGAATGGCCTAATTCTGTTCATACATCTCATGATCTTATGGTTTATAAAAAGCTATGCTTGAGGATTGGGATGATCTTAGAATTTTCTAAAGGACAATGAGAGAAAAAATTGAGAAAAAAATTTTAAAACGTAGACAGAAAAAGAGTGTAGAAGAATGACACATAAAAGTTAACAGTAACTAGGTGGAGGCTAATACGATTGCAACATACCCATCCAGATGCCTTTTAAATGTTGCAATAGGAAGGGTTTGGAAGGATATGTGCTGGGAGGTGGGACTAGACTGGGTTGGGATAGCTAGTTGGCATGGACAAGTTAGACCGAACAGTCTGTTTCCGTGCTGTACATCTCTATGACTAACAAATTGCCCATAGTGTTAGGTGAAGGGGTAAATGTAGGGGAATGGGTCTGTGTGGGTTGCTCTTCGGACGGTCGGTGTGGACTTGTTGGGCCGAAGGGCCTGTTTCCACACTGTAAGTAATCTAATTTAAATGTGGGTCCATTACAATCGGTAGAATTTATAATGGGAATAAGAAATAGCAGAGAAACTAAAAAAAATTACTTTGTGTTTGCATTCATGGAGGAAAATATTGAACAACTCCCATAAATAATGGAGATTTTAGAGAGTAGTGTAAATGAGGAACTTCAAAATATTCATATAAATTTAAAACAGTAGTGCAAGAGAAACTAACGGGATTAAAATTGCATAAATACTCTGAACCTGAAGATCAACATCCCAGCGTTGAAAGAGGTGGCTGTGAAGATAACAGGTGTGTCACCTCCCAAAATTCTATATATTCTGGAATGATTACTGCTGAATGAAAGGTAGCATTTGAAACAGGACTATTTAAGAAAGGAGGAAGAGATAAAACATGGGTGTTACAAAACTAACTAATTTCATAGAAACATACTAACATAAATATGAGCAGGATTAGACCATTCGGTCTTTCAAGTTTGCTCTGTGACTCAATATGATCATGGCTTATCATCCAACTTAGTACCTTGTTCCAGCTCTCTCCCTATGACCTTTGATTCTTTAGCCCTCAGAAACATATTCAACTCCTTTAAAATATTCAGTGATTTAGCATTGACAGCTTTCTGTGGTAGAGAATTTCATTCTCTGCGTGAAGAATTTCACCTCATCTCAGTTATAAATGGCCTAGGCTGTATCCTTAAAATGTAACTCCTGGCTCTGTAAGCCCTGGACATCTCTCCATCCTTCTCATATTTCACCCTCCTACCCAGATTTGTGTCATGTGAAAACTTGGAGATAATACATTTAGTTCCTTAATCAAAATCACGAATGTATTCTGTGAATAACTGGAGTCCATGCAGTTCCCCACTAATTACTGGCTCATAATGGAAAAAGATCCATTTATTCCTGATCTTTGATCTCTGTCTGTCAACCGATTTTCTGTCCACATATGTACACTATCTCAATCACATCAGAATAGAATCTATAACAAAGTTGCAATAACTGGACACTTAGATTATCATAGTAGGATTAAGCAGAGCGAACATGAATTTATGAAAGGGAAATCGTTTGCACAAGCCTGTAGAAGTTTTTTAAGGATATAACTAGCAGAACAGATCAGAGGAAGCTGGTTGATATGACAGGTTTTCAAAGCGTACTTTCAACAAGGTTCCACACAAGAGGTTGGTAAACAAAATTTAAGTGCATAGATTGGGAACTTACTGATAGTCAGAAACAAATGGGTCATTGTCACATTGGCAGACTGTGATTACCTGTAGTGGGTTACTGCAAAGATCAATGCTTGAGCCTCAGCTATTCACAATATGTGTCAATGATTTTGATATGAGAATTAAATATAAATTTCTAATTTTACAGATGACACAAAACTAAGCAGGAGTGGGACAAAGGTGCTTCAAGGAAATTGAGAAGGATTAAGTGAGTGGTCAAAACATTTGGTAGATGAAATACAGTGTGGAGAAATGAGAGGTTATTAACTTTGTAGGAAAAAAAATTTCGTAAATAATGAAAGGCTGGGAATTGTTGAACTTCAATGGGATTTGGGTATCCCTATTCATGAATCACTGAAAGTTAATATACAGGTAAAACAAGCAATTAAAAAAAAACAAATGGTATGTTATCCTTATTTCATTAGTCAGTACTGCAATTATATAGGGCATTGGTGAAATCACTTGAAGTATTTTGAGTAGTTTGGTCACACAGCCAAAGGAAAGATATAAAATAAAAATAGAAATTGCTGGAGAAACTCAGGTCTGGCAACATCTGTGGAGAAAAAGCAGAGCTAACATTTCAAGTCTACTGACCCTTTTTCAGAACTTAGGTGTCCTGCAATCATGTCCACTGACCTACCCTTGCAGAAACGCAATTGTATGACTGGTCCAGTTCAGGTTCTGGTCAATGGTAACTCTCCAGAATATTGGTGGTGGGAGATTGGATGGTAACACTATTGATTGTTGAGGGTCAATGGTTAGATTCTGTCTTGTTAAAGATGGTCAATGCTTGGCACACCTGAGGCACAGAAGTTACTTGCCCCTTATCAGCCCAAGTCTCACTATTGTCCAGGTCTAGCTGCATTCAGGCATGACCTGCTTCAGCATCTGAGGAGCTATGAACATGTGTAATCATCAGCAAGCATACTCACTTCTGATCTTATGATGGAGGGAAAAAGATGAAGCAGCTGAAAATGGTTAAGTCTAGGACATGATCTGAGGAATTCCTGCAGTGATGTCCTGTACCATAGATGATTGATCTCAACCCACCATAACCAGCTTCCTTTATGCTTGATATGACTCCAACCAGTGAAGTTTTCTTCCTGATTACTTGTACCTCCAGTTTTGCTGGAGGTCCTTGATGCCACACTCAGTCAAATGCTACTTTGAAATCCAGGGCAGTCACCCTTATTTCCTCCTTTGAGTTTAGCTGTTCTGTCCATGTTGAGACCAAGGTTGTAATAGGGTCAGGAGATGAGTGGACCTAGTGGAACCAAACTAACTATCTGTGAATAGATTACTGCTTAATAAGAAGTGCTGCTTGATAGCATTGCCAATCATCACTTTACTGATGATCAAGAATAGACTGATGAGGTGCTACTTAGCTGGGTTGGATTTGTCCTGCTTTTTGTGGATGGAATACACCTAGTAGCTTTCCACATTGTCATGTTCATGTTGGGGCTGCACTGGAACAATTTGGCTCAGGTCATGGCAATTTCTGGAGCACGATACTTCAGTACTATTGCTGGAAAGTTGTAGCTTTTGCCGTATTCAGTGTCTCATGTCTCAGCTGTTTCTTGATATCATGTGGAGTAAACTAAATTGATTGAAGACAGGCACCTGTGATGCTGGAACCCTCAGAAAGATGCTGAAATGAATTTTCCACTTGATACCTTTAGCTGGAGATGCTTACTAATGCTTCAGCAATGTATCTAACACTGATGTGCTTGGCTCCCCTTAATTGAGGATTAGAATGTTTGTGGAGTCTCCTCTTTCAATGATTTTTTAAATTATCCATCACTATTCACAACACAATATGAAAGGACTTCAGGCTTCACTCTAATCTTCACTGTTGCATGCTTCAGTTGTTTGGCATGTATGTAGCCCTGTGTTGCAACTAAGAATGTTGATGTCTCATTTTTAGGCATACCTGGTGCTGCTCTTGAAATGCTCTTTTGCACTCCTCATTGAATCAAGGTTGATCTTCTGCCTTGGTGACGATGATCTTGATTACATGGAGATATGTTGGGCTATGAGATTATGATTGTGGTTGAATGTAATTTTGCAGCTGATGGCCAAAAGACCTCACGTGTGCCTAGTTTTGTGATAAAACGTATTTTCAAAATCTATCCCAGACTCCACACAGTATTAATACCACAAAACCCAATGAAGGTTTTCCTCAATGTAAAGGTGGAACTTCATGTCCACAAGGACTATGCCATGGTCATTCCCACTGAATGTCACAGAGAGATGTATCTGCTACAGATAGATTAGTGAAGTTTAAGTTAAGTTTATTTTTTATTCTTGCTGGATCACTCATGACCTATTGTAGGTTCAATCTTTAAAACATGGTCAGTCCAACCAGTAATGGAATTATTGTGATGTTCAACATGGAGGAGTACTGATTTACCAGCTGAGGGATGGGGGTTGATACAGGTGTCCACTCCTATCCACGGGTGATGTGTTCCAAGGCCTACTGCGGATGCCCGAAAGCACTGATAGTAGCAAACCCTCCAATTTAAATGCAAATTTACCTCCCCAGCATCCCACTGGAATTATTTCTGGAATATTCCATGTAATATTTTCAAGTTGCAGTAAATCGTGGATAACTGAAACCACGGAAACCGAATCTGCAGTTCTACTGTATATGGTAATTAGCAGGAAATTTTGTATTTCCATGATTGACCTGATACTAAGAGACTTCATGCTCTCAGAGTCAATGTTGAGAATTCCCAGAGAAACTGTATGCTACCATGTTGCCATCTCTACTGGCTCTGCCCCTTGGTAAGACAGGATGTACTTAGGAATACCCAGTCTTTTTCACAGAATTATATTTTACACAAAATGTCAGGTTGAGGCTTGACTAAGCTGTGGGTTAGCTCAAAATTTCAGAACCAGCCCCCCAAGATGTAACTCAGTAGAATTTTTCTGGGTTGAAAGGACCGATTTGTCATTGTCATTTCTCATGCTTTGGTCTTTGCCTGCTTATCCTTCTGGCTTAATTCCTTTTATCAGACAATGAAACAATTGATACAACTTGCTGGGCCATTTCCGAGGGCATTTAAGTATCAAACATATGGGTTTGGAGCTAGGCCAGGTGCGGAAGACAGATTTTATTCCATAAACGGCTTCAGTCTTTACACCACTTGGGTTTTCTAACAATTGACAATAGTTTCACGGTCATTGACTGACGAGCTTTTTAGTTACTAGATTGTTACAATTCACTAATTGGGCCATTGGTTCATTTGACCAAAGTTGAGGTGTTGATTTTCTCATTGAATGAGTTGTTAGCACTGTCGAACAGGCAGATGCCAGGGACGGATTGCTTAGTGGGATCATCATTTACTGGGATCAGCATTCACTGAAGGCTGCTCACACGATGGCTGCAGTGATGTATGGCCCATTTAAAAAGTACACCTGTAACAGGATGATCCGATTGTTGCAGCAGAAGTGATTATGTTTGCAGTGCCGATTCCTGGCGGATTCCCTCACTTCTTAATCTTTCCCCATGACCATCTAGAAGACGACTTTGAGCGTGTTCCATTTTCTTCAAGTGTTAAATGAAAACAGCTCTCAATTGGGAGAAGCAAATTCTTTCCCAGCTTTCTGCATTTTAATAATTTTAAAATTGTTCAATTTCTGCACCCTTAAACCATTCTTATACTAATCGCAATTCCAAATGCAGTATAGTAATAAATAATTTGAAACTAAGAAATTGATGCAAAGAAAATTATTTTTCATCAGTAGATTATGGTAGTTAAATTTTCATCAGTTGAATTGACGTAAGAACTCATGGCAATAAGTTTAGTATATTGCAAACCCCTTTGCAAAGTCCCAGTACAGCTCTGTATTCCTCCACCAAAACAGTTTTTGCTGTCCCTTTATGTGGAGGATTATTGTGACTGAATTTTAATTAGCCTAATTAGCTCACTTTGTACATCACATTCCACATGAGAAAGCTCCAGTTGGGCTCCACAAAAACATGCCTCACAGGTATATGCATAAATCTTTCATCAGGAGTGAAGGCAGCGAGCCTCCAGGGTGGAGAGATCCCTGCCTCCATACCTGATGAAGGGCTTTTGCCCGAAACGTCAATTTTCCTGCTCCTCGGATGCTACCTGACTTGCTGTGCTTTTCCAGCACCACTCTAATCTAGACTCTGGTTTCCAACATCTGCAGTCCTCACTTCTGTCTATACATAAACCTGTCCATTTGTAGTAGATTGAATTCAAATTCTACCATAAGGAGAACTTTTGCTCACAGAGGATCCTGAGCCAGAGTTGTAGATAATGTACAACACAGAAACAGACCCTTCGGTCCAACTTGTCCATGCCGACCAGATATCCCACCCCAATCTAGTCACGCCTGCCAGCACCCAGCCCATATCCCTTTAAACTCTTCCTGTTCATATACCCATCCAGATGCCTTTTAAATGTTGCAATTGTACTAGCCTCCACCACTTCCTCTGGCAGCTCATTCCATACACGTACCACCCTCTGTGTGAAATAGTTGCCCCTTAGGTCTTTTTTATATTTTCCCCTCTCACCCTAAATCTATGCCCTCTAGTTCTGAACTCCCCAACCCCAGGGAAAAAGATTGTCTGTTTATCCTATCCACTCCCCTCAAGATTTTAGAAATCTCTATAAGGTCACCCCTCAGCCTCCGACGTTCCAGGGAAAACAGCCCTAGTCTATTCAATCTCTTCCTATAAATCAAATCCTCCAATCCTGGCGACATCCTTGTAAATCTTTTCTGAACCCTTTCAAGTTTCACAACTTCCTTCCCATAGGAAGGAGACCAGAATTTCATGCAATAAAGTCCAAAAGTGGCCCATCCAATGTCCTGTACAGCTGCCATATGACCTCCCAATGCCTGTATTCAATACTCTTTTTTCTGTCTGGGAGCAGCAGGAGACAGAGCGGAGGTGACGTTGGAGACAAGGAGGTTGCCAGGAAGATATGGACTTAGGATAAATTTGGGCAGCGGCTAAACCTGAGACATTATATGTGTAGTATCTCCCTTCCGCCCACCCTCCTTTAACCAGTAGAAAAAGGACTCTGTAAGGTAAAGTTTATTATTTTTTTCTTTCTTTCTTTTCTTTCATATATTTAAGTGTATTGTTTCATTTTAATTAGTTGACATAAAGCTAAGGCTTACAATGGCAGGGGACCTCAGACCCATGGCATGTGCCTCTTGCCTGATGTGGGAGCTCAAGGAAGTGGCTGACTTCCCTGACTCTTACACTTGCAAAAAGTGTGTCCAGCTGCAGCTCTCGTTTGACCTCATGACGGCTCTGGAGCTGCAGATGGACTCATGTTGGAGCATCCGCGATGCTGAGCTGGTTGTGGATAGCACGTTTAGTGAATCGGTCATACTGCAGATTAGAATTACTGAGGGAGACAGTGAATGGGTGACCAAAAGGCAGAGAAAGAATAGGAAGGCAGTGCAGGTGTCCCCTGTGGTCATCTCCCTCCAAAACAGGTATACAGTTTTGTTGGGGGAGATGGCTCACCAGGGGAGGGCAGCAGTTAGCAGGATCATGGCACCGTGGCAGGCACTGCTATTCAGAAGGGCGGGAAAAAAACTCGTAGGAGCATAGTCATAGGGGATTATTGCAAGGGGAATAGACAGGTGGTTCTGTGGCCGAAAACGAGACTACCGGATGGTATGTTGCCTCCCAGGTGCTTGGGTCAGGGGTGTCACCAATCGGCTAGAGCTTTCTGAAAGGGGAGGGTGAACAGCCAGTTGTCGTGATGCACATTGGCACTAATGATATAAGTAAAAAATGAGATTAGGTCCTGAAAGCAGAATTCAAGGAGCTAGGAGAGAAGTTAAAGAGAAGGACCTCAAAGGTAGTGATCTCGGGATTACTACCAGTGCTAAGTGCTAGCCAGGGTAAAATGAAAGAATAGGCAGGATGAACACATGGCTTGAGGGATGGTGTAGGAGGGAGGGATTCAGATTTGTGGGACATTTGGACTGGTTCTGAGGAAGGTGGGACTATTACAAATTGGACGGTCTACACCTGAACCAGACTGTAACTAATGTCCTTGGGAGAATCTTTGCTACTGCTGTTGGGGAGATTTTAAACTAATGTAGCAGGGGGCTGGGAACCAGAAGAGAAGATTACTAGACAGTGAGGAGGAAACTGGAGACTGTAAGGATTACAAAATTAACATTACCAAGAGTAAGAGTAGACAAAGAGCAGATGAACACAAAAGAACTGGCGGCCTGAAGTGCATACACTTTAATGCAAGGCGTATAGTGGGTACAGCAGATGAATTTAGGGCTTGGATTGGTGCCTGGGAGTATGAAGTTACTGCGATCACATAGACTTGGTTGAAGGAAGAGCATGATTGGCAACTAAATGTTCCAGGATATAGATGCTTCAGACAGGACAGGGAGGCAAGTTAAAGGTGGAGGGGGAGGATTGCATTGCTGGTCAGGGATCATAATACAGCCATGCTAAAGGAGTACACTATGGAGGGCTTGAGCAGTGAGGTATTATGGGTGGAGCTAAGAAATAAGAAGGGTGCAGTTACATTGTTGGGGCTGTATTACAGGACTCCCAAAAGTGAGCGTGAGGTAGAAGAATAAATAGGTAAACAGATTATGGAAAGATGTAGAGGCAACAGGGTGGTGGTAATGAGAGATTTTAATTTTTCCAACATTGATTGGGATACACTTAGTGTCAGAGGTCTGGATGGGACAGAATTTGTAAGGAACATCCAAGAAAGCTTTCTACAGCAGTATGTCAATAGTCTGACAAGGGAAGGGACCATATTAGACCTGGTGTTAGGGAATGAGCCAGGCCAGGTGGTAGAAGTTGCAGTTGGGGATTTCTTTGGGAATAATGACCACAATCCTGTAAGTTTTAGAATATCGTAGACAAAGATGAGTGTGATCCTAAGGGATGAGTACTAAACTGGGCCAAGGCCAATTATATCAAAATTAGGCAAGAGCTGGGAAATGTGGATTAGACACAGCTATTTGAAGAAAAGTCCACACTTGATATGTGGGAGGCTTTCAAAGATAGGTTGAAGATAACATAGGATAGGCACATCCCTTTGAAAACAAGGGATAGGAAAGGCAGGATTCGTGAACCGTAGATGACAGGAGAAATCATGCAACTAGCCAAGAGGAAAAGAGAAGCATACATAAGGTCCAGGCAGCTAAGAACAGAATGGGCCTTGGACGAATATTGGGTAAGTAGGACCATTCTTAAACGAGGAATCAAGCGGGCTAAAAAGGGTCATGAAATAGCTTTGGTGAGCAGAATTAGGGAGAATCCCAAGGCCTTTTATTCTTATATAAGAAGCAAGAGGGTAACCAGAAAAAGGGTTGGTCCACTAAAAGGTAAGGAAAGAAGGTTGTGTATTGAACCTGAGAAAATGGGTGAGATTCTCAATGATTACTTTGCATCAGTGTTCACTGAGGAACGGGAGGTGATGAATGCTGGGATTAGAGATAGAAGTTTGTTAATTCTGGATCACCTTGATATATGTTGGGTAGGCTAAAGGATATTAAGGTGGACAAATGCCCAGGACCGGATGGGATCTATGCCAGGTTGCTGAGGGAGGCGAGAGAGGAAATAGCTGACAGATACCTCTGTAGCATCCTTAAACATAGGTGAGGTGCTGGAGGACTGGAAGGTTGCTAATGTTGTTCCCGTGTAAAAGAAGGGTAGTACAGACCAGTGAGCCTGACGTCAGTGGTGAGAAAGTTGTTAGAGAAGGTACTGAGGGATAAAATCATTGATATTTGGAAAAGAATGGGCTTATCAGTGATAGAAAACATGGTTTTGTGTGGGGTAGATCATGCCTTACCAATTTAAGAGTTCTTTGAGGAAGTGACCAAGTTGATAGATAAAGGAAGGGCTGTAGTTACCATATACATGGACTTTAATAAGGCATTTGATAAAGTTCCCCATGGTAAACTAATGGAGAAAGTGAGGTGTGCAGTGTTCTAGCTAGGTGGATAAAGAACTGGTTGAGCAACAGGAGACAGAGAGTAGTAGATGAAGGGAGTTTCTCGAAATGGAGAAAGGTGACCAGTGGTGTTCCACAGGGATCAGTGCAGGGACTGCTGTTGTTTGTAATATACATAAATGATCTGGAAGAGGGCATTGTTGGTCTGATCAGTAAGTTTGCAGATGACACAAAGATTGGTGGAGTAGCAAAAAGCACAGGGGACTGTCAAAGAGTATAGGAAAACATAGATAGATTGGAGAGTTGGGCAGAGAAGTGGCAGATGGAGTTCAATCCAGGCAAATGGGAGGTGATGCATTTTGGGAAGTCTAATTCTAGAGCGAATTATACTGTAAATGGAAGAGCTTTGGGATAAGTTGATGAGCAGAGAGATCTGGAAGTTCAGGTCCATTGTACCCTGAAGTGGCTGCACAGGTGGATAGAGTAGTCAAGAAGGCATATGGTAAGCTTGCCTTCATCAGACGGGGAATTGAGTATAAGAGCTGGCAGGTCATGTTAAAATTGTACAAGACATTGGTTCGGCCGCATTTAGAATACTGTGTACAGTTCTGGTCACCACATTACCAAAACGATGTGAACGCTTTGGAGAGGGTGCAGAGAAGGTTTTTACAAGGGTGTTGCCTGATATGGAAGGTGCTAGCTATGAAGAAAGGTTGAGTAGGTTAGGATTGTTTTCACTAGAAAAAAGGAGATTGAGGGGGGACCTGATTGAGGTCTACAAAATCATGAAGGGTAGATAGACAGGGTAGATAGAGATAAGCTATTTCCCAGGGTGAGGGATTTAATAACGAGAGGTCATACATTCAAGGTGAGAGGTGAAAAGTTTAAGGGGGATATACGCGACAAGTAATTTACATAGAGGATAATAGGTACCTAGAACATGTTGCCAACAGAGGAAGTAGAGGCAATCATGGTGGATTCATTTAAGGTGCATCTGGATAGATACATGAGTAGGTGTGAAGCAGAGGGATACAGATACTTAGGAATTGACAGTGGTTTAGGTTTATACAGTGGATTTAGATTGGTTCAGGCTTGGAGGGCCGAAGGGCCTGTTAATTTTCTTTGTTCTTTATACTCTGAGCAATAAAGGAAAGCATACCAAATGCCTTCTTCACTATCCTATCTATCTGTGACTCCACTTTCAAGGAGCTATGAATCTGCACTCCAAGGTCTCTTTGTTCAGCCACATTCCCTAGGACCTTACCATTAAGTGTATAAGTCCTGCTAAGATTTCTTTCCCAAAATATAGCATCTCACATTTATCTGAATTAAACTCCATCTGCCACTTCTCAGCCCATTAGCCTATCTGATCAAGATCCCGTTGTAGTCTGAGGTAACCTTCTTCGTTGTCCACTACACCTCCAATTTTGGTGTCCTTTGAAATGTTCTTCTTTAAAAGGTAACAGAAGTTGAATACTTTGAATATTTTTAAATTAATGGTAGATAGAATCTTGATAAGCAAAAGAGTTAAAGCTTATGGAAGCATGGAGTAATCAGATCAGCCAAGGTCTTGACAGAGCAGACATGAGGAGCCAAGTGACCTGCTCCTAATTAATTTGCCATGGTGGGATTCAAATTCATACCGTTAAGAGTGTGTGCTGGAAAAGCAAAGCAGGTCAGGCAGCATTCAAGGAGCAGGACAATCAACGTTTTGGGCCGGAGCCCTTCTTCAGGACCCTGTGGAGTAGAGAGATAAATGGGAGGGGGGTAAGGCTGGGAGTCAACAGTATAGGCCTCACCTTTATCCCTCTGCAGTCCTAGATTAACAAGTTCTACACACGCTGCGACCTTGAACATTTCTTCCGCCACCTCCGCCTCCGTCTCCACTTTTACAACCAAGACACCCACCCTCCCACTGAGGACCCCTTTTCCCACCTCCAACACACGCCATCCACCTAGACACCCTGTGCTGGCCTGCTACCCATCCTTGATCTCTTAATTTCGAACTGCCGCCGTGACATCAACGGCCTCAACCTGTCCAACCGCCTCACCCACTCCACCCTCTCGCCCTCACAACATGTGGCCCTCCACTCCCTCCGCTCCAACCCCAACCTCACCTTCAAACCGGCAGACAAAATGGGTGCAGTGGTAGTTTGGCGCACTGACCTCTACACCGTTGAAGCCAGGCGCCAACTCGAAGACACCTCCTCCTATTGCCCCCTCTACCATGACCTCACACCCCATCACCAAACCATCATCTCCCAGACTATACACAACATCATCACCTTAGGGGATCTCCCACTTACAGCTACCAATCTCATAGTTCAGGAACCCCGCATCACCCGACTGTACCTCCTTCCCAAGATCCACAAGCCTTACTCCCCCAGCCGACCTATTGTCTAAGCCTGCTCCTGCCCCACCGAGCTCATCTCCATCTACAATATTGTCCTATCCCCCCGGGTCCAGGAACTCCATTCGGAACACCACCCACGCCCTCCACTTCCTGCAAGATTTCCGTTTCCAATGCCCCCAATGCCTCATCTTCACCATGGACATCCAGTCCCTCTACACCTCCATCCGCCATGACCAGGGCCTCCAAGTCCTCCGTTTCTTCCTCTCCCAGCGTTCTCACCAGTACCCTTTCACTGACACTTATTTGTTTGGCTGAACCGGTCCTCACCCTTAACAATTTCTCCTTCTAATCCTCCCACTTCCTCCAAATGAAAGGGGTAGCCATAGGCACCCTCATGGGCCTCAGCTCTGCCTGTCTTTGTTGACTATGTAGAACAGTCCATCTTCCAGAGCTACACAGGCACCACTCCCCACCTCTTCCTCTGCTACATCTGCGCCACTGCTAGCTCCCACGAGGAGGTCAAACAGTTCATCAACTTCACCAACACATTCCTTAAATTCACCTGGACCATCTTTGATACCTTCCTCCCCTTCCTAGGCCTCTCCATCTCCATCCACGAGGACCGACTCAACACTGACATTTTTTTACACACCCACCAATTCCCACAACTACATGGATTACATCTCCTCCCACCCTACCTCTTGCAAAAATGCTATCCCATATTCCCAAGTCCTCTGCTTCTGCCGCATCTGCTCCCAGGATGACCAGTTCAACCACAGAAAACACCCGATGGCCTCCTTCTTTGAAGACCAAAATTTCTCCTCCCACATAGTTGAAGGTGCCCTCCAACGCATCTCATCCACGTCCAGCACCTCTGCCGTCAAACCCCACCCGACCCCTCCAACCGCAACAAGGACAGAACCCCCCCCCCCCCCGTTCCTCAGCTTCCACCCCAACAACCTCCGCATAAATCCCATCATCTGCCGCACCTACAAATGAACCCCAACACCAGGGATATATTTCCCTCCCCACCCCTATCCGCAAAAACTGTACCCTCCGTGACCACCTGGTCAGGTCCACGCCCCATAACAAGCCACCCTCCTCCTGGCACCTCCCCTGCCACCGCGGGAATTGCAAAACCTGCACCCACCTCCTGCCTTACCTCCGTTCAAGGCCACAAAAGGAGCCTTCCACATTTACCAAAGTTTCACCTGCACTTCCACACATCATTTATTGCATCCATTGCTCTCGATGCGATTTCCTCTACACTGTGGAGACTGGACGCCTTCTCACAGAAGAACATCTCCAGGAACCTGCAACAACCAACCCCAATGCCCCGTGGCTGAACATTCAACTCCTCCTCCTAGTCTGCTGCGGCCATGCAGGTCCAAGGCCTCCTCCATCACCACCCGACGCCTGCAGAAAGAATGCCTTATCTTCCGCCTCTGAACCCTTCAGCCCTAGTTCATCAATGTGAACTTCACCAGCTTCCTCATTTCCCCTCCCCCACCTTACCCCAGTTCCAACCTTCCAGCTCAGCACTGCCCTCATGACCTGTCCCACCTGTCAATCTTCCTTCCCACCTATCCGCTCCACCGTCCTCTCAGACCTATCACCTTTACCCCCATCTCCACCCACCTATTGCACTCTCAGCTACTTTCCCCCACCCCTCTCCCATTTATCTCTCCACCCTCAAGGCTCCCAGCCGCATTTCTGAAGAAGGGTTCCAGCCCTAAACATTGATTTTCCTGCTCCTCGGATGCTGTTTGACCTGCTGCGCTTTTCCAGAGCACACTCTCAATTCTGATCTCTAACATCTGTCTCCTTCAAATTCATGCCACCAGAGCATTACGATGGATGTCTGATCTAGTCACGATATCACTATACTGTTGTCTTTCCCCTGGGTGGGCAGGGAAGTAGTCTGAAGAATATGTGACAAAGCAGTTAAGACTGAGGTGAGAGGTATTCCTTCAGTCAAAGCATGAGCGATATTTGGAGTTCTCACCCAGAGAGCTTTGGAGGCTAATTCATGAAATATCTGCAAAATTGTGATTGACAGATTTACACATTAAAAACATCAGTGGATACGGGGCCATGTAGGGAAAGGTTATTGAGGTATATCATCCATAATCCAATTGAATTGTGGAATGGGCTCAAAGAGCCGAATAGCATACTCCTGTTCCCATTTCTTATGGTCTTGTTACATTCTCACATAACTCATAATATCATGGCAAAAAGT
This sequence comes from Chiloscyllium punctatum, assembly GCF_047496795.1. Taxonomy (NCBI): domain Eukaryota; kingdom Metazoa; phylum Chordata; class Chondrichthyes; order Orectolobiformes; family Hemiscylliidae; genus Chiloscyllium; species Chiloscyllium punctatum. The sequence continues at coordinate 46,506,353 of NC_092747.1, read as the reverse complement.
CCACTATGAATTAGAGAATATAATACAATTAATTCCAAATTAAATTTGAAAATTGCAAACCTCAATCACAAACAACAATCTTAAAGCTTAAACAAAGCCTATTGCATAGGCATGAGCAGAGAGCTGGCTAAGGTCGATTGTGCAAACAGACTAAAAGGTATGGTGATAATAAACTGTGGTAAACATTCAAAGTAATAGTACAAAATATTCAACTTAAATATGTTCTGTTGAAACATAAAAATTCAACAAGAAAGATACATCTGGGGTGTATTAAGAAAGTTAAGGGAATTATCAAAGAGGCATATAACATAGTAAAGTTTAATGGTCATTCTGAGAATTAAAAATATTAGAAACCAGCAAATGGCTATCCAAATAATGAGAGTAAACTATCCAGGATTCGTGAAAACACAACGTGTAAAGGAAGAGAGTAGGTGGAGTAAACATTGATCCCTAAGCAGAGGGAAGAGAAATTATCATGGGGAATGAACATAATGGCAAAGAGACTAAATATTTTGTGCCTGCCTTCATAATAGAATGCACAAGTTACATACCAGAAATTAAGGGTACTTTATAAGGTAATGGTTCTGAAATGGTTCATGTTGGAGACATTATTAAGCATCCAAACTGAAAGATAGAACAGATTAGAATCTCAGAGGGGACAGACTTATGTCTTATGTCTCCTCATATTCTTTGTAGCAATGTCTAACTTACTAATGTAACCTGTACCTATTGCTATCATGCAATAATTTACATCTTTTTTAAGACAGGATCTTCTACTCATTAAGGCTCACTAGTAGTTTTCCTTTCCCACTTAATCTAAGTAGACCTTAGGTGCCCCCATAGAGTCATAGAAGTGGACAGCACATGGATAAAGGATAGTTATGGCAAACTATCCCAACTGTAAGCTGATTGTGGTTGGCAACATAATAGATACAGAGGATATTTAGGGGCTAATAACTTCAAGGAAATTAAGTTAATTAGCATTAGTAGAGGAAAAACACAGCAGAAACAGAAGAGACTAAAATCAGGTAAACTTTCAGAGTCTAGTGGCCTACATCCTAGGATTCCACAAGGAATTATTGCAGAGATGGTGGATGCACTGAAAATTCACTAGATTCTGGAATGGACCCAGCAAACTGGAAGTTAGCAAATGCAACATCATTATTCAAGAAGGGGCAACTACAGGCCAGTTAGCTTGACATCAGTTATCAGGAAAGTTTTATTAAGAATACACTTAGAAACGCACAGTGTGATTGGTACAATATGACTTCACAGAAAATTCTGTTTCAAAAATGTGTTATTTTGAGGGTGTAACTGGAAGAACAGACAAAGTGGAGTTGACATGTAGTAAACTTGGATTTCTAACAAATGCTTGATAAGGTGGCACATAAAAGGTTAATACACAAGTTATTAGAATGGTGTATTTGCATGTTTAGAGGATTAGTTAACGAACAGAGACAGATAATACAAATAAATGGTACATTTTCAAGTTGGCAGGCTGAGCAAAGTCTGCAGATGATTCAAAATCATGTGGAAATGTAAGGTGTGTGAAGGACATAGGCTGCAAAGAGATGTTAAATGAGTGGGCAGAAGGTGATAGGTGGAGTACAATGGGGAGAAATGTGAGGCTATTCAATTAGTCTTAAAGGGCTTGAAGCTTGTAACTGCTAATGTTCAGAGAGGCTTCTATATGGAACACAGAGTTAGCATACAGGTACTACAAGCAATTGGGAAAGAAAATGGTACGTTGGCTTTATGTGCAAGGAAATTGGAACATAAGCTTAAGATCATTGACACAATTGTGCAAGGCTTTGAAGCTACACTTGGAATCGTGTGCGCGGTTTTGGTCTCTATACATTTACATCGGAGGCAGAAATTTGGAGGTTTAGCAGATTGTTTCATTCTTGAGTATTCTTGTGTTCTTGTTGATTTAATTTTATACCTGTCTGAAAAACATGAGTCAATTTTTTTTTAAATTATGTAAAACAAGGATATTGCTCTGAAGTGATAAGGCAAGAAGATGGTACAAAAAACGTTTATTAGATAACACTTTTGTAAACATTTGAGGTAAATTAACATTTACATCAATTTGCTCTTACAGATTATAATACATAAGGCACATCTTTAAAGACAGTACTTAAAACAGCTTTGCTGTTTTTGCTCCAAATCATTGAATGCCCCTGACTGCCCAGAAATACTTTGCCTCTGAATGAGAGGATATACTGCATTAGGTAAGTAATAGAATGTTTTCATGGGCAACAAGCAGGCTTTGAAGCCTCTCGGCAAGTCTTTGGCTGTTAACGAAAAGCATAGTAGAAAGCAACACATTGAATTAAGAAACCTAATTAGTCAACTCAAATTTAGTGTACAAAATATTTTCTCACCTAATATAGTCTCCTGGTATAGTAAATGTATACTGGACTAATCACCAAATATGCCCAACTGCTATATCCCAATGCTACATGATTTTCTATCGCAAGGTAAATTATTCTGTGGCTAAAGCTGTGTATTTCTCACATTCAGCATAAATTAGGTGTAATACAATAACAAATGTAATAACTTTCATGTGTATACCAGAATTTTTTTTATTGTATGTACTGTCTTTTCTGCAAAGAGCCCCAATTTAGTATTAAGACATTTACTTTGAATTCGATACATATCGGCAGGGCCATTTTCTTAAAATTTGGTATCCAACGATATAAACTTTGGCATCTTATTTTTTGTTTGCTCAAATGTGCAATTTTAGACGTAAACTTTCAGAAACCGTAACACTGTCACAAATACATCATATACAGTACAAGAAAATAGGTGCAAATAAAGAATGTTAAAAATATTACACCTACAAGCTTATTCCTTCATTTATTTAGTCAATAATGTTAAGGGTTTCATAAATAAAGTAATCCCAAACTAGAAAATTAAATTAATCCTTGAAAGATATTAAAGGAAACTTTTGATTCCTTAATTCAAGAAATATGTAATTTTGTTTGTTTATCTGGCCAATTATCTATTGGATTCATCAAAACAAATGCCAATTGTTTAAAACATTATATAAGATCAACTCATTGATAAGAGCAGATTTGTTTGTTTTGAGGCATTATCTTTTCACTATAACTAAAAACAACGCCACAAGTAAGTCTGTTCTAAGATTTTTTTTGAGTTAGGGTACTTCGGAAAATAGACTACATTTTGACAATAGCTCTTGCATTAAACCATGAAATTAAAGTAATAGCATTTCTCTCTTTTTTTTAAAAGGAAAAGAGGTTTCTGGTCATAAAGTCTGTTTCCAAAGTCAATGTGACTTTGAAGTACAGATGAAACCTAGAATACCTCTAATACATAACAGTTTCTGTATGTCCTTTATTCCTGAAAGTTTTATCAACTTTTACTCAGGTTTTCATCTCCTAAAAAGATGTGATTATGAATGGCCTGTGCAGCCTTGTTTTGCATAATGATTCTTTGAAGATTCTACCATGGCTGTCAAGGGCAATTGACATTTTAACACTTGTTTTCCTGATATTAGCCATGATTCCCAATCTCAAAAAACACATCAAAACTAAGTACCTAAAGCAACAAAATTCAATTCACTGTTTTTCTTTCTTTCAGCAATGAAAAGTAGGCTGCAGCATCATGTCCTAGCCCTGGAATATTAGTAGTATGTTGTCATCTCTCACAATTAAGGCTTATAGCAGTAATTACAGAACTACTGTTTGGTCGTTCCAAATTTAACATGGTGTTGGAAAGGTAAATAAACACTTGGGACTTTCAATTTTATTGATGGTTTTTTAAAAAAAACCATGTTGTGATGGTAAACTTAACCTAAAAACCTTTTTAAAAAGTAAAAAATTACTTTTGGTTTTATTGCAAACTATAATTTTATATTACTTCTTGGTCATTCTAACCCATCTTCTGCTCTGATGTAGTCAAGTGTGATGGACTCCTAAATTTGTCAGAATAGTACTGTATCTATTAACACACACAAACATACCCTCACCCACAAATAAACTGCAATGTATCCCCCTTACTCTATAATTGGTTTGCTTGCTACCTTGCCATGATACTTTTTAGAATACACTTAAATTCATGTTATTTCCATGTACCATATGCTATAAAACATGCATTCATTCATTCCTTGTCTTTTGTCACTATAAGCAGAACAATTTAATATTTTACAACATTGTTGAGCCACGTAGAACACTGGAGATGGATGAAAACCAAGAAGTTAAATATTGCAACTCTTCAGTAGATCTAAATTGGGTATGTCTCATGAGTGATGAAGCATTCTGCAATTTGGTGTTCGGTTTTAAAGACTTTACCTACTTATTCATTTAAAGAGAACAGATTACAATCAGAGTGCATATTTTTAACTTGAATAAGACATTTAAGGAGTTGTTTATCGAGTTTACTGTAGACATCTTACCTTGCCATAAAATAGCGATTAACGTATTAAAAAGTACAGTTCTTAAGTCAACATGTAGTATGGGGTTCGGTAAAATGAGCTCTTAGAGGTGAAATTAATGATAATAAATCAATTGGAAGTATACTTTCCTGAATCCGGTTTAACTTCCACATGATGCGAAATCAAGAGCATAGTCATTTCGCCATTTTTGGCCGTCTACTTAATTAAGTTAATCAGTAGATTTTCGTTTATGAAAAACATAAAATCGGAACATGTCTAAATGTTAAAGCTAACAGGTGTGTAACTTTTAACAAAATCGGCTCTGTGAAAGCCACTAACAATACAACTCCGGGAGCGCATCGCAATTACATGCTTCTCAGCATGCATGGTTCTCCCACCTACCCGACTTGATATTAAAATTTTGTACCGATTTAAGAGAGGATGAAGGAGGACGAGTGATGTCTGAAGCGGACGCTAAACCGCCAGATCGTCCGACCTTGCTCGGCCGCTGCTTGCTCTGCTGGCCCGGCTCAACGGTCGTGTGTCAGTAACGGGAGCCTCGTGCATCTCGGCCATTGTGGTCAAGTGACCGTTGCCGCGCGGAACCCCGCCCGCAGACGCGCTCTCCTGATTGGCCGGCACGAGGAGCGCATGCTCCTGACTCCCGTTACCATTGTCGTTGCTGGCGCTGAGATGGCGGTTTTGCTCGGCGGCCATGTTGGCCCAGTTCTGCTCGGCAGCCAATTTGTTGTTGTATGCTATGTACGGCGACCTATCCTCGGGCAACGCCGCCATTTTGAACTCATTCGGCGGGCCTCCGGGGTAGGGATGGGGTCCCTCGGCTGTGTCCGGGAAGTATGGATAGCTGAAGGTGCTTGGGGCAGTCCTTGTGACTGGTGTCAGGGGCTCCGGCTTCTGCTCCAGTTCCGGGGGCTGTCGGTTGGTTACACCCTGTCGCAGCTTCTTCCATCCGAGGTGATAGATTTCCATTAGGTTCAAGAAAAGGGACACGCAAGCCACCACAAGCATAAATAGGATGAAGATAGTCTTCTCTGTTGGCCGTGATATGAAGCAGTCCACGGTGTTGGGGCATGGCCATCTATTGCACCGATACAGTGGGCTAAGCTTAAAGCCATACAAGATATACTGACCTACAATAAATCCAATTTCAAACATCGCTTTGAAAATTATATTGAAAACGTAGGTGCGTAGCAAAGCCCCTTGAATTCGAATTTTGCCATGGTCATCTCTAAAAGGAAGCTTCTCCTTTTTACCATTTTTGAGAAGCAGTTCTTTGTCTGCTTCATTCTGGGCTTTTCTGATCTCTTCTTCCCTCTCTTTCCTTTTATCTTCCATCCGCACAATGTGCAGTACATGGCCCAGATATATCAAGGTAGGCGTTGACACGAAGATGATCTGGAGCACCCAGAATCGGATGTGAGAGATGGGAAATGCCTTATCATAGCAGACGTTCTCACAACCAGGCTGCTGGGTATTGCAGGTGAAATCGGATTGCTCATCTCCCCAGACTTCCTCAGCCGCAGCCCCCAGCACTAGGATTCGGAAGATGAAGAGCACAGTCAACCAAACCTTGCCTACCACTGTTGAGTGTTCCTGCGCATTCTCCAAAAGCCTTCCCAGAAAACTCCAGTCACCCATTGTTTCAAATCTCTATCCTGCAAAAACAATCCATAGAACAAAGAGCCATTAGATATTGGAGAATGGGAAGGCTAAACCCTCGGTGGATATTTGGAGTAATGGTTTTGAAAATACGCAATGCCAGTTATTAAGCTTACTTGTGGTTATTAAAAAGCAAATGTTGGCAATATGGAGTCATAGAGATGTACAACAGGAAACAGACCCTTCGGTCCAACTGGTCCATTAAACCAGATATCCTAACCTAATCTAGTCCCATTTGCCAGCACCTAAACCCTTCACATTCATATGCCCAGCCAGATGCCTTTTAAATGTTGTACCAGCCTCTCCCACTTCCTTTGGAAGCTCATTCCATACACGCACCATCCTATGTGTGAAAAAGTTGTTCCATAGGTCCCTTTTAAATTTTCCCATCTCAACCTAAACCTCTGCCCTCTCGTCCTCGAGTCGCCCACCCCAGGGAAAAGACCTTTGTTGAAATGGCCATAGATAGTATTATAATCGCGACGACACAATACCGTTCATTTTGAAAATAATCTTTTGATATATTCTTTATCAATTTAAATCGCGCTAATTACATTATTGTACCCCGCATGTTCTTACAAAGTGGGTATTTTTGCCACTTCATTTTCCCATTTAAATGTACAAATTGTTGTGATCTATATCAAATAATTAAAGATGATAAATTTTGCATTTTGCCAATTAAGTCGGAAACCAATCAATTGCTTTAAAATCTGAAACTAAAACTCTACATCTATTTGCAGATTTACAAAGCCGTTTGAGTTCTGAAAAGAATGCCATAATTTGGCGTCAGTCCAAATACCATGCATATTAGTAAACAGAACATTTAGAAATTGAATATGAAACAATGATATTAAGTCATTTATGCGAAAAGCACTTTGAAAAGTATTTGGAAATATGTCTTTTGAGGAAATGGTAATAACTGTATGATATGGAAATCTTAAGAAATCACTGGAAACAGTACCGAAAAGAAACACTGAACCAGTGAAATTGTTTAAATCAAATCAAATTGCCTGCTCAAGTACATAGGACGCTGCTTTTCATACTATCTGAAATATGTGGAAGATGGGGGGGCGTGGTGGGGACCAGTTGCGCTTGTCCAAAAATAGTATCAAGAAATCGTCATGATTCTATCGATGATACGATTTGTACCTATTAAAAGGCGGGGCAATAAACCATAGACGCACACAGGGTGGGGGTGGGTGTCTTGTGATGCAGTGGCAGTCCCTCTACCTCTGGGCCAGAACGCCTAGGTTCAAGTCCCATCCTATTCCAGAAATATCTCGTTACATGTCTGAATAGGTTGATTAAAATATCTGCAGCCTTCAATAAATACATTTATAGTGATTTCCACAGCACACAGAATAAACATATGTCAGATGAATCTTATCCGTGTTGTGAATAACTGCATAATAAATTCAATAACTTGAATGATAGGTTTGGACTCCTATAAATTGATCAGTACATTCAATTTCGGTGCTTTCGTTTCTTCAACCTTTTACTCAATATTTTAGGTTGTTGCAACTACCCTGGAAATCACCGCATAAAACAACTAAAGGCACTTCTGTGAAATATTAAGAGATATGCCAGTTGCTGATTTTGATAATGACGGTAAGACTAGCAGTTTCCAGTTTTGAACTATAATAGCTAATTTCAGAAACATTAACTTATTGTTTGTGTGTACTAACTGATAAGTTATTGACCCGATTTTACATCAGTACCCATTAGGTTTAATTTTACTTGATCGCATAGCTGTACCGCCACGTAACGAACATGCCCGATTTCCTTCATTAATTCATTTCAATGTCATTTAGTTATCAATAAATATAGTCTCATTGAACATCTTTCAGTTTACATATTCAAACGCTGATATATTTCTTATTCCAGGTTGAATATGCCTCGGCTAATCACAACCAGCATTCTTTTAATACAATGGACATTTTTCCAGCCTTAAGAACTTGCAAGTTGATGTAGCTGGTTTTTTTGCTATCGTTGACCTATTCATTGCCTTATTTGTTTATCGGTTTTATATCACTAAACGACATTTCTGCAATGCATTTCCTTTTACTTTTCATTCATATTGTTATCATTTGAATTCATTATTTTGCACTTTGGTTCGTTTTAAAATATTAGTTCTACTTATTTCATTTTAGCGGGGCCCTCGACAGTTGTGTATCCTAGTTGAGAGTTGCTGGTTTGAGTCACAGAGAACGTAATTGTCGAAAAGTGCAACTCATAACAGTTAATTGCATTGATGGGTTTAATAACACCAAAATAGCATAATTTCAGACACATTTGATTGTCAAAGGCAGGCACGTAAAATGGTTCGTGCGTATAAATGACTAGCCAAGTCGTTTTTAAAGCGAAACATTTGTGTTATGTACGCAATCTTACCAGACTGAATTTGGCTTGCACCACAAATTATTTTTAAAAAGGCAAATTCGGTATTAGTGATTCAGTCTAAAAGAATATTATGAAGCATATCACGCAGAAATGCATGTGTTACATAAGAACATGATATTAACAATTACACTGGATAAATATTATTAATAATCGAAATGCAGGAGTATCGCCTTTTGAATGTACACGAGTTGTGTTTCAGATCGTATAAAATCTATCAATGTCTTCCCAAACTTTTGAAAACTAATCATCTTAGCTGATTCTTTGATATTTCAAGACCTTTTGAACTCATAAACATAATTTAAATCAACCTTGGAATTTACATTGAACATTTAGCGTTTTAAAATTTGCTTGAAATAGGCCTCCAACCAGATTTGTGGAAAGTTAGTGCTGTTTAGTTTTAATACAGGGCTTATTAGAATATCATTGGCAACCACTAACTACTGTTTAAAAAAAAACCTATTTCTCCGATCAAGCTGTTCAGAGATGTGATTACACACCTCAGAAACAGGTGGGATTTGAAACCATGTCTCTCGGTCTAGGGAACACTAAATTTAAGTCGTTTTTAAATTCAATACCATTACGATTAATTAAAGTATCGGTAATCAATTTACATTGCAATAATTAAAATATAAATCGTTTAACCTGTTCATATCAAAACTAGATAGTCAAGAAGTTTAACTTTTTGTGTTGCATGTACCTCATAACCATCAATTTAAGAATTTGAAATCCTGGCAATTCAGCGGACTGAGATCCAGCTTGCGTCAACAGAAAACAAATTGCTGAATAAGGAAAAAATAGCTTATTCAGCTTCTCGTGGCATCAACAGGTGCCCTGTACAAAATAGAATCGATTTTACTCGTGTAATATTTCTCACATTATATTTTTGCTTCAGTGTCATTATTGTCACTTCGTGGAGAGTGTCAATGAATTACACAATTTGGTATGAAAAATAAAAGCAAACACTTAATCATTATCCATGGCACTATTGCTTAAACGTAACATCAATGACGCCTTATTTAAGTAGAAAATTCTGATGCCTGTTAAATTAAAAAGAAAATTCAAGAAACTGCTGCGAAAGGAAATAACCAGATTTATAACACTGTGGTTTGCTGTAAATAGTCTCCGTTTTTATAACCATTGTAGTCATCATGGATTGTAGAACAGTGCTTCTAGAAAAGGTAACTAAATGCAATGAAGATGAAAATCTCTCTGGTCAGTTATGATGTCGATGTTGTTAAAGTGTACTTTGATTAATTGTTGTTAATGACAGTGTCTTCCTTTAAGTTCAGCCGGAAAACTACTTCTGGAGCTTTAACGGTGAAATTAGAGTTAAACCCTTGTATTTGGTTTATAGGGATGCTCGGTCCCAGATGTGCCGTTTTAAAGCTGCTTTTGTTTTCCAAAAGTATATTTGAAGTTGCTTGGAAATTTATAGAATAAAAATAACAAACAAGTTTGCGCAGAACCGAATTTAACCTTAAAATGTTGCAGCTCATTTCAGTCATACCAACCTTAATCTGAACCATAGGCTTTGAGTTTCAGAATACACTCACCATGAGGGATCATCGGGATCAGCGAGGCCGTTCTTTTCATACACTAATAAACTACTTTACCACTGTTTTACATCCATTTACCAGTTGCTCAACTGTAAATTTCAGTTTAAATCGTATTAAACTAGACACTGAAAATCCTTATATAAGAAACTTCATCATACCCGCCCAACCACCACCCACATAAAAAAAAAGACGTGTGTGAAGACTCTCATCTCGTCAAAATGTTTCATGATACCAAATTGTATCATACTCAAATAGAGATGACAAACCCAGCTAGCTACTAACACATCCGGCTGTCATAGATGCCATATTTTGAATGCACTGGGGACACGAAGCAGACTTGTTCTATGTAACCCTCCCCCTCCCCAGCACTACTGCCAGCTTACCCAACACTTCTGACCGCTGTCAGACAGCCTATTTAAGCACAATCACTTTCTTCACACATTGATTTCCAAGGCAGTCTTGTGAGGAAGAGAAAAGTGATTCAAAGCTCTATTAAACCTGCAGATTGGACCGCGCGAAGTTTCGGCTCTCCCCTAGCCATCGCCGCTGTCACGTTATGAGAGAATGCATGGCTGAAGCTCGCTTGTCACTCGACGGAGGACAACGCCACGCCCCTACCATAAAGACCCAAGCAAAACTCATCACTCTGGAAGAAGGTAGATTTATAATCTTTGTGGGTTTATTACTCCACTTTAAAACAAATAACCAAACTGAAAAGTTACTTTTCACTGTAAATATTACCGCATTCCTTGTGTTTGTGTAGCCCCGAATTTTGTAGCTCTGAACTCACTTGGTTGCTCACTAAACTTGCAAACCAGTCTGATCATGTTCGTAATTATATGCTTTAGATTTTAAAATATAAGATTGCTAGTCTATGACTCCAGTAGAATCAATACAGGAGGTAATTGTTTTTGAATTGCATCGTGATATAGTATTTATTTTTGTAGTTACTCTGAATTTGATTAACCACAAATGGATACATTCTTCCATTTATAATGTAAATGTTGCCGGTAAAAGAAAAGATAAACGTTTAATGTAGTTTAAGACTATTAAGTCATTACTAAATCTGTCATTTGTTAAAAATATCAGCCCAAGATTAAATAACAACTTTGTTGATTTAGTAACTGACTCAAAAGTATTAAAATATTAACAATCAAAAAGATGGTTAGAAATGTCACAACTGTTTAATGTTAAACACATTGCCGCAGCTGTTTCTAAAACTAATTCTTGGCATTGCCACATAACGCTGCGAAGTTCTATTTTCTGATTGACCACATTACACTCTCCGTAATTCCCTGATAGGAAATTTGCTTATTTTAATGAAAGCATAGTTCATAAAAAATAAACCTCATTAATTATATCTCTAAGCAAGTTATATTCCACTCGTTTTATTTCTGTTAAAAGATGCCAAAATGGCACTTTGTGTATTATCTCAAATGTATTGTAAAATAATTTGGATAGAGCAAAATCAGTACAAGAAATAACAAACTATGCTGATTCAGGGCAAAAGTTTCTTACATTCTCAACTCAGATCTGATTTACTACTTTGTCTCAAATCTAATTACAATTTTGAATGCCATTTTTAAACAAATAAGTAAATCTGCATTTTAAAAGTATGAAATAAAATCAACCCAGAATGGAGAAAATAACATATCTTTAAGTATTTACACTCTTAAATGAATCTTAATATTCCATCATTTAATTTTTACATCTATGTTATTTTAATGATCAGCCAGCATCTTGCACCATGTAATACTGCATGAGTTAGTGTATCCAATCATATGACAACCGAACAGTTCCATTAGGTACTCACCATTTTAGTGTGTCACCGCGCATGCTCCAATGCATGAACAAAACAATGCAAGTAGGTAAAACTTTTTCAAAACAGTTTTAATGTCAGTTCAGTGTCTGGATCCATGACCTAGTGTGGCATTGAATCATATATATTGAAGATTTCAGTTTTGATCCCTGCTCTGTGCTGAGTAAACTGATCTTCACTGACATTGTGGCGAGGGACTGCAATTGGATTTGATGTTACTTCACTAAGGAGGTCAGATACTGAGTCAGAGATCCTTGAGCACTATACAGAAACTCCATTGTGATATCATTTTGTGGAAAGAATAATAAAATATTCACTATTTTCATTCTGTATGGTCAATATTTGGGTGGGGTGCCAGAGAATAGTGCTATTTCATAGCATGTCGATGTGAAACTAATGATATGTTCAGTTCTGTTTCTCAGCTCTACCTGAATTCTTAATTTCATTCACCTTAAATCTGCAATTTGCATTGAAATGCTATTTTAATGTAAAAAACTATGGCACTTTTCCTAGCAGTGTGAATAATGTACAGGATGTTGGAATCAGATGAGCATAGCGTGTGAATTAGAGAATTTGAACAGTGTTTTTCATTCCTTCATGGGATGTGAATATTGCTGAGTAGGTCAGCATTTATATGCCATCTGTAACTGTCATTTGGAAAGGGGTGAGCTGCTTTCTTGGAATACTGCAGCCCATGTGGTATTGGTAACCCATATTGCAGTCAGGGAGAGAATCACAGAACGTTGACCCAGAAGAAATAAAGGAATAGTGATACTATTCCAAGTCAGGTTGGTGTGTATCTCAGAGGGGCATTTGAAGATGGTGGTGTTCCATGTTGTCTTAGGTGGGAGCTGTTATTATTAGTTTAGAAGGTGCATTCAAAAAAGCTTGGTGGGTTGCTGCTGTGCTTCTTATTGATGGTTCACATTGCTCCTTCTCTACCCAGTAGTGGAAGGAGTAAATGTTAAAGATGTTGGATGAGGTACCAGTCGAGCGGTTGTTCTACCGAAGAAAGTTTTAAGTTTCTTGAAGATTGTTGAAGATGTACTCACATATGCATAATCCTGTTTTGTTCCTTGTAGGTGTAGGAGTCAAGCAATCAGTGACCTGCTGCAGAATTTCCAATTTCTGATCTGATCTTGTAACCATAATATTTATATGATGGGTCGAATTAAGTTTCTGTTCAATGGAAGTCCCAGAATGTTGGTAATGGAGGATTCATCAATGGCAAAACTGTTGAATGTTAAGTGAAGAAGTTGGATTCTCTCTGCTGAGTATGGTTATTGTCTGGCACTTGTGTGTTAGAAACTTATGCACCATCTTATCAGCCTAAGCATAAATACTGTCCAGATCTTGCTGAACATGGGCACAAGCTGCTTTGGTAGAGTATAAGAAACATACTGAACCATCAGCAAACCACTTTTGATTTTATAATGGAGGGAAGGTAATTGATGAACCTGTTGAAGATGATCGGACACAAAATATTATCCTGAGGAATTCTAATATTGCAGAACAGGGAAATCTTGGGATTGAGATGATTGGATCAATCAACCACAACCATCTTCTTTTGTGCAAGTATGATCCCAACCATACAGAATTTTCCTCCTGATTCCTATTTACTTCAATTTTGTTTGGTCTTCTTGATGTCACATTTGCTCACATGATACCTTGATATCAAGGGCAGTCACTATCATATCCTCTTTTGAGTTTGTCCATGGCTGTAATGAAGTTTAGGCCAGTGTATCCAAAATGTAGCCAAATTCATTATAGTAAGCACTATCACTTCGCTGATGAAAAAGATTGATGAGTTTGTAAATGCTGGATTGAATTTGTCCTGTTTATTTTTAAGGGACAGGATATACCTGGGCAATTTTCCAAAATTGTGGTAGATGCAATAGTACAGCTTGGCTAGTAAGTGGTTTCTTGAATATTTTAGTTGACATATTATCAGGGTCCATAACTTTTATTTTATGCAGTTAGAGATAGGAAAAACCAAATTCACACCTTTCAACAAAGATAGAACTTTAAGTGTGCGTGCTGGGATCCTTTAACCAATGCTGATAAATGAAACCAGGTGAACTCCCAAACGCAACTTTGTGCTAAGTAAGATATAAGCAGTATATGTTTAGACGAACTGAAATCATGAAACGAAGAAAGTGGAAGTCAATGAGGAATGTGCTGAACCGTTTGTCTGGAGATGGTAGAATATGTAGCTTGTAGTTGTGGATTAGTTCTTGTTGTATTTGTGGCTAAAAGGATGCTGCACCATTCCTCCTTCCCTGATTATGTGGCTTACTGTGGTAGAGTAACAAGAAGATCCTCTTCTCAGTAAAATGTAGTTTATTGCACGATACTAATTAGGTACAACTTACATTAGCTAGATACACATCGTTACCAAAATTATGGGGAGACATAGATGATGCATCTATCTTTTTTGAGATCCAGAGCTCTTTTCCCCATTTTTCTGCCCATGATTGTATGACATGATCATATTGATTGGAATTTAATGCAGTCTTCAACACTAGCCCTTACAAAGCTAAGGGTCAGTTAGACTCGAAACGTCAGATCTTTTCTCTCCTTACACATGCTGCCAGACTTGCTGAGATTTTCCAGCATTTTCTCTTTTGCTTACAAAACTATTACCTTATACAAAATTTCTACTTTGAAAGAAGGTTGGTGATGTTACAGAGAAGAGGTAGGTAGTTCTTTTTTGTGATGCATAGTGTAAGGAATAAGCTTAAAGTAAATTAGGCCAGTAAGATAATGAGAAGTCTTTTGTCCAAGACAATGGCTGAGAAGGTGGATTGAATCAGCCATACGGGTTCGTGGATTAATATGAATAGTGTGCTTAGTTCGCTGAATTTATGACTAACAGAAGATTGAATGTCAACACACAGTCTGGCAACAGAGAAACAGTGGAAGGATTGAGAAATGTAGAGCCTGGTCATGGAGAGGTAAGAAGAGAAGTAATTGATAAAAAAATCCAAACCACTGAGGAAGCTGGAAATCTGAAACAAAAACAGAAATTGCTGGAAAAACTCAACAAGTCCAGCAAAATCTGTGGAGAAAGAAACAGAGTCAATGTTTCAGGTCTAGAAACCCTTCTTCAGAACTGACTGTAGCTAGGAAAAGGTTGGTATATATGCTGGTGATGGGATGGGGTTGGGGAGGGGGTAGAAATAAATGATAGGTGGAGCCCAGAGAGAGAGAAAAACAGCTGGGCAGACAAGAGGTTCTTTAAGTATATTAAAGGAGAAAGAATAACTAGAGTGAGAATAAGGCCCTTCAAGTACCAGAGTGGACATGTATGTGTAGAACCACAGGAAATGGGCAAGGTTCTCAATGAATATTTCTCCTCTGTGTTTACCATGGAGACAGACATTAAGACTTGAGAACTTGGGGAAGTTAGTGGTGATATCTTGGAGAACAGTCCATATCATTGTAGAGGAGTCATTGGCTGTGTTATAATGAATAAAGGTGGATAAAACTCCTGATCCCGATCAGATATATCCAAGATCACCGCAAGACGCTAGAGAAGAAATTGGGGGCAGGGGTGGACCAGTAAGCTTAACATCTGTGGTGAGTAAGTTATTTGAGAAGTTTCTGAGGGATAAGATATACATGCATTTGGAAAGACAAGGTTTGATTAGGAGTAGTCAGCATGGCTTTGTGAGTGGGAGATCATGCCTTGTTAGAGTTCTTTGATGAAGTGACCAGGGAGGCTGACAAGGGAAGGGCGGTAGATATAATCTATACGGATTTCAGTAAGGCCTTTGATAAGGTTTCACATGAGAGTCTGCTCTGGAAAGTTAGATCGCATGGGATCCAGGGCGAGCTGGCAAATTGGATACAAAATTGGCTTGATGGTAGGAAGCAGAAGATAATCGTGGAAGCATGCCTGTGGGACTGGAGGCCTGTGACTAGCGGAGTGCCTCAGAGGTCGGTGCTGGACCCACTGCTGTTTGTTATCTATATCAATGATTTGGATGAGAATGTACAAGGCACAATTTGTAAATTTGCTGATAACATTAAAATAGGTGGTCTCGTGAACAGAGAGGAAGGTCAGAAATTGCAGCAGAACCTTGAACAGCTGGGGAAGAGGGCTGGGAAATGGCAAATGGAGTTTAATATAGATAAGTGTGAGGTCATAGAGTCATAGAGATGTACAGCATGGAAACAGACCCTTCGGTCCAACCTGTCCATGCCAACCAGATATCCCAACCCAATCTAGTCCCACCTGCCAGCACCCAGCCCATATCCCTCCAAACCTTCCCTATTCATATACCCATCCAAATGCCTCTTAAATGTTGCAATTGTACCAGCCTCCACCACATCCTCTGGCAGCTTATTCCATACACGTACCACCCTCTGCATGAAAAAGTTGCCCCTTAGGTCTCTTTTATATCTTTCCCCTCTCACCCTAAACCTATGCCCTCTACTTCTGGACTCCCCAACCCCAGGGAAAAGACCTTGTCTATTTATCCTATCCGTGCCCCTCATAATTTTGTAAACCTCTATAAGGTCACCCCTCAGACTCCAATGCTCCAGGGAAAACAGCCCCAGCCTGTTCAGCCTCTCCCTGTAGCTCAGATCCCCCAACCTTGGCAACATCCTTGTAAATCTTTCTGAACCCTTTCAAGTTTCACAACATCTTTCCGATAGGAAGGAGACCAGAATTGCACGCAATATTCCAACAGTGGCCTAACCAATGTCCTGTGCAGCCGCAACATGACCTCCCAACTCCTGTACTCAATACTCTGACCAATAAAGGAAAGCATACCAAACGCCTTCTTCACTATCCTATCTACCTGCAACTCCACTTTCAAGGAGCTATGAACCTGCACTCCAAAGTCTCTTTGTTGAGCAACACTCCCTAGGACCTTACCATTAAGTGCATAAGTCTTGCATTTTGAAAAGTCAAATCAAGGCAGGAGTTTCATAGTGAATGGTAGGGCCTTACAGAGTGTAGTGGAACAGAGGGATCTTGGAGTTCAGGTTCACAGTTCTCTGAAAGTGGAGTTAGAGGTAGATAGGACAGTGAGAAAGGCTTTTGACACACTAGCCTTTATCAGTCAGGACATTGAATATAGAAGCTAAGAAGTTATGTTAGTTATACAGGACTTGGAGGCCACACTTGGAGTGTTGTTCAGTTTTGATCACCTGATTATAGGAAGGATGTTATTAAACTGGAAAGAGTGCAGAAGAAATTTTCAAGGATGTTGCCTGAACTGAGTTGCCTGGTCTGAGTTATAGGGAGAGGTTGGACATGCTAGGACTTTATTTCTTTAGAGCGTAGGAGACTGAGGGGGATCCTTATAGATCATTAGAGGCATGGATAGGGTGAATGCACTCAGTCTTTTTCCCAGGGTTGGGGTATTGAGGACTAGAGGGTATCAGTTTAAGGTTAGAGGGGAAAGATTGAAAGAAAACCTGAGGGGCAACTTTTTTACACAGAAGGTGGTACTCATATGGATTGAGCTGCCCGCGGAAGTGGTTGAGGTGGGTACATTAACAACATTTAAAAGGCATTTGGACAAATACATGAATATTAATGGATTAGAAGGATATGGGCCAAGTGCAGAGAATGGGGTTAGCATTGAGGGACACTTTGGTTGGCATGGATCAGTTTGGGCCAAAGCGCCTGCTTCTGTCTGTAGGACTATACGACTCTATGACTCTGTGACAAAAGAATGAGTAAAGATCAGACTAGGAGAATCAATAGCTGCTAATGCAGACCATTAGTGGCTGACAATGGGTTGTGTGTGGTAGCAGCCTATGTAATGATAAGAACTGGTATCTGGGGTTTGGAGTAAAGGATAAGGTGCTCAAACCCTAAAATTGTTGAACTCAATATAGAGTCCAGAAGACCGCAGGGTTCCCAAGGGAAAAATGAGAAGTTGTTCTTCCAGTTTGCATTGAGCATCACTGGAGCACTACAGAAAACGCGAGACAGAGAATTTGGTCAGGGAGCACAGTAGTGCATTGAAATAACATGCAACTGGAAGCTCAAAGTCATTTTTGTGCATAGAACATAGGTGGTCTGCAAAACGGTCGGCCAGTCTCCACTTCATCTCCCCAATATACAGTAGACCACATTGTGAGCAAGGAATATAGTAGATTACATTGAGTGAAGTGCAGGTCAATCGCTGCTTCACCTGGATGGTGTGTCAGGGGCCTTAGATAGTGAGGAGAGAGGAAGTAAGCAGGCAGTTGTTACACCTTCTTCGATTGCATGGAAAGGTGCCTGGGTCTGTGAAGAGATGTTGGGAGTTGTGGAGGAATGGACCAGGGTGTCTAGGTGGGAACAATCTCTGTGGAAGGCTGAGAAGGAAGGGAGGAGAATATATGTCTGGTGGTGGCATCCCACTGGAGATGTCAGAAATGAATCCTTTGGATATGGATGCGGGTGGAATGGCAGATGAGGATGAGGGGGTTCCTATTTCTGTGTGGCAGGGAAGAGGGGGAATGAGGGCCAAGTGTGGGAGATGGGTTAGACACAGCTGTGGAGCCTGTCGACCACGACGATAGGAAATCCTCGGCTGAACAAGAGGATGGACATTTTGGAGGCCCCCTTGGTGAACTTGCATCATCGGAACAGATTGATACAGAAAGTCTGATCAGGATAAGTAGAAGTCAAAGCAATCAAAGATGATCAAGGAGCTGAACAAAGAATAAGTGTCAGAAGATAACCATGTGATTGGCTATATCATAGTTTTCAGAAAGATCAAGGAGGATAAAAAGAGATAGCTTAGCATGCTGACACGTTGATTTTCCTACTCCTTGGATGCTGCCTGACCTGCTGTGCTTTTCCAGCATCACTCTAATCTAGACTTTGGTTTCCAGCATCTGCAGTCCTTGTTTTTACCTATGTGATCAAGGGATGCCAACTGAGTAGAATGGCAATCGATCATGTTATGGAGCCTCACTCTATCCTTTTCCTTGCCGGAGAAAAGTGCTCATAACTCCTGTGAAAGGTTGAAGACAGTGGATCTATGAATCCTGACAGTCACTGAGGTGACAAGAGAGCTGGGTGACCTGGCTAATGGTGTGATTAGGAGGTTTCAACTTGGTGGAAAGGATGCATACTTCGAATATGAGGAGGGAACAGAAGGGCCTCAATTCTTTGTGTGCTTCCATTCAGGTATCTGTACTCTGGAAGAATGAATTACTGCCTTGAACATACAGTCTCAAATTTCTGAGTACCTGAAGAAGTCAGTGATCCCCCTGGTCCAGCAGACCACTCAGTGGCTGCCAGATAAGCATGTAGATTTCCTTGCAATCACTTTGGCCATGAGCTCCTCACAATAGTGGACAAGCAAGGGGATGGGGGTCAATGCACCTGGATTCTCCTTTAGGTGCCACTGCCCCTCAAGTAGATAGGGAGGTGCCACTGCATGCTGAGCAAGAGCAGAAGTAGCAGCTGGCCATAACCTGGGGCTCCCCAGGAGTGTACAGGCATTCTTCAGCACGTCTGCCGGTGACCTGATTCCATTCCATGGCATCAGCCACAAAGGAGGTAATTGCATCAGTGCAGAAATACCCTAATATGCTGGGCCCTGTAGATCTCAACATCCAGCTGGAGAGTAGTCAAAGTCTTCTCAGGCTATCATAATATGCACCTTAACAGCAGTTGGCAGGACCATACGTTATCAGAGCACTTGGAAGCATTAGAATGAGCACCTAGATGCGCCGGGGTGGCACAGATGTTTAAACTTTAAATGTTACTGAGTGTATCATTAAATTGTGTTGACGCATTTGTTCCTTTATCCTTTGTTGAAAATAAATAGATTCTGACTGTAAATGTGAACCCTTGAACCCTCATATGCTTGTTTGTAGGGGTGAAGGTGGAGTCTGGGCTTAGAGAGGCTGAGCAACTGATGCTGTTAAGTTCTAAGTGACTGACTTGTAAGGGCAAGTTGATCTGTTACTGATATGCAGTAGGCGACTCAAGGGCCTCAAGTTTGAACAAAACAGCTGCAATTTGGGTGTACTGGCTTGCCAATGTGGTGTCCTGTCTCCTTTGCCCTATTTCTCCAATAAGAAAGGAATAAGTCACTTCCAGGTTCCCTGGATGCAGGGCCTTATCCATCTGTTGCATTAGGTTATGCAAAGTGCAGCAGCCAATGCTGATTCTAGAAACTCTCACTGGGTCATATTGCAACACTCCTCTGGAACACGTTGTCCTTTGATTGTTGCCTGAGTTGACCTCTGTCAGGTATTCTGTCATTTCTCAGCTCCAGTGTAAAGGTTCCTCACCAGTGTCAGCCACCATATATTCCCCCATCACTGAGTATCTATCCTTGAAAGTAAGGGACAGACTCAGACAAGCATGGGAGCTGGGAGTCCAGCAGCACATACATTTCAGGAGTGCTTCCTTGGAATTTGACACATTTGGAATTTCTGCAGAGTGCAGTTTCAATGGTCGCTTAGCAATTGGTTGTTTACATAAAACACCCTCTGCTGACAAAGATTGCAGGCTGCTCTAAAGTCACATGGGTGAAAGTAATTGCACACTGTGGCTGTGGAACCCTTGCAATAGCCTCAAAAGCAATACACTATTTTTGTCAGAATAGATAGGTGGCATGATGGCTCCGTGATTAGCATTGCTGCCTTACTGTACCAGGGACTCAGGTTCATATTCTTCATATGTCTGGGTATGTTTCCTTTGGGTGCATCAGTTTCCTCCCACAGTCCAAAGCTAGGCAGGTTAATTGGTAAACGTGGGGTTCCAGAAATAGGGTGGGATGCTCTTGGGAGGATCGGTGAAAACTTAATGGGCTGAATGGCCTCTATCTACACTGTAGGGATTGTATCAGATGTTGTTGCCATAAAATCCCCTCTAGGCCTAGCTCTTGTTAACATTTTCATTAGGTTCTCTGAGAACTAAATCTTTAATGGAGTAACCACTAACCTCCTACTCCTGGCATATTTCTGATATGTTGGTGGCAGGCTTGCAATATTTATAGTCATAGAGTCATAGAGATATATAGCACAGAAACAGACCCTTCCATCCAACTTGTCCATGCCGACCAGATACCCCAACCCAATCTAGTCATGCCTGCCAGCACCTGGCCCATATCCCTCTAAACCCTTCCTATTCATATACCCATTCAGATGCCTTTCAAATGTTGCAATTGTACTAGCCTCATTCCATACCCGTACCACCCTCTGCATGAAAACGTTACCCCTTAGGTCTCTCTTATATCTTTCACCTCTCACCCTAAACCTACGCCCTCTGGTTCTGGACTCTACCACCCCAGAGAAGAGACTTTGTCTATTTATCCTATCCATGCCCCTTATGATAAATTATAAACCTCTATAAAGTCACCTCTCAGCCTCTGACCCTCCAGGGAAAACAACCCCAGCATATTCAACCTCTCCCTATAGCTCAAATCCTCCAACGCTGGCAACATCCTTGTAAATCTTTTTCTGAACCCTTTCAAGTTTCACAACATCTTTCTGATTGGAAGGAGACCAGAATTGTACACATTATTCCAACTGTGGCCTAATCAATGTCCTGTACAGCCACAACATGACCTCCCAACTCCTGTACTCAACACTCTGACCAATAAAGGAAAGCATACCAAACACCTTCTTCACTATCCTATCTACCTGCGACTCCACTTTCAAGGAGCTATGAACCTGCACTCCAAAGTCTCTTTGTTCAGCAACTCTCCCGAGGACCTTCCCATTAAGTGTAAAAGTCCTGCTAAGATTTGCTTTCCCAAAATGTAGCACCTTGCATTTATCTGGATTAAACTCCATCTGCCACTTTTCAGCCCATTGGCCCATCTGATCAAAATCCGTTGTAATCTGGGGTAACCTTCTTCGCTGTACTCTACACCTCCCATTTTGGTATCGTCTGCAAACTTACTAACTATATCTCTTCTGCTCACATCCAAATTATTTTTCTAAATGACAAAAAGTAGTGGACCCAGCCCCTGTGGCTCTCCACTGGTCACAGGACTCCAGTCTGAAAAACAAGCCTCCACCACCACCCTCTGTCTTCTACCTTTGAGCCTGTTTTGTATCCAAATGGCTAGTTCTCCTTGCATTCCATGAGATCTCGCCTTACTAACCAGTCTCCCACGGGGAACCTTGTCGAATGCCTTACTGAAGTCCATATAAACGTCCACTGCTCTGCCCTCATCAATCCTCTTTGTTACGTCTACAAAAAACTCAATCAAGTTTATGACACATGATTTCCCACACACAAAGCCATGTTGACTATCCCTAATCAGTCCTTGTCTTTCCAAATACATATACATCCTGTCCCTCTGGATTCCCTCCAACAACTTGCCCACCACTGCCATCAGGCTCATTGGTCTATAGTTTCCTGGCTTGTCTTTACCGCCCTTCTTAAACAGTTGCACCACATTAGCCAACCTTCAATCTTCAGGCACCTCACCTGTGACTATCAATGATACAAATATCTCAGCAAGAGGCCCAACAATCACTTCCCTAGCTTCCCATAGTGTTCTAGGGTACAGCTGATCAGGTCCTGGCGATTTATTCACTTTTATGCATTAAGACATCCAGCACTTCCCCTCTGTAATATGGACATTTTTCAAGATATCACCATGTATTTCCCTACACTCTATATCTTCCAGGTCCTTTCCCACAGTAAATATTGATGCAAACTATTCATTTAGTATCTCCCCCATTTCCTGCGGCTCCACACAAAGGCCACCTTGCTGATCTTTGAGGGGCCCTATTTTCTCCCTAGTTACCCTTTTGTCCTTAATGTATATGTAAAAACCCTTTGGATTCTCCATAACTCTATTTGCCAAAGCTATCTCATGTCCCCCTTTTGCCCCCCTGATTTCCCTCTTAAGTACATCCCTACTGTTTTTATACACTTTGAAGGATCCATTCAATTTATCTAGTCTATACCTGACATATGCTTCCTTCTTTTTCTTAACCAAACCCTCAATTTCTCTAGTCATCCAACATTCCCTACACCTACCAGCCTTTCCTATACGGTCTCTGGACTCTCATTATCTCATTTCTGAAGTCTTCCCATTTTCCAGCCATCCCTTTACCTGCAAACATCTGGCTCCAATCAGCTTTTGAAAGTTCTTGCTTAATATCATCAAAATTAGCCTTTTTCCAAATTAGAACTTCAACTTTTAGATCTGGTCTAGCCTTTTCCATCACTGTTTTAAAACTAATAGAATTATGGTCTCTGACCCGAAAGTGCTCCCCCACCGACACCTCAGTCACCTGTCCTGCCTTATTTCCCAAGAGTAGGTCAAGTTTTGCACCTTCTGTAGTAGATACATCCACATATTGAATCAGAAAATTTTCTTGTACACACTTAATAAATTCCTCTCCATCTAAACCCTTAACATATGGTCCCAGTCTATGTTTGGAAAGTTAAATTTCCCTATCATAACCACCATATTATTCTTACAGATAACTGAGATTTCTTTACAAATTTGTTTCTCCATTTCCCTCTGACTATTAGGGGGGGTCTCTAACTCAATCCCAATAAGGTGATCATCCCTTTCTTATTTCTCAGTTCAACCCAAATAACTTCACTGAATGTATTTCCAGTAATATCCTCCCTCAGTACAGCTGTAATGCTATCCCTTATCAAAAATGCCAGTCCCCCTCCTCTCTTGCTTCCCTTTCTATCCTTCCTGTAGCATTTGTATCCTGTCCATCCCTGAGCCATGTTTCTGTAATTGCTATCCCAGTCCTATGTTCCTAACCATGCCCTGAGTTCATCATTGAATCAGCAACTGCAAAGATTTATTTTAAACACACCCTAATAAACTCTATCCTGTGTGCAAACTTACCACCAAAATGAACAATCCAACAAGCTCCCTTCCTGCAATGATGGGGGTAGGTTCTCCACTGCTATCCAACACAAACCTGGTGTTCATTGGTCAATGTACAGAATAGGATTCCTGCAGTTCCATGTGCTACAAGATAAGCCTCATCAGCAACCTTGTGAGCAGTAACCTAACCATATATTCACTGATATGTAAAACTATCCTGCAATGATAATGACTACCCTGATCAAATCACTGACTATACACACACAAACTAATGAAAGAATTACACAGAAGAATCACAGAAGTGTTTAGTGCATTTCCTTCCATAACAAAAGTGAGGGTAGATGTAGCTGAAAAAAAAGTTTAGCAGTATTGACATGTGAGAAACAATGGCATATATTTAAGAAAATATGTCACAGCTCACAAAAGGTATCCCAGTAAGAAAGGAGGATTCTCAGAATGTGATAAACCAGTCATGAGTAACCAGGAAAGGATAGGATTGAAATTTAAAGAAAATAACGCACCAAACCAGTAGATTGATTTTGTTTCTTCTTGATTAAAACTTTACCAAAAAAAAGGGAGAAACCAAACTTGAGGTAAACTTTCAAGTAATAAAAAAGCTTTGTAAAAACAAAATTAAAACAAAGACACCAAAGTTCAGATAGGCCCTTCAGAGAACAAGGCTAGGGAAATAATTGGGAATGAGGAATTGGCAGAAGAGCTGAATAAATACTTTCCATCAGCAGACACTAATAACATTCCAAAATTACTAAATTATCAAGGGGCAAAAGAGGAAAGAAATACAATAAATTATTACCAGAGAGAAAAAAAAATGTTAGGGAAACTATCAAGACTTAAGACTGATAAGCCCATGTTCTGAGGAAGGGTCACCAGACCAGACACATTAACTGATTTCTCTTCACTGATGGTGCCAGACCTGCTGAGAATTTCCAGCAATTTTTGTTTCTGATAAGTTCTCAGACCTGATTGGATGCATCCTAGGATATTAAATGAAATAGCTATCAAGCTAGTGGAGGCATTCGCAGTAGAGTTCAAAGAATCCTTAGATTTTAGAAAAGTCCCAAATAATTAGGGAACTGATCATGTAACCCCTATATTTTAATAAAAGGATATATGAACAATAAATAGCAAGTAAGCCAGTTAGCTTAACATTTTAATTTATGGAAGTTATTTTAAAAAGAACATAAGAATAGAACAGTTTGAAACATACATGATCAAGTAGAATCAGTATGACTTCAAGGGGAAATGTGGAAATGATGCTGGGCTCATTTATTACTAATCTGATTTGATTTGAATTTATTTATTGTCACATGTACCCAAAAGTACAGCGAAAAACTTTGTTTACAAGCTGTGCAGGCAGTTCATTGTAAGCAAGGACATACAGATCATAGGGTGGGGAAAAAAAAACTTAGAGGCATAGAGGTTACATCACATGCAAGCACTAGCAAGATCAATATTATTTGAAGTTACAGTCTATTCATTAGTCTAACAACAGCCAGGAAGAAGCTGTTCCTGAACCTTCTGGTGCATGTGCTCCACCTTATGTATTCTTTGAGGTAGTACCAAACAGGATGGATAAAAGGAAAAGCAGTGTAAGTAAAATATTTGGATTGCCAGGTAGTTTTTTGATAAGGCACCATGTTAAGCTACTTAGTAAAAGGAAACTCTGTAGGAATATAATGTATTAGATTATAGAAGACTCTCTAGAGCTGGAATAAGGACCATTTTCAGGATGGCAACCTGTAGCTAGAGGAGTGCCACAGGGATCAGTTCTAGGATCACAAATTATTGACAGTATATTAATAACTTGAATGAGGAAAATGAGTGTTCTATAGCCGAGTTCACAGATGACCCAAATAGATGGGATAGAGATGAGTTTAGTGAGTGGGTGGGAATTTAGCAGATGAACTACATGGAAAAGGGAGGTTCTGTACTTTGGCAGTAATATAACAAGTGTTATTTAAAACAGACAATTGAGTCCTCATACATTTATGATGTAAAGCTGGTATACAAATTCAGCAGGTATAGGAAAGGTGAATGAAGTGTTGAAATCAAGGCCGAATGTAATATAAAAGTAGCAAGGTCTTACTAAAAAAAAACAAGGCACTAGGGAAACCACTTCTGGAATACACGATAGTTTGGGTCCCCTTATCCAAGGGAGGATACATTGGCATCGGAAGCAGTCCAGAGAAGGTTCAACCAAGTGGATGAACCTGAGTGTCAGGAAACTGGTTGACACTTAAGTTTGTGCGTTTCAGATCTTGCCAACTGTATGTTTAGAAAACTGGTTTGTACTGTGTCTGCTATTGTTGGGAAAGGGCATGAATGCCTCAGCAACCAGCTAAAGACATCACCGTCTGATTCTACCTCCTTCCCAAGACCACCCCAGCTGATCCAATGTCTCAGCCTGCTCCAGCTCCTGCCCTACCGAACTCATCTCCACCTAACTCGATACTGTCCTATCCCCCCTAGTCCAGGAACTCCCCACATACGTTTGAGACACCACCAATGCCCTCCAGCTCTTCCAAGACTTCCATTTCTCCAGCCCCCAATGCTTCATCTTCACCATGGATATCTAATCTCTCTATACCTCCATCCGTCATGATCAGGGCCTCCAAGCCCTCCATTTCTTCCTCTTCTGACGTCCCCAACAGTACCCTTCCACTGACACTCTCATTTGTTTGGCTGATCTGGTCCTTACCCTTAATTTCTCCTTCAAATCCTCCCACTTCCTCCAGACCAAAGGGGTAGCCATGGGCAGCCGTATGGGCCCCAGCTATGCCTGTCTCTTTGTCGGCTACTTAGAACAGTCCATTTTCTGTAGTTACACTGGCATCACTCCCTACTTCTTCCTCCACTACATTGATGACTGCATCAGCGCCACCTCATGCTCCCGCACAGAGGTTGAGCAGTTCATCAACTTCACCAACACATTTGACCCTGACCTTAAATTCACCTGGATCATCTCTGACACCTCCCTCCCCTTCCTGGGCCTCTCCATCTCCATTAATGACAACCAACTTGACACTGACATTTTTTACAAACCCACCAACTCCCACAGCTACCCGGATTACACTTCTTCCCACCTACCTCCTGCAAAAATGCCATCCTGTATTACCAATTCCTCCACCTCCACCGTATCTGCTCCCAGGAGGACCAGTTCCACTACAGAACACGCCAGATGGCCGCCTCCTTTAGAGATCACAATTTCCCTTCCCATGTGGTTGAAGATGCCCTCCAACGCATCTCATCCACATCCCGCACCTCTGCCCTCAAACCCCACCCCTCCAACCATAACAAAAACAGAACCCCCCTGTCCTCACTTTCCACCCGACCAACCTTCGCATTAATGGCATCATCTGCTAACATTTCCGCCACCTCCAAACGGACCCCACCACTAGAGATATATTTCCCTCCACCCCCTCCTTCCGCAAAGGCCGTTCCCTCCATGATTACCTAGTCAGGTCCATGCCCCCCCCAACAAACCACCCTCCCCTGCCACTGCAGGAATTGCAAAACCTGCACCCACAACTCCTCCCTCACCTCCATCCAAGGCCCCAAAGGAGCCTTCCACATCCACAGTTTCACCTGCACTTCCATCAATATCATTTATTGTATCAGTTGCTCCCAATGGGGTCTCCTCTCCAAAGGGGAGACTGGACGCCTCCTCACAGAGCACTTCAGGGAACATCTCTGGGACACCTACACCAATCAATCCCACGGCCCCATGGGGCAACATTTCAACTCCCCCTCCCACTCTATTGAGGATATGCAGGTCCTGGGCCACCTCCACTGCCATTCCCTCACCACCTGACGCCTGGAAGAATGCATCTTCTGCCTCTGAACACTTCAACCCCAGGACATCAATATGGACTTCATCAGTTTCTCATTTCCCTCCCCCTCCCCCCTTACCCCAGTTCCATCCTTCCAGCTCAGTACTGTCTGCCTGATCTGTCCTACCTGCCAATCTCCCTTCCCACCTATCCACTCCACCTTCCCCTCTGACCTATCACCTCCATCCCCATTCACCTATTTACTCTTTGCTACCTTCTCCCCAGCCCCAACCCCCTATTTAATCTCTCCACACTGGAGGCTCCCTGCCTCCATTCCTGATGAAGGGCTTTTGCTCGAAACAGATTTTCCTGCCCCTCTGATGCTGCCTGACCTGCTGTACTTTTCCAGCACCATTCTAATCTAAAGACATCAAGCCAAGTTTTATTTGGAATAGACTGGTCTAATACTCCCGAGCTGAATTGTATGCTCCATTGACAAGTTAACATACCTAAATTTCTACATTAAGTGGCAAGAGGAAGACTGTATGAAGCATTTAGGAATCACTGACCAGGCTGGCATTTTATTACCAGACATTAGTTACCCTTGAGACTGAGCCTCTTAGAGAGTAAGGACAGTCTTCCAAAAAAAAAACTTCTACTTAAAGTACTAATGGCTAAGATCAGGGTTTCTTGAAAAGGTTACAGAATAACCACTATTCCTAGATCTAGGAATAAAGTTTTACCATATCATGCGATTCAAACTCATGTTTCCAGGCTATTAGCTTGGGGCTCAAGACTGCCAGTCCAGTGCTATTACAACGTCATTGCAGCCCCTCCCTTTCACAAAAAGGAAATTTATACTCAGCCATAAAACTGTTCAGAAATTGACAACTTTTCATCTTTACAGTGGAAGACCAATACAATGCAGGTTGCTCAGCCAAAAATGAAATCAGAAGTATGCATGTGCAGGTCTCCACTTAAGAGGCAGGGATGCACATTCACTGTCAAGCACATAGAGCATCTTTTAGACTCTTGCCATTGTCAGTGGAATCCAACAAACAAACATGTTGAATACTTCTGCAATCTGTCTTGAGGAATCAGTAAGAGCACTACAGCAAAGTCAAATATGCCACTTTCAAACGGAGAGTGAACAAAAGGGCAGATCAGGTCCTTTGAAAAAGGAGTTACTGCCAATTGCACTTTAAAAAAGTTGCTGTGTACACAGGGCATGAATTTGGATTTTCATGAAGTGCTCTAATACTAGAGTGATGAGCAAACTGCAGAAACCTAAAGTGACTTGGTAAAGCAGCAGCAAAAATGTTCAATGCAGGTAGTCAGAGGCTTGCCCTCTGCTTTTACCTGGTATTACATCCAGCTTAGACTAATAGTCTGCATAGCAAATCATTTAAAAGCCAGAAAGATTGTTTAGTATTGAAAAGTTGTCCATCTGCAAGTACTGTAGCACTCAGCTAGTTATTGAACTTAGTTCCTGGCCTTATAGATTCTCCAGCTGTAGTTCCAAGAGGATAGAGGAACCAAATTGTTACCAGGCTGGCATTTTGTTACCAGGCTGGCATTTTACTACCAGGCATTGGTTCTTGATCAGACTGAAGTGATTAGAACCATTTAGGTCAGACAGGGTAAGGACATCCTTTTATTCTGCTCTATTTCAAATGGAGTTCAGTGCATACTTACCAACACCCTTCTAAAGAAGGCAACAGCAGTTATTTTATGGAATCGATTCCCTGCAAACCTTTGCATCCTAGTTTGGTTATGTATATTTTCAAGTCTGCATTTAGAAAATTAGATACTAGCACTTTGAAAAAAAAGTGTATTCAGAGGGAAAGTAATTTGCATTTAAACTGCAGGACTTAAGGGTGGATGGGGTCACTACCTGTACATCATGCCAACTTGGAACCATACCCTTCCTCACTCATTGACTGAAAACCCCAGAACTCCCTTACAGCCCAGGTCATAATCTATCAATTAAAAATTCAACTTAGATGTCAAAGCCTCCTGGATCAGAGGCCATGAGACATCTAATCTTTTAGACCAGGCCTCAACCTAAAAAAGGATTTCCTAATGCAAATTTTAAAGTTTGCTTTGTTGGGAGATCATTGTAGAATCATTGATAATGTATCCCTGCTGACCAACGAGAGTACAAATGAAGTCCAATCAGGGCATGGAGGGATTACAAAGTATCTTGAAACTTCATTCTCAATAAAGAGAATGAAAAAACTGAAGGCTCAGGTTTGGCCAACGTTGCGAGTCCAAAGACCTATGCACATGTTCCAGCTGTTTGATTTCCAGCATCCGTCGTTCTTTCAATTCCGAAAGCGGATTACTTTAGATAAAAACTGAAAGTGTTTATCTAGGGCTACAGATATCCTCAGACGAGGTGCAATACTATTAAACGATTTTATTGCTTTAAAAATACAGAAAACCGCGAATTCGTAGCAGCGCGTGCCACCCAGTGGCCACAGGCAAAATATTCTTCGTAACAGTGGGCAGTGCGTTTAATACAATACTGAACACTTCATGAATACAACGATAAGTGACTGTACACTACTGTATAAACACAGTTTTAAAGGTGCATTGGTTAGGGTTAATCCACTGGCAGTGATAGCCACATGGTGAAATCCAATTGAACTGTGGCGGTTTCACGGTCCACCACTGACGGTGCACCAACTCCTGACAGAACATCGTGAAGACAACATCGGTAATGTGGCCAAATTAGTGCCGGGTGTACGCTTGGAGCAACTTCCTGCTTTTAAAAAAAAAGTGTCGGCTGGAAACCAAGTGGAAATATTCAGCTGAAAACGTCGGTCAGTTTGCTACGATACAATTGGTTATCGTTAGAGAAGTCACGGTGTTAACACTGACCGATCAACCTCGACTCAGGAGGTTTTGCTCAGCTCCAAGGCCACCTTCTGTTTGGCGTCAATGGACAGGAGTTCATTCATCTCGTTCTGTTGGTGCTCTCTGCTCCTGGAGAGATGGTGAGGATGGTGCCTGCGGTGGGACTGCCTCACACAAGCTTTCACCAACAAATAGAACAGCTCGGCCACATTCAGGAGGCCACAGACCCCGGACACCACCGTCATGAAGATAATGAACACAGTCTTCTCGGTGGGTCTAGAAATGAAACAATCCACGGTGTTGGGACAGGGGGAGGCGCTGCACTTCACCAGTCGAGCCATCTGAAAACCACCGTATAGGAAATACAGCATATAGGTGAAAACTGTCTCGAACAGGATGCGAAAGACAATGCTGGTGACATAGGTCCACCAGAAAGCACCAACAATCCGCATTTTCTGTTTCCTCAGGGCATCCACTTCCTCCTTCTTAAGAAAGCCCTGCCGTTTCTCCAAACATTTCTTCTCTTCGTGCTGCTTGTAGGCAACATGCAGCGACACCAAGAGGGCGGGAGTGGAGATAAAGATCACTTGCAGGCACCAGAGACGAATGTGAGACATTGGGAAGAATTGGTCGTAGCACACATTCTTGCAGCCGGGCTGCAGGGTGTTGCAGACAAAGTCTGACTGCTCATCTCCCCAAACACTCTCGGCCGCCACCACTAGAATCATGATTCGGAAGACGAAGATTACAGAGAGCCAGATTTTCCCGATGCTGGTGGAGTGTCTGTTGACCCCTCCGAGAATGAGATGTAGTTGACCCCAATTCATCTTTCGGTTTCAGTCAGATCTAGAATGTAACTCAAGTTAGTCAAATTATAACATGAGACATCTAAGCCAAAAGTACAGCTCCCTCAAATCACTCCCTTCCCAAAGGGGCACCACCAGGAAACTACTTTGGTTCTGATGGTAAAAATCTCCAATCGCCTCCATCCTGGAGGAAGACACCGAGGGAGGGCGCTTCCTGTCGGCGGTGGTGACTAACCATCCAGTTCTGCTTCTGAACTTTTAGAACGAGCTGATCTGCTAATTTGCAGGCCAAAAAAAATTCTCTAAAACCAGTCTTAGATTGTTCAGCTCTAAGCCCAATTCGTGGCTGATAGAAACAAGACCTGGTCTGCAGCAAAGTACACTGCATTGGGGGGTGGGGGGTCTGGGGCGAAAGTATACTCCCCAGCGTACCTATTCGCTTGTTGGGCGAGAAGCACTTGACCATATGTCACATGTATCCATTTACCGAGACCATAAGTGGTAGGAGTCACATGACGGAGAGCTCCTCATTCAGGTCAAAGTCTCCTGGTTGCAGCTTTAAAACAATCTTTTTGAAAATAGAACATGAACCACTTGTTTGCACACAAACTCACGAGTGCCATGATTGAATCTTGACCTTAGTTGAGTGGTTTGATTAAAGATTGATAAACATCTTTAGTGCCTTTGTTAAAAGTTTAGCAAACAACTGGCATTTCAGTCGCATTTAGAATTAACTCTAATAATCAGTTTAGGATCTCAACTCCCTCCAGAGGATGGGCCAATCTGGCGCAATTCATGAGAAAGCCAGTTAAACTACACCGCTGCAATCAGGTCTCCTTACCAAGTGCGTGTCGCCCGTTATTAATAACCTTAATGACAAACAAGTCAGCGAGAAACCCATGGTTAGGGGAAAAAAGCTGGTCAGAACATAGTCAACTTTCTTAAATTAAGATTTTGTCAAAAACCGAAATGGAAATTAGGGAACGAAGCTTTCCTCAATTACGAAATCTCGTTTCCTCCCGCTGTCTAAACTAAATCATTTAGATTTGGAGAGACTGAGCGCTCACTATTTAGTTGATACCGTCAATTAGAAACTAAAAGTTCCAGTGTTTAAAAGAAAATTTAATAGTGAACACTTCAAACCACAGCCGTTACTCAAGCTATTTTATTCCAACTCGCCACACAAAAAGGTACATTTTGCGATCCTGATCTCAAAATGCAGTTAGGAAAGATTTTCAGAGAAACACCTTAACTAGCCCTTGTTTAATTTACGAACTTTCGGAGTAAATCTCGGATGTCAACTTACATTGCGCCTATACTTCACCACCCGCTTCCCTGGACGCTCCTACCTTTCCCACACACCTTCCTCTTTCTGTGGTCACTCACCTGAATGACGCAATAGTATTAAGGAGAGAGCGTAAAGGAGCTTTTATAGTGCAGCCTGAGACAATCACACACTTTGTGAGGAATTTGCTGATCAAGGAAATGAGAGGCTGCTCCAGTGAAGAGCTTCTGATTATTTTGAGAGAAGTGTCCTATTGGCTCCAGTTAACTAATCAACAATAGGTCAAAATTACCATGCACAATTCTAATGTTAGTATTTAAAATACACTCAAAGGGATGTTGCAACACAGTGGTAGTGTCCCTGCCTCTGAGGCAAATGATGCGGGTTCAAGTCCCACCTACCTCAGAGGCATTTGGACAAGTAAATGACTAGAAAAGGTTTAGAAGGATTTGGGCCAAATGCAGGCAAATGGGACCAATTTGATTTGGGAAAACTGATTGGTATGGATGAGTTGGACAGATTGATTAAGAATAACTTTAAATTACACCATGCCTAACAGTTGCAGAAAGCTTCAAGTAGATCAATAAACATTCCCACTCTCCTTTCAAGTCCACACAAAGTTTAGGGAGCCATTGGCTTGGTGGTTATGTTGCTGGATTGGTTATCCAGAACCTCCGATTAATGTACTGGTGACATTTTGTTTGAATCCCACATGGTGAAATCTGAATTCCATTAAACGAAAATCTGAAATTGAAAGCTAACCCAACGATGACCACGTAATTATTGCCAAGTGTAAAAACTCAACTGGTTCACTAATGCCCTTTTGTGAATGAACTGTTATCCTTACCCAGGTTGGCCTACATGTGACTCCAGATGCACAGCAATTAAGGATGGACAATAAATTCCACATTCCTAAATTCCATGAACAAATATATTAAAAAGATGCAGCAGAAATGAGACAGACAACCAAATTAATTCTTCATCCTCCTTTCTAGAATGATGAGTTGCCATTTTAATAAGGGCAACAGGAAAGTCCTCAACACACTCTCATCCTGACCACACCATGTGACTGAAAATCATGGGAACAGAAATAGGCCATTCAGCCCATTAAATTGATTCCACCATTTAGTATAATGATAGGTGATCAGTATCTCAGTGTTTTGGCTTCATATTCCTTATAACCTCAGCTAATAAAACCTATCATGTTCAGACTTAAAATTATTAGGTGAGCCAGCATCTTTTGTTTTTGTCAGAGGTGTTCCACACTTACTACTATTCTTTGGATAAAAGGGATCTTCTGAACTTCTCCCTAAATGGCCTGGCTGTGATTTTAAGAATATGGGCTAAATTTCCCATTTCTTGGCAAAATGTTTTTCAACAAGATTTGTAGTACCCAGTCCTCCATGGCCCATAGTTACTTTTTTCATATTTTCCACACTTCATCTCTTTAACTGATGACTGGACACTTCAGAACCCATCTCATAGAATCACACAGCAAGGCTAATGGATGTATTCACTGCTGCAGGGTCTATATTTAAACCCAAGGTATGCATTACTAGGAGCTGCCATTCATATGGTAGTCCTACACCATTATTCTGAAGAAGTTGGCCCAGAAAGGGAAGTTAGCCCTTCAGCTTGTAGACAGGGATCTGATGTGCTGGTTGATGGGATGGTGGAGAGGTGAACAGTGAGTTTTTGTTGCTAACTGATAAAGGAGGCCAGGCCGTCAGACTCAGTCAGCCTAGAATGAGATAGCGGCCTGGATCAGAGCAGTACCCTGGTTGAAATACACAGCACGTAAGGAAGAAGGTCAGTAATCTTCTGTGCTGTGTAAAGATAAACACCATAAACTTCTTTGTACCACCTCACACTTACAGGGCCATCCCTCACTCAAACGTGCCAATGCACCAAAGCTCATAGACTACAACTCTCCGCATTACACTCAACAGCATTCACTCACTTCATTCCCCAAAACCCTTCCATCCCTCTGTGTTTCCAATCCGCTCCCTAGGAAGCTTCACCCTTTCTTCTTCCCCCTGCATCACCACTCTGCCACCCTCTTCCATCATGCTTATTCCCACCTTTAGTCTCACAACCATGCCATAATGGCAAAGACCAGTGGGTGGGAATCAGGGGAAGCGGGTGGGTAGGACATTGGGGTCCATGTGCCATATAAGGGAAATATATTTGATTCGGTCAGAAAAAGTGAAAGAACAGAATTCGAAACTGACGAGTAAACATCATTACCATTACCAACAATGCCAATTCATTCTTAACCTGTAAACGCATTTCTTCCTCTTACTTGCAGTTAATTTCCTTCTCTTGAGCAGACATGAAAATCACTCAGTGGAAGTCTGTCCAGAAGCTATTAGAGACTCTCGACTCCACCTCCATTTCTAAGGAGAAAGCAGTATCGAGTCTTTCATCTGCACCTTCTATCAGCTCACAGACTTTCACCTCATTCAGTTCTCCATCTAGATTAGAGTCAGGAACACATTCCAGTGAGCATACCACTGACATATCACTGCAGTTGTTTGAGGAAGAAGTGCCCAAAGCTGCTGGCACTCAGAGGACTGTCAGAATCAGGCACTGGCTCAGCCCCAGACAGGAGATCATCCCATGGTGTTCTCCAACATTTTCAGTACAGTGCTCGCTCTCTGTGTGTTTGGCTGCCTCCATGAACAGACTGTCTACATATGTGGAGAGAGAAAAACAGAGTTTCAAGTTCAATTTGACTCTTCTTCAGAACTGACAGGACTGGAAAATGAAAAGGAGGAGTGAGTGGAACAGCTGGTGAGGGTGCCCACAGCAAAAGACAAAGGGACAAGGAACAATAGGTATGTTTTAAGTTTGCTTAACTCCTCTACTTCCACTATTAACACTTTTTTTGTACTTTGCTATGGGAACCCCCATCATCTATTCCACTTGCTCCTCCTCCCCTTTGTCAATGCACAAAAAGCATACTTTTCAAGCCCCCTTCAGTTCTGATCAGACTCAAAATGTTTCTCTCTCCACGGATGCTACCAGACTTGCTGAGTTTCTGAATGCAGGGACCTGTGCTCTATCACTCCAGCCATTCATGATCATTACCAATGGCAAGGTGAGTGGAGGATGAAGGATCTCAATCTCAGTCCATGTGCCCCTTTCTCTCAGATAGACATGGTGGTGCCAGAAGGAGAAAGCACACACAGGATCAGCCCTTCCACCTCCACCTTGTCTGTGATGCCAAAACTGGCATAATTCCAAGCTGAGGAGGGTGAGCCTGATTCTGGGCGTGATACTGTCAACAGGCCTGGACCCTCCATCTCTAAATACGGTCAAGTCTTCCAGGCCAATAGGCCCAGAACTGAAGTAGTCATACCAGATTCAAAACTTTACTTTTACCTGTCTCTCCATAAGTGAAGCCAGACTTGCTGGGTTTCTCTGGCATTCTTTGTGTTTATTTTAGGCCCCAATACAGAGCAGGGCTATCTCTATTCTGGCTTCTGGCATTGCAACTGCATTTAGACATTAAGAGAGACAAGGAATGATAAATCAACCTGAGGACAGATAGGTGGCATATATTATAAATTACAAATCAATGTAAAGTTTCTTGCATGTTTGTAAATATATGCATCTGCATTCTTAAAATGTCTACTGTGGTGCTTTTGTCACTGCCACTGTTACTAATTAAGTTGCATTGGAGAGATGAGCAGCTCTTCAGGTACCCTAAGGATGAAAGAATTTGTAATGGCCAAGTGTTGTCTACATGGACTTTAGCAAGGACTTCGAGAAAGTTCCGCATGGTCACCTTTATTAGTCAGAGTATTGAGTACAGGAGTTGCAGCTGTATAGGACATTGGTTAGGCAACTTTTAGAATATTGCATGGAATTGTGGTCTCCTTCCTATTAGAAAGATGTTGTGAAACTTGAAAGGGTTCAGAAAAGACTTACAAGGATGTTGCCAGGGTTGGAGGATTTGAGCTACAGAGAGAGGTTGAATAGGCTGAGCTGTTTTCCCTGGAGCATCGGAGACTGAGAGGTGACCTTATAGAGGTTTCTAAAATCATGAGGGGTATGGATAGGATAAATAGACAAAGTCTCTTCCCTGGAGTGGGGAATCC
Organism: Chiloscyllium punctatum; assembly: GCF_047496795.1. Taxonomy (NCBI): domain Eukaryota; kingdom Metazoa; phylum Chordata; class Chondrichthyes; order Orectolobiformes; family Hemiscylliidae; genus Chiloscyllium; species Chiloscyllium punctatum. The sequence goes on along the minus strand of NC_092747.1, from coordinate 46,469,875 downwards.
AGAACTAGAGGGCATAGATTTAGGGTGAGAGGAAAGATATAAAAGAGACCTAAGGAGCTACCTTTTCACGCAGAGTGTGGCATGTGTATGGAATGAGCTGCCAGGGAAGTGGTGGAGGCTAATACAATTGCAACACCTAAAAGGCATCTGAATGTGTATATGAATAGGAAGGGTTTGGAGGGATATGGGCTGGGTATAGGCAGGTGGGACTAGACTAGGTTGGGATATCTGGTCGGCATGGACAAGTTGGACCGAAGGGTCTGTTTCTGTGCTGTACATCTCTATGACTCTATGACTTGTTAGGAAGGTTAGATCATATGGGATCCAGGGAAAACTAGCCAATTGGATACAAAATTGGTTTGACAGTAGGAGACAAAGGGTGGTGATAGAGGGTTGTTGTTCAGACTGGAGGTATGCAACTTATTGGTTTAGGTCCACTGTTGTTAGTCATTATATAAATGATTTGGATGAAAATAGAGGAGGCATGGTTAGTAAGTTTGTGGATGATACCAAAATTAGCGGTATAGTAGACAGTGAGACAGTGAGACATGTTATCTAAGAGTACAATAGAATATTGATTAAATGGGTTAGTGGGCTGAGCTGGAGTTTAATTTGGATAAATGTGAAGTGTTTTTTAGTAAGACAAACCAGGGCAGGACTTATACAGTTAATGGTAGGGCCCTGGGGAGTGTTGTCGATGAAAGAGACCCAGGGGTGTAGGTGCATAGTTCCTTGAAATTGGCATCACAGAAAGACAGAGTGGTGAAGAAGGCTTTTGGCACGCTCGCCTTCATTGGTCAGAGCACTGAGTGCAGGACTTCGAACGTCATGTTACGGTTTTACAAGACATTGGTAAGACTATATTTGGAGTACTGTGTGTAATTCTGGTTGCCCTATCATATTTCATTACACTGGAAAGGGTGCAAAAATTATTTACAAGGATGTTGCTGAGACTGGAGGGTTTGAGTTATAGGGAGAGTCTGGATAGGCTGGGACTGTTTTCCCTGGAATGTAGAGTTGAAGGGTGACATTTTACAGGTTTATAAAATCAGGGACATAGGTAGGGTGAATACCCAAGGTCTTCTCCCCAGGGTGGGAAAGTCCAAAACTGGAGGATATAGGTTTAAGGTGAGAGGAGAAAGATTTAAGAGGAATCTGAGGGGCAACGTTTTCACACAGAGGATAGAGCATATATGGGACAAGCTGCCAGAGGAAATGATAGAGGTGAGTACAATTACAATATTTATAAGATGTTTGCAGAGGTACATGGATAGGAAAGGTTTGGAGGGATATGGGCCAAACACAGGCAAATGGGACTAGATCAATTTAGGAAACCTGGTCAGCATGGATGAGTGGGCCGAAAGGTCTGTTTCTGTGCTGTATGATTCCATGACTCTATGATTGCTTATTGCTCACAAACAAACAACTCCCCTACGCCAGATCACATCAGACATTATAGATCCTTCATCTGTGACATTGATGACTGCATCCAAGATGTTGCATTCTAAGGTGGTTAACACTGCGGCTAATTCACAGGGTTGGTGATAGGGCCTGATCTGTACAAATCATCTACACTTACATATTGTGACTGAAAGTAAGCAATCTTCAAAAGTTTCACACAACTTTGGAGGTAAATATTCATTTTATCTATCAGCTTTTCAAAGGAGTACACTGCCATTCAAAGTTAGCTAATGTCCTTGCTATCGTAAGGACAGACTGACGGGCAGCTATCGTAAGGACAGACTGACGGGCAGAGAGGGTGGGGTTGCCATGTTGGTAAGGGATGATATTCAGTCCCTTGCGAGGGGGGACGTAGAATCAGGGGACATAGAGTCAGTATGGATAGAGCTGAGAAATTCTAAGGGTAAAAAGAACCTCTTGGGAGTTATCTACAGGCCCCCAAACAGTAGTCTGGATGTCGGATGTAAGTTGAATCAGGAGCTGAAATTGGCCTGTCGCAAAGATGTTACTACAGTTGTTATGGGAGATTTCAACATGCAGGTAGACTGGGAGAATCAAGATGGTATTGGACCTCAAGAAAGAGACTTTGTGGAGTGCTTCCGAGATGGATTCTTAGAGCAGCTGGTGCTGGAGCCTACCAGGGAGAAGGCAATTTAATTGAACAGGGACCTCGAAGTGAAGGAGTCATTGGGAAGTAGTGACCATAATACAATAAGCTTCAATCTGCAATTTGAAAGGGAGAGGGTACAATCAGTAGTGACAATATTTCTGTTGAATAAAGGGAACTATGGAGCTATGAGGGAGGAGCTGGCCAAAGTTCAATGGTGCAATACCTTAGCAGGGATGACAGTGGAGGAACAATGGCAGTTATTTCTGAGTATAATGCAGAAGATGCAGGATCCGTTCATTCCAAAAAGGAAGAAAGATCCTAGGAGGAGGCATGGGTGGCCGTGGCTGACGAGGGAAGTTAAGGAACATATAAAGTTAAAAGAGAAAAAGTATAACATAGCAAAGATAAGTGGGAAAATGGAGGACTGGGGAGCTTTTAAAGAACAACAGAGGATTACTAAGAAGGAAATACGCAGAGAAAAAATGAGGTACGAAGGTGAACTGGCCAAAAATATAAAGGAGGATAGTAAAAGCTTTTTTAGGTATGTGAAAGGCAAAAAAATGGTTAAGACTGAAATTGGGCCCTTGAAGACAGAAACAGGGGAATATATTACAGGGAACAAAGAAATGGCTTAAGAATTGAAATGGTACTTCAGATCTGTGTTCACTGGGGAAGACACAAACAATCTCCCTGAGGTAACAGTGGCTGAAGGACCTGAACTTAAGGCAATTTATATTTGCCAGGAATTAGTGTTGGAGAGATTGTTAGGTCTGAAGGTTGATAAATCCCCAGGGCCTGATGGTCTACATCCCAGGGTACTGAAGAAGGTGGCTCGAGAAATCGTGGATGCGTTGGTGATTATTTTCCAGAGTTCGATAGATTCGGGATCAGTTCCTGTGGATTGGAGGGTGGCTAATGTTGTACCACTTTTTAAGAAAGGTGAGAGAGAGAAAGCAGGAAATTAAAGACCAGTTAGTCTGACCTCAGTGGTGGGAAAGATGCTGGAGTCTATTATAAAGGATGAAATTACGACACATCTGGATAGTAGTAACAGGATAGGTCAGAGTCAGCATGGATTTATGAAGGGGAAATCATGCTTGACTAATCTTCTGGAATTTCTTGAGGATGTAACTCTGAAGATGGACGAGGGAGATCCAGTAGATGTAGTGTACCTGGACTTTCAGAAAGCTTTTGATGAAGTCCGACATAGGAGGTTAGTGAGCAAAATTAGGGCGCATGGTATTGGGGGCAAAGTACTAACTTGGGTTGAAAGTTGGTTGGCTGATAGGAAACAAAGAGTAGTGATAAACGGCTCCATTTCAGAATGGCAGGCAGTGACCAGTGGGGTACCACAGGGATCCGTGCTGGGACTGCAGCTTTTTACAATATATGTTAATGATTATAGAAGATGGTATTAGTAATAACATTAGCAAACTTGCTGATGATACTAAGCTGGGTGGCAGGGTGAAAATGTGAGGAGGATGTTAGGAGATTACAGGGTGACCTGGACAGGTTAGGTGAGTGGTCAGATGCATGGCAGATGCAGTTTAATGTGGATAAATGTACGGTTATCCACTTTGGTGGCAAGAACAGGAAGGCAGATTACTACCTAAATGGAATCAATTTAGGTAAAGGGGCAGTACAAAGAGATCTGGGTGTTCTTGTACACCAGTCAATGAAGGTAAGCATGCAGGTACAGCAGGTAGTGAAGAAGGCTAATAGCATGCTGGCCTTCATAACAAGAGGGATTGAGTACAGAAGCAAAGAGGTTCTTCTGCAGCTGTACAGGGCCCTGGTGAGACCACACCTGGAGTACTGTGTGCAGTTCTGGTCTCCAAATTTGAGGAAAGACATTCTGGCTATTGAGGGAGTACAGCGTAGGTTCACGAGGTCAATTCCTGGAATGGCGGGACTGCCTTATGCTGAAAGACTGGAGCGACTGGGCTTGTATACCCTTGAGTTTAGAAGACTGAGAGGGGATCTGATTGAGACATATAAGATTATTAAAGGATTGGACACTCTGGAGGCAGAAAACATGTTTCCGCTGATGGGTGAGTGCCGAATCAGAGGACACAGCTTAAAAATACGGGGTATACCATTTAGGACAGAGATGGGGAGAAACTTCTTCACTCAGAGAGTGGTGGCTGTGTGGAATGCTCTGCCCCAGAGGGCAGTGGAGGCCCAGTCTCTGGATTCATTTAAGAAAAAGTTGGATAGAGCTCTCAAAGATAGTAGAATCAAGGGTTATGGAGATAAGGCAGGAGCAGGATACTGATTAAGGATGATCAGCCATGGTCATATTGAATGATGGTGCAGGCTCGAAGGGCAGAATGGCCTACTCCTGCACCTATTGTCTATTGTCTATTGTCTACAATAAGTAGGTCACATGCCCACTCTCCCTCAAACTGTATTGGACTTCCAAAAAATCTGCACAAAGTGTTACCTGTCTCAGGTATCTTACTGGACTGCAGATGCCCTGAAGAAGGGCTCCTGCCTGAAACGTCGATTCTCCTGCTCCTTGGATGCTGCCTGACCTGCTGCGCTTTTCCAGCAACACATTTTCAGCTCAGGTATCTTACTGGCTGTTTAAACATTTCAGGACAATTGAATAGTCTACAAGAATTTTTGATTCATTTATTGTCATGCATATTCAATACAAAATACAGTGAAAAGTGTGTACCATCACCATGCATAAGTGCAATTCTCATCAACTTAAAATAAAATAAAAAATAAAGGAAGATAATTTAAACAGACTCTAACTTTTCCTTCTCTGCCACCAGAGCCCTGCTCTGGGCTACACCAACCCACGCCATGCCACTGCCAGTGTCCCGCTCTGGGCTACACCAACCCACGCCATGCCACTGCCAGTGTCCCGCTCTGGGCTACACCAACCCACGCCATGCCACTGCCAGTGTCCCGCTCTGGGCTACAGCAGCCCACGCCATGCCCCTGCCAGAGTCCCGCCCTGGGCTTCACAGACCAATGGGCTCTGTAGCCATGCTGCCTGTAAAGATGTCGCTGCTGTTCAGGAGCCCATTAAAGACACTATCCTACCCAAGAACTCTCTTTATAAGGTCGGTTTGAGTGACAACTAAAAGAAAAACTGAGAAAAAAAGAAAGGGGTAAAAGAAGACAAAAAGAAAAAGTGGACAAAAAGGACAATTCTAGGTACAGAGGCCTGGATGCTGCTTATTCCGCCACCGTCATCTTGACCACCATCTTGTTTTTTTACAAAACATTGAAAGGACACTGGTAATGGAAGGGTCAAAAGGATATTCTTCAGGATTGTTCTCAATCTGCTGTCTATTATGAGAGACTTCATTGCAGATCTGGATATCATATACTGATTGAAATTTTAAAAACATCTAACTTTAGCATCATATGATGCCAGTGCCCCGCTCATTCAGTGCTGCTTTCTCTTTGATGGTGAGTTGAATCTGTAAACTTGAAAGTGGAATCACACAAAGATACCATGCATGTTGATAAGGTCTGAGAGCTTTATAATCAAATATGTTTGGATGGGGTAACTCAAGTCTTTCAGTTACTCAGGGACTTTGCACGGAGACAGGAACTTATATATATTCTCTTTTATGTAAGTGCAGAGCTCCAGAAACTGGCACCTATGGTCAGAGAATTGGATGATGAATAGAGTGGAAGCCTTTTCTGTTGATGAACTCTGTGGGTTGAAAGCAACATGAGTGCAGTTTATAGTGGTCTTTATCTGGGGCAAGTCAATGATGGTTGTGAATCTCATTTCCTGTACTGCTTGACTCTCCTTGTCATGGATGAGGGTTATAAACAGGGGCAATCTGGAGAAAATGGCATTAGTGGCACCCTGGATGCATTTGTGGATCAAGATTTGGGAGATTCCCCAAATGCTCCTTGAAACAAACCAGTGGCGTAGAAATCGAGGACAGTTGTAACCTTGATGGACAATGGTTTGGATGGTCCCTATTTTTCTGAATGCAAATCCTGTTCTAGCAGATGACACACTGTGGTGATGAAGGCATGGAGCATTTTCAGTCTGTGTCTGCCTTGTGTCCCAGAGAGCTGTAGGGAATGACAGTGAGGACTATAGATACAGAGTCTAGTTATTCTCCTCTGCTTCCATGGGGATCCTCATCTACTGCATCTCCCTCAAGAGACTGTGTGATGGATGCTGAAAGTTGCTTTCCTTCCTAACATTGTTGTGACCTTCTATGCTATCTTCTTGTTGTCTTCCAGTGTCGTGTACTAAATCTGATTCAGAAGTGCCAAGTGCATGTGTAACTTTTAAAATTAGTATCTGATTTGATTAATTTGACATGGCAAGGTTTCAAATGCATCTCCTCATGAGTGACTTCTTGCAGAATGATTCCTCGTCCTTTATGTTGCCTTTTATGCTGTTGTCCCTCAGTTCCTGATGACATTTCAACTTTTTGCCTTTCAGAGACAGAATAAAACAGGGCTCTTGTGGCAAAGTGAATAATGTTCATTCTTCTGAGCAAGAAGGCCCGGATTCATGTCCTATCTACTTCAGAGGTGTGTAAGAACATCCCTGAACAGGTTGATTAAAGAAAAAGAGCTACAAGATTAATCTTATGTAGATGCATGTGTATCCCTGCACATAGAGGAATCTGGCAGAAGCATGCAAGTCATGTGACTGAGTTCCAAACTGAAATCCTAGAATGGTGACTTGGTGATTTACTGAAAGCAGGCATGATGCCATGCCGAAGTTGGTTGTTTGGCAATGCTACTTGCGTTGATGAAGAGTGGAACTCGGTGGTATCCATGCAGCATGCAGGGAAAATGGTGGTGATAATGGAATTGGATAAAGGTCAGAGAAGAAAGTGGTGTGCGATGCTGCCAGGTAACCATTCTGACTCTCACGTCAGCAATTGGTTCCACCTAGCTTCTTGAGCAAGAAGGGGAAAATTGAAAGCTGCATGGCTGATGTGAATTAGGCTAATAATGAGATGCAAATACATGGAAATAAGACAGTCACTGTTCATTACTACCATTCTGACTTCATTATCTTAAAAGGGCCTATTGGAAGAAAAATTCTTGATGCTGAGATTCTGATATTTTCATTCTCACACTATTTTCCCAACTTTCTTCATTACCCATGCTCAAGGGAGCAATCATTCAGCCTTACATTTCCTTGTCTTAGATTCCTCTTCCCTAGAAGTGCCCTCAACATCCTAAAACCTCAATCAAGCAGCCTATTAACTTTCTATTAACAGGGAATAACAACTTAATTTACAGTATCTCTTAACATGTTTTAATCTTTAGGTTCCTGATAATATTCTGGTGAATTTACCCCACATTCTGTCCAAGGCTAATATTCCTGTGGCGTAGTGGTTACTATTTACAGTAAGATAGATGTAGCAAAACTTCCTGCCCCTTAAATTTGTATGCTAGTTGCAGAAGCTAAACCTCTTTGGACCTCTACAGTTCCTAGTCTTAACTTTTTTTTAAGTCTGCCTTTTTGATGCAAAATGGTTGAACACAGATCTACTTTTGTTGAAAGCCACCTGTCTAATCAATTCATAGCTAATATTCACCAAGATAATCAAATATTAAAGAATCGTGTATGTCGTACTATATTAAATGCATTTGGGAAACAGGACTGGAACATAACTGTGAGAAATCAAGAAAAGCCAAACAAATTCTACTTCAAACATATCCTTTTCTGGCAATATTTTTTGAACTAAAGAGAGAGCTCTTTTAGGTTTTGATTACAGAAAACTAATTTTGATATTACCTTCCTAAGCTTTGGCAATAATTGAACTGTAATCAACATTAATATTCAGCAGAATTGTCACAGAATAAAGGACTGATTCCCTATATATTCTTTCCTTATTAGTCAAATCTGGAGGACTAGTTTGGACTGATGGCTCTCAATGCACAGAGGCTAAGAACCCTGCCTCAGGTAACTCACCTCTTGCCTCCCCAAAGCCAGTCTGCCATTAAACAAGACACATGTCAGGACTGTGATGGAATATTTCCCACTTGCCTGGATGAATGCAACTTCAACAACACTCAAGAAGCTTGAAACCATCCAGGACAAAGCAGCCCATTTGATTGGCACCACATTGACAAATATTCCCTCCACCACCAACGGATACTGCAAAAATTCACCAAGGCTCCTCAGACAGGACTTTCCAATTCCATGACCTTACGCATCACTTATGTTGAAGTGGATAAGATTATGAGGGATATGTACAGGGTGGATAGGAAGCAGCTATTCCCTTACTTGAAGAATCAAAGGGACATAACTTTAAGGGCAGGGAGAGGAGTTTTAGAGTGGATTTGAGGAAATATTTTTTCACCCGGTGGATGGTGAATCTGGAATGCAGTGCCTGTGAGGGTAGTAGAGTTGGAAAATATCAGAGCCTTTAAAAAGTACTTGAAGCAAAACTTGAAATGTCATAACATTCAAGGCTATGGACATGTGGGATTAGTGTAGATAGATTGGTGCAATCTTGATGGGTTGAAGAGCCTCTTCTGTCTTATGTGACCTTATGACGACTTCCATCTAGAAGGACAAGGGCAGCAGATACATTGGAACATCACCACCTACAAATTCCTCTCCAAGTCACATGCCATCTTGACTTGGAAATTTATCACTGTTCCTTCAGTGTCGCTTGGTCAAAATTCTGGAATTCTCTTCCTAATAGCATTGTGGTCCCTGGACTTGAAATATTAACTCTGCTTTCTTTCTACAGGTCTTTCCAGCCCAGCTGAGTTTCTCCAGCGATTTCTATTTTTGTTTCAGATCTACAGCATCTGCAGTTTTTTGTTTATTATGTTAGCAGGTATGTGGAGTTGATCTCATTAACTGGTAGAACAGGTTTGAGGGGCTGAATGGCCTATTCCTGTTCCTATGTTCCTAATAATTGCACACTCCATTAACTGAACTGTGATAGCAGTTTGCATACCTACAGACTCAATGCAACACCTCAACACATTTACTTTGACAATAACACCCTCCATCCTGACATCTATTATTAAAACAGGCAAGACAGTGATGTCACACGTAGACTACGCATTACCTCCAAATTTTCACCAGGACACAAAATCTTTGTTTCAATATATATCACTGTTCCATTAGTGATGTTTGGACAAAATCTTGAATTTCTCTACATGTCACTATAGAGGTAATTGATAACCGCAGACTTGCAGGAATTTAAGAAGATCATGATTTCATTTTCAGGGGTAATTAAGAATGAGTGATAAATGTAACCTTGGCAATATTGCTTTTATCCCAGGAACACCTTTTAAAAATGTAGAGGAATAGTAATAAGTAAATAGTAGAAAATTTTCTGGATCAAAATGAATTACAATTAGATGAAAGGTGGCAATAAATTAAAGGGTGTTTGCCTTATCTCTCTTAATCTTTCATTGTTTTCCTATTGTTTGTATGGTTCCAAGTTTTGCAATAAAGTTGGAATATATCATTGATTAATTTCAGCACTGAAAATCATTAGACTATCTTTTGTGCAAATATATAAAATAAAATGAATCATTCAAAATGATAATAGCAAAGGAGAAGGCCATTTGCCCAGCCATGCTCATGCTGCCTCTCTGAAAGAGTAAATCAATTAATCCAATTCTCCCACCCTTTTCTTGGAGCCCTGCAAACTATTCTTCTTCAGAAGCTTAGTCAACTCCCTTTTGGAAATATTGACTGTTATTCACCACACTCTCAGTCAATGTACTTGAGGTTCCTAACCACTCTCTGTGTAAAAATGTTTTCCTCATGTCTATTGGTTCTTTGCCACTTACCTTGAATCAAGGTCCTCTGCCTTCTCTTCATCAGTGGGAGCGCTCTCTCTGCATCTACTCTGCCTGTACCACACATGATTTTGAAAGCCTTTATTAAGTGCTCTCTCAATTGTTCATTCAGAACAGTCCAGAGTATCAAATCTTTTGGCATGACTGATGTTCTTTGTCTCTAGAACCATTCTCGTAAGCCTTTCTACGACTCTCTCTGAAGTCTACACATCCTTTCTAAAATATGATGCCCAGAATTGAACATAGTACTACAATTAAGGCTGAACCAATGTTTTATTAGTTCATCATTACAAGAATGGTCCACATATATTTTAAATAGCATTAGTATCAGCATGAAATAACAGCCAGATCATTGTGCTCATCCCAAAATGATGTTGATTCAATCTCTTCCTCCTTTACGTAATAAACTTAGGGATAAAGTTGTAATTTTAGTGACATGTTCTTTTTACCAAAATTACTTCCAGATTTATATGTATTAAGTATTGAGAAGTAGAGTAAGGACAAGAGTAGATCATCCTGCCCTTCGAGCCTGCTCCATCACTCTATATGATCATAGTTGATCATCAAACTTAGTCCCCTGTCCCTGCTCTCATCCTTACCCTTTGATCCCTTTGCCCTAAGAACTATATCTTTTTAGATAAGAGGAAAAATAGGAGGAATAATAGCAGGAAATAAATAGAATAAATAAGAGGAAAGAATAAAAAGAGGGGCGGCACGGTTGCTCAGTGATTAGCACTGCTGCCTCACAGTGCCAGGGACCTGGGTTCAATTCCCACCTTGGGTGACTGTTTGTGTGGAGTTTGCACATTCTCCCCGTGTCTGCGTGGGTTTCCTCACACAATCCAAAGGTGTGCGGGTCAGTTGAATTGGCTATGCTGAGTTGCCCAGAGTGTTAGGTGCATTAGTCAGGGGTAAATATAGTGTAGGGGAATGGGTCTGGGTAGGTTACTCTTTGGAGGGTTGGTGTGGATTTGTTGGACTATTGGGAGTCTACACTTCTGTATTTATATAACATGCTGTCATGTCTCAGAAGTATCTCAAACACTCATCGCATTATAAATTATTTCAAAGTTACTTGATGTGGCAAAGCATAAATTATCACCAGCTCTAGTGGAGAATTTCTAACCAATAGATGGCATTTTTATAATGTCATTAAATTAGAAAGCACTTGATATCTCATAAAATATTAATGTGCCATGATTCATGACTTATTTTGTCCCTGTGAATTAAACAATTAGATCATAGTGTGGATCATAACTGCCAGACTCTCATCTTTTGTTACATCTTGTATGGATCAGTGAAATCCAAGAAGCTATTATTCATACTTTTTATCAGAGAATTTTTGAAAATCTCACACATCTTTTTGGGATGACATTATCAGTTTGGTAATCGCACCTAAGCTTCATTGAATCTAAAGACAGATTCAGTTTAGACTTCTGTGAATTCAAGTTCAAGGAATGGAAATATAATTGTCACATTTTTTAAAAGCTACTGGATCTAAAATTGGTCTCTTGTTTTGATTTGGTTTTGTCAAAACTTAATCTCGTCTTAACTTATACATGCACGTGGAGGGTGCCAATTTTACGATTAGAACATATTGGACGCTACTTTCAAGAAATCTGAAACTAGTATTTTTGTTAGTTAACTTCAAAACAAAAGCTCATGCAATATTTAACAATCAATGCATGATTGCTGTTATTAGATTGGCAGAATTAAAGGTTTTTGTTTATTCATCCTGGGAATATGGATTTTGCTATCTGGGCAGTATTTATTGCCAATCTTTAAGTACTCATGAGAAGGTGATCGGGCTGCAGTCCATGTGCTAAAGGTAAATCCACAATGCTATTTGGGAGGGAGTTCCTTGTCACACTGAAGGAATGGCAATTTATTTTCACATCAGGACGTTCCTATGTATCTGTTGCCTTTGCACTTCTAGATCATAGTGGATATGGGTTTGGAAGTTTCTGTTAAAAGAACCTTGGTAAATTTCTATAGTTAATTTGTTGATGGTGTACACTACTGTTGTTGAACATTGGTGTGAAGGGAGTGGATGTTTGTGGATGTGATGCCAATCAAGCAGGCTGCTTGGCACTTGTGGCACATATGTTATTTCTACCTGTCAACCCAAGCCTGGATATTGTCCAGGTCTTGCTGCATTTGGACATAGGTTGGTTCAGTACCTGAGGTGACATGAAAGGTGCAATTATAAATTACTTTATGATGGAGGAAAATGGACAGAAGCAGATGAAGATGATTTAGTCTCAATCATTAACCTCAGCAATTCCTGCAGCAATGACAGAATCATATTATTGTTATGGTATAGAAGGATCCAGCCAATCATGTCTGCGCTGACTCATGAGCATTTTATCTTAGTGCCAGTCTCCCACCTTTTCCCAGTAACCCTGCACATTGTTTTTATTTAAATAATCATCCAATGCTCTCTTGAATGCCTCAACTGATCCTGACTCCATTACACTCAGAACTGTGTTATGAAGAAGAGTCACTAAACCTAAAATATTAACTCTGATTTCCCTCCACAATTGCTGCCAGACCTGCTGAGATATTTGAGCAATTTCTGTTTTTGCTTCTTAACTAATTAATTGCATCTAGAGGACAATTTAAACAAAAATGTTAATGAGATGTTTGCATCACTAGCTAGGCCAGATTTATTGCCCACCCCTTAATTGGCCAGAGGGTAGCTAAGAGTCAAATACATTGCTGTGCATCTGGAGCCACATATAGGCCAGACTAGGTAAGGGTTTGATGAGTCTCATTATTAAGATCCAATGATTGTTTACATTGTGACCTCTAGTTATGGAATTGTTGAAATATGTTATGATCTTCATAGAGAAAAATTACATATAACAAAAGAAATCCAAGCTTCCAATTAAGAGCTGAATGATAATATAATAAGATTTCACATTTTAAATTGTTTAATATAATATTATGAAGTTGAAGGCATGTACTGTATCTTTAAGAAAGAGTGAATGATGCTCTGCACTGAGAGCTTACAAAAGCAGTCTCAGAGTGTACTGGAAAATTGAAAATATGTAACATTTGGCTGGGAAATAAATACCTGAGTTGATTGCTGTTTTGGCAACAATTCAAATTTAACCAGTCAGTTTAAATTATGCCCCAGGATACTAAAACCCAATTGAGTTTGAATTTATTGTTTTGCCAACATCAAACCAATGAGACAGTCCGATGTTGGGATATAAAAATGGCAGACATTTTGAAAATCAGACAGAGCAACTGCCATTGAGAGAGAGAGAAAGAGACCCAAGACATTGAAACATTCTCTATCAAAGATACCTTTTCATATGAATCATCGCCACAGTAAAAAGAAAGAAGATGACCCAGGGAGATCTTCAGCCAGAAGAAGGAAGACATCAAAGATGACAGCTGCTGTATGGTTTTGAAATTAAATTGATGTTACTTTAATAAGCGTTTTATTGGAACAGCATATTGTTATAGATTTGAAGGAAGGTAACAAGCAGTTAAGAGAAAGGGGGTTAGAGTTGTGAATAGTTGTCAATTAATGTTCACTTTGTGCGTTAAAGAATAAATTGATATTTTTTTAAAATAGTGGAATTTGGGAGTTCTCTGTCACTCATATTTGATTATGAGGCAAAGTAAGCTTTTCAGGGTGTTTGGTTTAATTAATAGAAGGGTGCACCACCATGTCATAACAATAACAACAGATGAAAAGAACTATTATCAAAACACTGAGTGAAAACACTTGACTACTTGCCACCATGCTCCCGTCTGAAATGTCTATCATATACCAACCAACAAAGAAAACATCTGCCCTACAGCAATAAAATGTTGTGGTGGCATTAACAGATTGAAAGTAGGACTTCTGCCTCTCACTGGGGCAGTAGTCCTACCCTCAGGAGCTGGTTGGCTGGTTGGTCCAATAGACCCTGCAGTGCTGGAGATTGGTATTGGCTCCTGCCATGACTACAGGCAGGCTCACAAAGAAGATGTCCATGGCAGAGTGAAGTAAGTCAGGGAGATATTGCATGGGGAGGGATTTCCCATCTTATGGAGGGAGCAAGTGAGTGGGGGATTTTAAAGTGTAAGCTGGATGGCTCTGGAAAACAAAGGTCATCACCTAAAGGTGATCACCTAAAGGTCATCACCTTTTCCTTCTCAACATGTTAAAAGCTTTGAAAAGAAATGGACAGATCACTGCAGTCTGGCTCACCACACCAACCATTGTATGATGTTTTAGGGTGATCTTTGAGGGCAATTTTGCTTTTGATAAGTTCAATCCCCCATTAATTATTTATTAACATATAGTGGGTGGTCTGAATAATTTCGCGCCCATTTCACCATCTGTTTAATGGGGGTGAGCTTGGGATTGGATGAGAAAGTCACGGATTGAACACCAGATTCATATTAGATGCCCATGCTGAAAATACAACTGGCAGTGTCCAGTTTTATCCCACAATCCAAAGAAGTGCAGGTTAGGTGGATTGGCTGTGTTAAATTGCCTAGCGTGTCCAGGGATGTGCAGACGACGTGGGTTAGCCATGGGAAATGAATGGTGGTGCTGGCTCAAAGGGCAGAATGGTCTACTCCTGCACCTATTGTCCATTGATTATAGAAATGGGGGTGAGTTTGGGTGGGATGCTGTTCAGTGGACTCAATGGGTCGAATCGCCTGCTTCTACATTGTAGAGTTTCTATGATTCTATAATATCTAACCAACTATCTTCAGAATCAACTTATACCTTGAAACATAATTTAGAACTGTCCCACTTTTCTTTTAATACAATCAAATCACATATAACAGCTATAAATTACAATGTTCTTTGAGGAACATTCAACTTCCCAGGAAGCAGTGCAAGGTGATTCTTACGTTTTCTCTCAAAGGTTTATTTCTGTTGTTTTTTCTTAGTCAGTAGGAAAACTTTTAATCTTAGAACTTGGTTTCACAATTAGATCTCCTATGCTCCACTTTCAACTGATCCAGACTTCAATAAAAGCTAGGCAAATTTTCTAGTTTTATGTTAATTCTTCACAAATTTGGTCCTTTCAAACTGATCACCAGCTCCCACCTTCATTTCTGCATGATGAACAATAGTATCTTGCTGCCTATAGCTGCTCCCTATCTTCTGGACTCTAGTAGAAAACTTTTGTCTGAGTTTCAGGAATATCTTAGAAACTATTCCCATCTGAATTTCCATGGCAATGAGAATCACACAGGTCTTGTATCCAAATAGAAAATGTTTATTAGCTATGTCTGAGAATGCAACTCTTTCTTATGAATGAAGTAAATAGGCAGTTTAAATTGTTTACATTACAACCCTTAACTCACATTTTATCCACTGTTAGAATACAGGTGTTGCCATTGTCTCCAAGTGTCAACATCTTGCACTTCTTCTCAGTAAAATAAGTAAGAGCCTCCTAATCTCAAACAATCAAACTACTCTCCTTGGTTTTCTGTCAGGCAAACTTGAGAATAGATCACATGAAACATTTCATTTTTACCTTAAAGACAGTCTCAAAATGTGACAATCTTATTAACCTCACAGTTGTAATAAGTTTAAATATTACAGTCATATAAAACAAATAATTTAGTAATATAATAAATGAAAAGCATCAAGATATATTGTCGATGATTCATGGTTTGTTCTGTAACCATGACTGAACATGAAAGAGGAATAATATTCTTTGATATCAGAAATAAGTCAACATTAATAGAAATTATAATACTTGGATATTGTTATAGAACTCCTCGAAAGGAGAGACAGGAAATATTATTGCAGATAAGAAGAGCCTACACAAAGCCTAGTGTTTTAGTCATTGAGTATTTTAATTATCTAGAGATAGGAAAAATAGTTGAAGAATAAACAAGGAGGATTGTTTGTTACAGGAAATGTGTGTCGGATTATTTACTAATTTGGCAAATGACCAAGAGTTGAAGGTAACTCTTGATCTAACCTTTAGCCAGACCCAGACAGAGTGACTAACACAGAAGTAGCAGAGCATCCCAGATAAAGTGTTCATAACTATACAACTAAGATCCAGAGGTAAGAAAGGGTGATGACACACAAAAATTTGACTTTAGAGATATGTGATTGGAAATGAAAAATGGGTAAAAAGTAGAACAGGAAAGTAACAAAGAGATCCACAAAAAAGGTGGATTTAAGTGGATTCTAGTGATGCATTATTTATGTTAGTTCCAGCTAAGATTTAAAATACAAATTATTTATATTGAGTTGGGGGATTAATAATGCACTCTTGGTATGACATATTTGCCTGTACTCCATTTAGCCATTCTTGTGCTATACTGCAAAGTCAGTTCATGAACATAAAACTATGATGTTTTTGACCCAGCAGATGATGAACTGGGGAAATGTGAGGAGTCAACCATCAGCACCAGCACCTCCTAAAGGCCTTTGCTCATCCTTGAGGCTGTCCTGCTAACCTGCTAACATGTCGCAGGTAGATAGGCTAGTGAAGAAGGCATTTGATATGCTTTCCTTTATTGGTTAGAGCATCGAAAATAGGAGTTGCAGCTGTACAGGATATTGGTTAGGCCACTTTCGGAATAATGTGTGCAATGTGGTCTCCCTCCTATTGGAATGATGTTGTGAAACTTGAAAGGGTTCAGAAAAGATTTACAAGGATGTTGCCAGGGATGGATTGTTTGAGCTATAGGGAGAGGCTGAATAGGCTTGGGCTGTTTTCTCTGGGCCGTTGAAGGCTGAGGGGTGACCTTACAGAGGTTTATAAAATCATGAGGGGTATGGATAGGGTAAATAAACATCATCCTTTCCTTGGAGTGGGGGAGTCCAGAATTAGAGGGCACAAGTTTAGGGTGAGAGGGGAAAAATTTAGAAGGGACCTAAGGGGCAACTTTTTCACACAGAGGATGGTGCGTATATGGGATAAGCTGCCAGTGAAAGTGGTGGAGGCTGGCACAATTACAACATTTAAAAGGCACCTGGATGTGTATATTAATAGGAATGGTTAAGTGGGATATGGACCAAGTGCTGGCAGATGGGACTTGATTAGTTTAGGATATCTGGTTGGCATGGATGAGTTGGACCGGAGGATCTGTACATTTTTATTACCCTAAAAGGCTGCAACAAGGCAAAAAGCAAAGCTGTATGGACTAACAATGGGATATCCTCTGACGTCCAACTTCAGGAGATCCTGTGGAAAAGAGTGGTCACATTAGGAACTGTGACTAATGCTATAGCCAAGAATAATGTCCAGGCAGTCTGGATACTGGTAGGGATAGCATTAGTGGCTCAGTGGTTAGCACTGCTACCTCACAGCATCAGAGAGCCAGGTTTGATTCCACCCACCGACTGTCTGTGTGGAGTTTGCACGTTCTCCCATGTTTGTGTGGGTTACCTCCAGATGGTCCGGTTTCCTCCCATGGTGAAAAGACGTGCTTGTTAGGTGGATTGGCCATGCTAAATTGTCTAGGGATGTGCAGGCTAGGTGCAATAGCCATGGGAAATGCAGGGTTTCAGGGATGGAGGGGCAGGGTTCTGGGTAGGATTCTCTTGAGAGGGTTTATTATGGACTTGATGGACCAAATGGCCTGTTTCCACACTGTAGGGATTCTATGTTAATTGAAATAGCTAGTGCAAATGCAGTGCACTAAAGCTGGGAGCAAGTGATCCAGAAATGTGCTGGCCTTGGTTGCCTAGATTGGCTTTGCTTTATTTTATAATGATACTGTACATTGCACCTTCCCAGGTTTTTTAGTGAAAACCTCAGTGGAGCTGAGGTAGATATGACCGACAGCGTCAAACTCCTAGAATGATGATCACCAACAATCTGTCCTGGACCATCCATATTGATGCGATGGCCAAGAAGGCACAACAACACCTCTTCTTCCTCAAGAGGCAATGGAAATTTACCATGTACATAAGGACCTTTGCCAATTTTTACAAATGCACCATAGGAAACATTCTACTGGATGCATCACGATTTGGTGTGACAACTGTTCTGTCCAGGACTGTAAGAAACTGCAGAAAGTTGTGAACACAGCTCAGTCCATCACACAAGCCAACTTTCCAACCATTGACTCTATCTACACTTCTCGTTGCCATGGAAAGGCAGCCACCACCATCAAAGACCCTTCCCACCCTAGTTTAACTTTCTTCTAACCTCTTCCGTTGAGCAGAAGATACAAAAGCTTAAACATACGTATCAACAGGTTCAAGAATAGCTTCCTCTCAAATTTCAAATCTAATGTTGATCTTGCTTTTTGTATACCTTTGTTGCAGCCATAACTTTGTATTCCTCACTCCGTTCAATCACTCTATGATCTTACTGTCTTTGTATTTTATAACAAAACTTTTCACTGTACTTAGGTACATGTGACAGTAATAAATCAAATCAAACTATTCATGCACTTTCCAAATGCACATCATTGACCATGTTTCAGTCAGGATATCTATATTGCTGATACATTAATTTACTTCTAATATGGCACTCAATTAGGGCCTCAACAGCTACATGAGGGTAATTGATAATGCTCTTGTACCTAGGAGATTCCAGTAATGGTGGTAAAACCATCAGGCCATGTCTGTCTGGAACTGAAAGTGCTGCAGTGTTGGAAAATAGTGCATCTGTGACATTTGTGGTGAAATGCTGTATTAGTCCCTGTAAATTGCCAGAATTGTCCATAATTGATTCTTGGAAAAGCCATAAGTGAAGATATTCAAGGCCACAGAGATTTTGACAGCTACTGGCAGGTTATGTGACCAATGCTGAAAAATGCAAGGATTTCAGAAATTAAGTCACGGATGTCTGACACCATTTGTCTTAAGAGTCACTCCGCACCAGCACTGGAACTAGCTCATCTCCAATTTGCTCTCATTTAGATTAGATTCCCTACAGTGTGGAAACAGATCCTTTGGTCCAATATGTTCACACCGACTCTCCAAAGAGTAACCCACCCAGACCCATTTCCCTTTGACTAATGCACCTAACACTATAGGCAATTTAGCACGGTGAATCCACCTAATCTGCACATCTTTGGACTGTGGTAGGAAACCCACACAGATACAGGGAGAATGTGCAAACTCAACACAGACAATTGCCTGAGGCTGGAATTGAACCTAAGTCCCTGGCGCTGTGAGGCAGCAATGCTAACCACTGAGCCACCATGCCACCAATTTAGGCAGTAGATCATAGGTGGGTTCTTGCTATTCCCTGATCTTCTCCTGGAAAGAAATCTAACTTGATAGATCATATGTTTAATTGTTTTCAAATGACTACCATGGTACTTAGTTGCTGAAAACATATTCATATGAGACTGCAAACATTATTTAACAGCAGGTTAAGATAAAAGGTAGGGAGGAGGGACTTGGGGGAGGGGCGTTGGAAATGCGATAGGTGGAGGGAGGTCAAGGTGAGGGTGATAGGCCGGAGTGGGGTGGGGGGCGGAGAGGTCAGGAAGAAGATTGCAGGTTAGGAAGGCGGTGCTGAGTTTGAGGGATTTGACTGAGACAAGGTGGGGGGAGGGGAAATAAGGAAACTGGAGAAAACTGAGTTCATCCCTTGTGGTTGGAGGGTTCCCCTCCCCCCACCCTGTCTCAGTCAAATCCCTCAAACTCAGCACCGCCTTCCTAACCTGCAATCTTCTTCCTGACCTCTCCGCCCCCACCCCACTCCGGCCTATCACCCTCACCTTGACCTCCTTCCACCTATCGCATTTCCAATGCCCCTCCCCCAAGTCCATCCTCCCTACCTTTTATCTTAGCCTGCTGGACACACTTTCCTCATTCCTGAAGAAGGGCTTATGCCCGAAACGTCGATTCTCCTGTTCCTCGGATACTGC
Source organism: Chiloscyllium punctatum (assembly GCF_047496795.1). Taxonomy (NCBI): domain Eukaryota; kingdom Metazoa; phylum Chordata; class Chondrichthyes; order Orectolobiformes; family Hemiscylliidae; genus Chiloscyllium; species Chiloscyllium punctatum. Next base: position 46,450,215 of record NC_092747.1, on the reverse strand, counting down.
CTGACCTGCTGCGCTTTTCCAGAAACACATTTTCAGCTCTGGGTATATGAATAGGAATGGTTTGGAGGGATATGGGCCGGGTGCTGGCAGATGGGACTAGATTGGGTTGGGATATCTGGTCGGTATGGACGGGTTGGACCAAAGGGTCTGTTTCCATGCTGTACATCTCTATGACTCTTATTACCTGAGCTTCTTTTCAGTTTGTGTAGCTTTTATGCATGCTCACAATTTGGACATTCCACAGACTAAAAACCATTTCTGTTCGGATGGCTCAGGAGTGGGGAACCTGCGACCTTAAGGCTGTATTCGGCCTTTTGGGGTACTTGTTGCAGCCTTTGTCCGCAAATACTAAATCCACCTTTTTAAATCTCTGTACCATTTTTAAAGTTTTTACTGGTAACCCAATCATGTCCAAAACTAAGAAAATAACATTAAAGGAAGACAACAGAATATTCAATGAAGAATGGGAATTGCAGTATTACGTAGTTGCTGTGAAAGATAAAATGACATGTTTGCTCTGCGATGCCATAATTGCAACAGTGAAGAAATACAATGCATGTGAGCATAATGCAACTCATGATGACCACAAATACGCTAAACTGGAAGGAGAATCCCAAAAGTCTGCACTTAACAAAATGAAAGATCAAAAGTAGCAGCAACAGAAAGAATTTAAAATAATGTCAGGACAAGGGACTGACATCATTGGAGCAACTTATAAAATAGCAAATATATTTGGAAGAAGAGATAAGCCATTTAGCGATGTGGAAATCATAAAAGAATGCATTGTTGAAGTAGTAGGATGTTTAGATTCAGATAAGGTTAATAAGTACAAACAGCTATCTCTTTCAAGAAAGACCACAACCGATTGGCAACGTGAATCAGCCCTCAATGTAACAGAACAACTTTGTGCAATATGCCAAAGCGAAGTTTTTTTTTATTCGATAGTATTGGATGAATCCACTGACATTGCTGACACAGTGCAGGTGTTTTTTAAAATTTGTGTTATAACCGCAGATTTTCAGTGCCACAAAGAGCTACTGGCCAATCAAGTATTTACCAGCAAAGCCCATTATGAGGAATGAAAATCTGCGACCTCTATCACCAGCAGGGCAAGAGCAGCAAATACATGGGAGCATCACCACCTGCAAGGTTCCTTCCAAGCTTTGCACCAACCTGATTTGGAAATACATTGCCAGTCCTACACTGCTGGGTCAAAATTCTGAAACTCCCTTCCTAACAATATTGTGGTGTATCGACATGGTACCTACTGAATGGACAGAAAAACAGATCATCACCACCTTCTCAAAGGCAATTGGAAATTGTCAATAACTGCCGTAAAGCCTGTGACACCTACTTCCCATGAACAAATAAAAATAAATCCAAAATGGTCAGCAATATACTTCTGGTATGGATGAGCATCTTGCCATTTTGGACTTTTCGTACATACAAACCAGGCACAGCATGAATGAATTTCTAAGAATTGAATTTGATCCAATCTTTCTACTACACATACTGTAGTCAGAGACTGTAAGCATCCCCATTATACACATCATGACCTCTTGGAAGTTCTAATGCAATGAGTACACTGTGTTATGACTGAATTGTCTCACCTAGTATCCAGAATCCTAGTAACTATATGTTCAAGCTGCTCAACTTCCTTCTGGATCCCTAGACTCCCCAACCCAATCCTCTAATTCCCTCAGGTATACCCCCAAACTCCCCAGCTTTACCAGCCCTGACCACACCACCCTCCTTCACTCATACACACATAGTAACACAATGCAAAGTTCTCAAATATTTAAATTTATCAGATTACAGCAGCTAGTGCCATAAAAAGTCGTGATTTGGAGATGCCGGTGTTGGACTGGGGTGTACAAAGTTAAAAATCACACACCAGGTTATAGTCCAACAGGTTTAATTGGAAGCACAGTAGCTTTTGGAGCGACGCTCCTTCATCAGGTGATAGTGGAGGGCTCGATCGTAACACAGAATTTATAGTAAAAATTTACAGTGTGATGTAACTGAAATTATACATTGAAAAATTGTCATTCCTGTAGAAACTTGATGTCTGTGTCGATATGTGCAATCTTCTTGGAGATCCTCTCCACAATTTTTCAATGTATAATTTCAGTTACATCACACTGCAAAGTTTTGCTATAAATTCTGTGTTACGATCAAGCCCTCCACTATCACCTGATGAAGGAGCATCGCTCCAAAAGCTAGTGTGCTTCCAATTAAACCTTTTGGACTATAACCTGGTGTTGTGTGATTTTTAACATAAAAAGTCGATGTGTTTTGGCTTCTCCTGCTCTGTATCAAGGCCAGTACCGCTCTAATCCAGCCTAGGTTTCTACACAGAGGCTCCACATAGCAGCCAGAATTGGAAGTCTGGCCTGAAAAGACACTGGCAGATTAATGTCTTTTTTAATATGACTAGCTTCAGTTGGAGCTGTTCTGCTACTAATTGTAAGAATTGGGCACTCTTTTTCAATAGTAAATTTTCCCATTAACTTGTATACTTAACTTACCTTTCTGCTACCCCTGTGTTGAGGCACAATTAATCTTGTTTGATTCATGTGAAAGAACTTCATAGTCACAATCAAAGCTTCTCAACAGGTGAAAGCACTTCACTGTGACACCAGCGAAAGCCTTTTTTTATATGTCTTGTGATATCCCAGACTGAGATGGAAATTAATCTTATTAGCTGACAAAAGGCATGTTCTGAAAATCTGCATTTGGCAGACCTGCAGCGCTCAATCACTGTGGAACTGAAAACAAAGCTGCTTTTTAACATGTGGAATGAATGCAAGCTCAGGACTACATCCAAATGTTAAATGGGTCATATAACAGGCTTCTCTGATTTACTGAATAAATATTTAACTAAGCATTTGTTCAGATTGCCATCACATCTACAAAACAATGTTCTGCTCTTTGTGAATAAGTTTGCTTCCATGTTTAACTTTTATGTGGCAATAGTCAAACTTTACATTTACATTCATATTTTCTTACAGTTTGGATTTCTATTTCTACTACTCCAGATTTAAAATTGTAACCTGTTGCTTCACACCCATACAGCATTAAAATTTCTTTTTATAACAATATGGATTTAATCCAAAATATCTGGACAACTTCAATCCTACATTATGTATCCACTCAAAACAAAGTCTTCTAATTAGTCTTCTAATATAAAACAAATGAAAGATTAAAATTAACTCTAATATGAGTAATTTATCATAAGTAACCCTAATTTTAAAAATGCTGACTACAAATCATTTAGATTCATTCATGGCATGATTGACTGATTTGAAAAAGAATAAAAAATACTTGAGCTAGATTAATTTATTAGATGTACCATTAAAAATTAACTAAACATGTCTTCCAAACAATTTTAAGCATGTCAATTACCTTGTTTGTAAATTTATTTTACTTTAGCGAGCAGAGCTAAACGCTTAGAGTAAAGCTATTGTTTTAATAGTATTAGTGACACTTCTCAGTGTACCACGCTGAGAATATTTTGTTTTGACAGAAGTTCATAATCGCATAATATATATTGGATTTTATATTTTAATTGCAGAAAATGCAATTAAATTCTTAATTAAGAGAGCACAGAACACAAATCAACTGATAACAAACAGCTGAGAAATATCCATAGATTGGAAGTGGAATGAAACATTGCTCAAGAAAGGAATGAATAACCAAGACTGACATTTAATTGACTTTTAGGTGTAGGTATCAATGTAGTATCACATATTTTTCATTAATACTCTGATCCTCAGATTTCTGGCAACTGTAGGAAATGTCAATTATCCTAATCCATTTTAAACTATTTATAGCTACATTGAGGGTAGTGAAATCTAAATATCCATCCCAATCAGAACAACTGCTTTAATAAATTTAACAAAATGTCAAGAGCAGTTTTATCATTTCACATTAGTTGACATCACAGAAAGAAATACATAAATCCCAAGGCGCCCAGTGGCACTATTATGGTAACAGAAATTTGTAATGTTTTGATTTCTGGGAAAATTGACAGTGCCAGGGTTTCTGATTCAGTGCCAATGTTAGTCTCACATAGCGGTGAGGTGCCTCACACTCAGCATTAGTGATTTCTCATCAATTGTCAGTGCCAGAGCTCCCTCATTCAGTGCCACTTGAACATTAGCATTTTTAATTGCACTACTTTGCCCAAGGACCACTCCAAGTTACAAACATTCCTTGGATGAAAAAAATGCCCCTTTACATTATCATTCTTTAGGTGCTGTTTAGTAATTTGTATTTGAGTCTTTTTGTGTGGTGGACTTATTTTTATTCATTCATGAGATGTTAGTATCACTGACTTGGCCAGCATTTTATTGCCCGAAACGTCGATTTCGCTGCTCGTTGGATGCTGCCTGAACTGCTGTGCTCTTCCAGCACCACTAATCCAGTATTTAGTTTTCAGCATCTGCAGTCATTGTTTTTACCAGCGTTTTATTGTCCAACCCTGATTGGTAAGAATCAACCACATTGCTATTGATTTGGAGTCATATGTAGGCCAGACCAGGTAAGGATGGCAGATTTCCTCCTGTAAAGGACATGAGTGAACCAGATTAATAACAATCAACAGTGTTTCTAATAATCTTTAGACAGTATATAAAAGATGGTGAATTCTTCAAACTTCTCAAAATACTGACTTTTAAAGCTCCTTTGATTTATTCATTCATGGATGTGGGCATTACCAACAAGGCTAGTACTTGTTACTCATCTTTAATTGGTCTTGAGAAGGTAGTGGTGAACCATACAGTCTTTGTTAGTAAAGGTACATGTACACTGCTTCTAGATAGGGAATATCAGGATGTTGAAACAGCTACAATGAAAGAAAAGTTCCAAGTCAGAATGGTGTTAGACCTGGAGGGGAACTTCAATGTGATAATATTCCCATGCGCCTGCTGTCTTTGTTTTTCTAGATGCTGGATTTTTGTAGGAATAGGTATTCTTTGGAAAAGCCTCAGCAAATTGTTACAGTGTATATCATGGATGGTACATACTTTAAGGAGAAAGTGAGGATTGCAGGTGCTGGAGTTCAGAGCTGATTTTGTGTTGCTGGAAAAGCGCAGCAGGTCAGGCAGCATCCAAGGAGCAGGAGAATCGACGTTTCGGGCATGAGCCTGAAGAAGGGCTCATGCCCGAAACGTCGATTCTCCTGCTCCTTGGATACTGCCTGACCTGTTGCGCTTTTCCAGCAACACATTTTCAGCTCTGGTACATACTTTAGCCAATGTGTACTAGTTTTGGAGAAAGTGAATATTTAAGGTATCCATGATGTGAAAGTGTCATTGTTGGACTAGGTGGACAAAGTCAGAAGTCACACAACACTAAGCTGTAGTCCAACAGGTTTATTTGAAATCACAAGCTTTTGGAGCTTCGCCTCTTTGTCACTTCACCTGATGAAGGGGCTAATCTCCAAAAGCTTGTGATTTCAAATACCTGTAAACCTGTTAGATTATAACCTAGTGTCATGTGACTCCTAACTTTATTTAAAGTAGTGCATGGGATGCAAATCAAATGGTCTAGTTTGTCCAAGATAGTTGAGCTTTTTAAGTGTTGTGAGAACTGCACACATCCAGGCAAGCGGAGAGTTTTCCATCACTTTCTTGATTTGTTCTTTGTAGGTGGTGGAAAGAATTTGGAAATTCAGGAAATGAGTCACACATTGCAGAATACACAATCTTCAACCCATTCTTTTAGCCGCAGTATTCAAATGGTTAATCCAATTATATTTCTGGTCAATTGTAGCCAACCAGAATTTTGATATTGGGGAATTCAGCAATGGTAATGCCATTGAATATTGTGGGTCAATGATTTGATCCTCTCTTGTTGGAGATGATCATTGCTTGGTGCTTGTATGGTAATATCCTAGGGTTAAGATGATTGGCTTGCATCAACCACAAACATCTTCCTTTGTGTTATGAATGATTCTAACCAATGGGTTACCTTTAATTTCAATTTTACTGAGCCCCCTTAATGTCATATTCTGTCAAATACTGCCTTGGTATCAAGGGCAGTTATTCTCCCTTCACCTCTGGCATTCAGCACCTCTGTCTATGTTTGGAACAAGACAGTATGGGGTCTGAAGCCAAGTGGTCCTGTTGGAATTCAAACTTGATAGTACTATTGATGACACCATCATCAATTTATTAATGAGTGAGAGTAATAGTTGTGGTGGTTATCAGCCAAACTAAAAAAATTCTGTAAATAAGACTTACGTAGGTAAATTTCCAGTTTGTAAGGTAGATGAAAATTTTGTAGCTGTACTTGGAGAACTTGGATAGAACATGAATCTTCAGTACCACAGCTAGGATACTGTTGACCATAGGCTTTGATGAGTATACTCAGCTACTTTGTGAGACAGAACTGCAGAACTTTGACCTGAAATGTTGGGTAGTGAGATTGTTTAGCTGGGTCTTTCACTTATTGCTTCTTCTGTTTAACATACTGATGGTCATGTTTTGTAGTTACATTTTTAGACACACCTGATACAGAACCTGGCATGCTATTCCACAATCATTATTGAGCTGGGATTGGTCACCCTGTCAATTGTGGAGTTATACCAGGCCCTGTGGTTACATATTGTAGAGGAATGCAATTCTGCACTGTATCTCATGGATACCCAACTTTGAGCTATTAGATCTCTTCTGAATCGATACCTTTTAGAATGCTGGCAATATTCCACTATACAATGGAGGTATCTTCAGTATGCAGGCAGAACTTCGTCTCCACAAAAACTATGTGTTGCTGACTCATGGCAATTATGAGATGGGCAAAAGTAACTGTGGTGAGTAGATTAGTGAGGATAACATCATGTACGTTTATTCCCTATGCTGACTCTATCACTACCTGCTGGAAGGCCAATTTAACAGATATGTCTTTCAGGATTCAGTCAGGTTTGGACAGCACTGGTGCTAGCAAACATGTCTTGATGGTAAATATCGAAGTTCCCACTCAGAGTTCATTCTGTGTTGTGGTTATGCTGAACATTTCTTCCAAGTGGCATTCATCAGTTGAAAGGCAATGATTGGTTAATCTGCAGAAATTTATCTGCCATAGCCTCTGGTGGGTTTGTCCTGCTGTTGGGATAGGATGATGATGGTTAGTCTGGGCTATTGGTTGAACAGTATAGAAGCAGAGGTAAATAAAACCAGTAGACCACTGAATTCACCATTCACTGAGAGCATGGCTAATTTTCAGCCGACAACTACGTATAAGGGCATTGCACTTTTAAAATGAGAAAATGTTTAAAATTGCTTCACTAGGAAAATTTGAACTCAAATGCTGGCATGGTGCCAATGTAGGTTAATGAGCATAGGGATGATGACTTTTTAATTTGTTCATGAGATGTGTACAGTTCTGGCTGGATTAGCATATATTGCCCATCCCTAATTCCTTGATTCAGAAGGTGGTGGTGAGCCACTCTTTGAACCACTGCAGCCTCTGGAAAGAGATAGAACTGCTGTTTGTAAGGGATTTGTTGTGAGTTATGAAATGAGCTGCCTATGCCTGCCTTTACCCATAGCCTTTAATTAACATAGAGTCATAGGGATATACAACATGGAAACAGACCTTTTGGTCCAACTCATCCATGCCGATCAGATATCCTAAATACATGTAGTCCCATTTAGCAGCCTTTGTCCCATATCCCTCTAAACTCTTTCTATTCATATACCCGTCTAGTTGCCTTTCAAATGTTGTAATTGTACCAGCTTCCACCACTTCCTCTGGCAGCTCATTCCATACACACGCCACCCTCTGCTTGAAAAAGTTGCCCTTGGGTCCCTTTTAAATATTTCCCCTTTCAATTTAAACCTATACCCTCTAGTTTTGGACCCCCTATGCCCGGGAAAACACCTTGTCTATTTACCCTATCCATGCCCCTCATGATTTTATAAACCTCTATAACGTCATCCTTCAGCCTCTGAAGATCCAGGGAAAACAGCCCCAGCCTATTCAGCCTCTCCCTTTGGCTCAAATCCTCCAACCCTGCCAACATCCTTGTAAATCTTTTCTGAACCTTTCAAGTTTCAAAACATAATTTCTAATGCAGGGTGACCAGAATTGCACACAGTCTTCCAATAGTGGCCTAACCAATATCCTGTACAGTTGCAACATGTCCTTCTAACTCCTATACTCAATGGACTAACCAATAAAGGAAAAAGCTTACCAAATGTCTTATTCACTATTCTACATACCTGTGACTCCACTTTCAAGGAACTATGAACCTGCACTCAAGGTCTCTTTGTTCTGCAACACTCCCCAGGACCTCCCAATAAGAGTATAAATCTTGCCCTGATTTGCCTTTCCAAAATGCAGCACCTAACATTTATTTAAATTAAACTCCATCTGCCACGCCTTAGCCCATTGGCCTATCTGATAAAGATCCTGTTGTACTCTAAGGTAACCTGCTTCACTGTCTACTACACTTCAGTTTTGGTGTCATCTGCAAACTTAATCATCATACCTCTAATGTTCACATCCAAATTATTTATATAAATGACGAAATGCAGTGGACCCAACACTGACAAATTCTATCAATCTCTGTTATGAAATTAACAATCGATCTAGAATGAATTGCCATTTGTGGAAGAGAGCTCAAAGCTTGACTTAATAGAAGTGTTTCCTAATTTCTCTCCTAAAAGGGGGACTCAATGTTATGATGACATCTTCTAGACCTAGCCTGCCTGATAAGCAGGAATTGTTTCTCCCAATGTTCTTTTTAATATTTTGAAAACTTTGATCAAATTTTTCCTTAATCACCTAGCTTCCAGGGAATACTTCCCTTGTTTGTGTAATCACTTCTCATAATTTAGCCCTTGGAATCAAAGTATCATTCAGGTAAATTTATATGGCACGCTTTCCAAGGCCAATTTATCTTTGCTGAGATGCACTACTCAGAGCAGCTTACAGTATTCAAGGTATAATCTAATAAGGATTTCTGTAACTAAAGTATGATTTCTACGTTCTTATATTCTAGTCCTCTAGATATAAAGGGCAGTAGTCCATTAGCATGTTAGATTATTTTCTGTAATTGTTCATGTTACAAAATGGAATAAACCCTTCTGCTAATTAAACTAAACACATAGAAAAGCTCACATTGCCTTGCAATCTGTTAAAGTATGAGTGACAGAGAACTTCCCCAAATTTCACTATTTAAAGAGAAAAATAACAATTTATTCTTTAACTTCAAAAGAGAACATTAAAGAATAACTATTCACAACTCTAAGCTTCCTTCCTCTTGAAACTTTATCTACCTCCCACTCTATAATAATATGCTGATCAGATAAAGCCCCTATTAAATTTACAATGAATCAATTTTCAAAACCAGTTTTGAACTTCCTCTGTTTGTCGATTCGCCTGGGTCATCCTCGGTCTTCTGCTTCAAAGTTGTTTCATATGAAAAAGATAACATTTAGAGAGGAGGGTTGTGGGCAGTCTATTGATGGCAGTAAGTGCTCTTTATCTGGTTAACGATCCAAAATGCCTGATTTTTATACCCCAAAACATTGGATCGTCTCATTGGTTTGATGTTGTCAAATCAGTAAAATTCAAATTTGATTGGGTTTTAGTATCTTGGGGCATAATTTAATCAGATTGGCTAAACTCAAATTGTTGTGAAAACAAGGGGCGGCATGGTGGCTCAGTGGTTAGCACTGCTGCCTCACAGTGTCAGGGACCTGGGCTCGATTTCAGCCTTGGGTGATTGTCTGTGTGGAGTTTGCACATTCTCCCCATGTTTGCGTGGGTTCCCTCTGGGTAGTCCAGTTTCCTCCCACAATCCAAAGATGTGCAGGTTAGGTGAATTGACTATGTTAAATTGCCCATAGTGTTCAGGGATGTGCACATTCATGGCAAATGTAGGGGAATGGGTTTGGATAGGATACTCTTCAGAGGGTCAGTATGGACTTACTGGGCCGAAGGGCCTGTTTCCACACTGTAGGGATTCTATTGTATAACTCAGTACCTGAGTGACAGCTCAAATGTTACATCTTCAAATTATCCAGTACACTTTGTGCCTGCAGTCATATGACAGGTGCTTGCCATCTTTGCACCATTCACACTCTTTTAAAGGTGCAGTACATACCTTCAAATTCATGACATTTAATGTGGGAATTCTATAGGAGGAATTTAATTATGTCTCCAGAATGAGTTTATTTATGGGGTTGCATTTAATCAGTCAGGAAAGTAGTGGATCATCAGAGCAGGGGAATTTATAATAGGGAACAGGGAGATAACAGACTACTTAAATACATATTTTGGTTCTGGCTTCACAAAGGAGAACACAGACAATGCTGCAAAAATTATGGGGAATGCAGGCTCTCAGGAGAGGGAGGACCTCAAGGAAATCAGTATTAGTAGGGAAATGATGTTGGGCAAATTGATGAGATTAAAGGCTTACAAATTTCCAGGGTTTGATAACTTATATCCCAGAGCACTTAAGGAAGTGCTTGGCAAAATATGGCTGAGTCAGCATCACTTGATCAAGCGAGGTCATATCTGACAAATCTGTTTGAATTCTTTGAGATTATAACAAGCAAGTTTGAGAGAGGAGAGCTAGTGGATGTGATTTATTTGGATTTTCAGAAGGTCTATGACCAGGTGCCGCAAAAGAGGCTGCTTAAATAAGAGAAGAGCACATAATGTTAGGGGCAAGGTACTGGCATGGATAAGGATTAGCTGATTGGCAGAACACGGGTTTTTTTTTCCAAGGATGGCAGGCGGTGATGTGTGTAGTTTCACAGGGTGCGTGTTGGGACCACAACTATTCTGAAAGAAGGAACTGAGGGTATTGTTGTTAAGTCTGCAAGTGACACAAGGAGGGACAGGTAGCGTTGAGTAAGTAGGGAGGCTGCAGATGGACATCAACAGGCTGGAGAGTGGACAAAGATGTGGCAGATGGAATACAGCGTGGGAAAATGAGGTTATGACTTTGGTAGGAAGAGGCGATATTTTCTAAATGGAGAAAAGCTTCAGAAATCTGAAGTATAAAGGGACTTGGGACTCCAAGTTCAGGATTCTCTTAAGGTTAACATGCAGGTTCAGTTGGCAGTTAGGAAGGCAAGTGCAATATTAGCATTCATTTCAAGAAGGTACAAATATAAGATGTCCTTCTGAAGCTGTATAAGCCTCTGGTCAAACTGCATTTCGGAATACTGTGAGCAGTTTTGGGACCCGTATCAAAGGAAGGATTTGTTGCTGTTGGAATGTTCCACAGGATGTTTATATGAATGACCTCATACTAATCGTGGTGCGGCTGAGGACTCTAGGCCTCTACTTCATTGAGTTCAGAAGGATGAGGGGTGATCTGATTGAAATTTAAGAATACTGTATTGAGAGGACTGGATAGAGTGGGCATGGAGAAGATGTTTCCACTATTCGGAAAGACTAGGAGTTACGGGCACAGCCTCAAAGTAAAAAGGTGACACTTAAGAACGGAGGAGGATTTTTTTCAACATATAGATTGATTAACCTATGGCACTCATTGCTGCAGAGACCTGTGGAGGCCAAATCATTGAATATATTTAAAACAGAGGTAGATAGGTTTATGATTAGCAAGGGAGCAAGGCAGGAGATTGGGTTTGAGAAATGTATCAAGCATGATTGAAAGGTGGAACAGACTCAATGCTCTGAATGGCCTAATTCTGCTCTTATACCTTATGGTCTTATGGCTGCAGTGAAATCTGTTTGCCAGAGTTTTAGTCATTCACTCGACCTCTTCTTACAATTTTATGCTTCCATCACCAGTACTTACAATGTTTCCCATCTTTGTGACATCTGTAAATTTGACGAGTCTGTGGGATAGGTCTTCCAAGTTTGGCACAAGTCTCTAAATGTTAATAAAGAGGACTTTGCAGGTCTGACTTGGCTGGTGTGTACAATTCCCATACCTTGGCAAATGTTAGGTGGTCCATCCAGTTTTATTCTTAATAAACTTCTTCACAATAATTTGATACTACTGAGAAGTTCACTATATCATTTCAGAGAGGAATTAAGAGTCAACTACATTGATGTGGGTCAAATATGTATAACATAGGCAGATCAACTTCCTACAAACAATTGAGACAATCTGCAAATGTATGTAGATCTGGACTCTTCAACTTTCAGCAACGTGATATATAGAGTTACCTTTTGAAAACCGAGCATATCAAGTTAGTGTTTCTTTCAGGAAAAGGAAGGATACATCGTCAAAGAATTAAGTCTGCCCAAGCTATATCAGTTTTACAGTGAAGTCATTATGTAGAGCTCAGAGTTTGGCTTCAAACTAATTTTTAAAAAAATACTTGGCACAAAATTAGTTGATCCTTTATTTTGATACTTGTTATGACCTGAGATGGAAGAAATTAGAGCTAATCCTCAATTTTCTGTAAAATGAGATACTTTCTCTGAATGAATCTTTTGTCAATATTCAATCAAAAATAATGTCAATTTATTTTATGACTGTAATTGAAATATATGCGTGAGAAACGTTTAGTTTATTTGCGCAACTGAGACAGACTGTGGCTCAATGGCTACAGAAGGCAGTTCAAACAAACATCTGCACCTTTTTTCAAATGGTTATGTTGGCCTTAATACTAGAATCCATTCACTGAATGAGCTGGAGGAGGAGGAAATGATTTACTATAAAAGTGATTATTAATAATTAGGCTATTTAACCAAGCTTTTGTTCACCTACTATACTATTTCTTAAAAAAAAGCAAAATAGAAATTCAGAAAATAGAAAATCTGAAACAGAAAACACTCAACAGATTGGGTTTTGCCCGTGGTGACAGAAAGAGTTAACATTTCAGGTCAAGCAACCTGAAATGTTAACTGTTTCTACACAAATGCTGCCTGACCTGTTCAGTGTTTCCAGTATTTCCTCCTTTTATTTCTAATGACTCCTAAAGTGTATTGGATCCACATGCTCTTTGACACAACTCAGATGAAGCACCTCAATAGGTTTTGCTAAATTAAGGGTGCTGTATAAATGAAAGTTGTATTGTTTAAATTGGTCAATAATTTTGAAGGTGTTAAATTTTGAATTTCGTTAAATACGATCAGCAGAATTAAAGCAGAGGTTACTCAGATTTCAGCTTTCTCAACCACACTACAAATGATTAATTGTCACTGGAGTAGTTATAGAACAGAGGAACACAACAGGATGTTGCAATGGAAAAAAGAACTTGATGATCTTCAGGAGGTTCAGCAAACGTCTTCCTGATTCTAAAGCAGATGTTAATCTTAGGGTCATGGTGTAAACCAAAATTGCCAACAGTGCATCAGATATGAGTGGAAGTTGAGTAATATTTCACATGATTAATACTTCTGATGCAACACATGGCTGAGAATGTGGCTGCAAATGCATGCAGAGTTTAATACTGCCTTCTATGGCACAATAAAAGAGGGATAATTTACTGTTACAGTAAATTCATTTCAAATTGAACTCAGCTACAGGGGTATTCGCATATAACTGCTTAATGAGGAACCTTCAGGCTACTGATTTCCTGCAATAACCCAGCATTTCGTAAACCTTGGGAGACTAAGTGAAGAGGCCAATGATTATTATGTTCATATTTCTGTAAGCAATGTCATGACTGACTTCAGGATATCAAGAGTACTCTTTCCTCACTGATATATGGATACTGTTGATTTCATTAAATCTGTTCAGCCAATCATGTATTTTGATGCTACTTTCAGTGGGTTAACTACAACACTAACATCTAACCCAGCAAGGAGGAAAACTGCCCTAATCCTGCCTACGTTCACCCCAGCAGTGTATACACACTCATCAGCAATGTGATAGAAGCTGTTATACTGTCAACAGCATTTATTCAAAAATACTCTGCTCACTGCTGCTCGGTTTAGGTTCCACGAGGATCACATATCAACTTTGGACCAAAGATGGATCCTCTTACCATTGGTTAATAAGACCATGACAAAATGAAATCTTTCAGCCACAAGGAGCATCTTTTTAACATGATAAAGTGATAAACATAATTTAACGTATTTTCTGCAGCATGCTAATTTTAGAAAAATAGTAAGTGAGTAAAATACAGAGTTCTCAAAATTACAGTCTCCATTTTGTTCAGCAATTTTAGTAAAAAAAAGCTGATGGCATTCTGATAGAAAGAGAACAATTTATACTTTGTGTAAGTGCATATTTTTATTTTGTATATGGTAGATAATGCCAGTTTCATTTTGTAAAAGCAATTCATATATTTAGCAAAACACTTAATGGATTTTGTCTTAGTAGTGTATTTTAATGTGCAAGGCATGCAGTTTTGTAGTGATTAATAAATCCAATTCTAAAAGGTTAAAACTAGTTTTAATCTAAACACAGACAAATGTATATTGTGATATATAGCTCTTAAAGCGAAGATTTTTTTTAAAGGTAAAAAACCGTATTCCAGAGACTTTTCACAAACAATGCAATTCATGATAATACTAAATGATGACACAAGTCAAAATTTACAACATTTTAAAATTAATACAACTGCACATTTTATGTTGCAATATATATTAAGAGGTCTTATATGAGATATGAATGTTGATACAATCTCAGCTATTTGTTTTACTTGCAATCTGACTTCATGTTCTTATTCAACTGTGCGAGTGCAGCTAAACGTGAGTCTCTCCATTGTCTTCGTGCACTGAGGTTTTCTGGATCAGGTGGAATTTTCTGAGACACTACCTAGATTATTGAAAGTTATTCAATATGTCATTACATTCCATGTTGAACATAAAATAAGTAGCATAAAAAGGTGCAGCTTTACACAGTGCTTAATTTTCGGAATTTGTTAAGCAAGGGAATTTTGTTTTCATTAAAAAGGAATGGTCAAAAGCATGAGCCAGATCTGGGAGCAGAAGCCCCAAGGCATTAATTAGGTGAGCAGGTAGTTTGATTAGTTGGTGTGTTTTTATGATTATTTTTCTTCTCTAACCTGGAGCAGTCGTTGAGACTGGTACAGTGGAGATGTAAATACTGGATTAAATTTATAGTGCAATCACATAAACACCATAATCTAACTACAGATAGTTGTTGAGTGATATTTCTAAACTTGAAACAAAATTAGTTAAATAAATACAATAAAGGTGATAGGGCAGCTGATATGTTGCAGCTACAGAAGGTGGGAGCCAGTGGATACCAATGTCATCCAGGATAAGTACATCTGCAGTGAGTGTTCACTGTTCCAGTACAGAGTTGATAAGCTTGGTTGTCAGACACTACAATGCATCAAGGAGGGTGAAGTTGCCCAAGAAGTATTTACACACTTTAGTCTAGGTCCATGGTTAGGGACAGGAGTGGGCGATTGCTTCATGATCCCAGCAATACCGCCAGACCAGTTACGTCTCAGAGTGAAACCTCACTTAATAGCCTTTAAGTTTTATTTTTCCAATTTGATTACCATGGTGGTCAGTCACTGAACATACTCAAAGAGGCTGCCAAAGGACTTCTAACAAAAGAACTTCAATGTTTATTACATAGAAAAAATAAAAAAAACACACAAACTATTTGACACTATGTGAGAATTATTTGAAACAGTCTTACTACAAATATCAGCAATAAAGATTCAACCCTCTTTCCTTCACAACATCCATATAAATACTCAAAGCTCAGAAAAGGTCACCCTTTAATCATTTTAAAGTTCCTTGTCCAGTTGGCAGTACTTGGTTTCTTTCTGGCAAACCTTTGTATTCACTTGATTCACACTTTTAGTTATTGCCTCTTCATGAGATGCTTAAATAAACTGTGAACAAAACTTACTTATTTCTTACCAACAGTTTCTTAAACTCTTCTTCCACAGCCTTCTATATCTGAAGCTTCTCAGGATCTCTTTCTCCCGTTTGCCCTGACTGTTCTGGAGACTGCTAACCTGCACTGCAGCTGCTACAGGCCTTTTCTCTCTCTGAAAGAAACCTATACTCACTAATTGTCTGGATGGTCCTCTCTAAAGACAAACTGTTTCTGCATCAAAGGAAATCTTGTTGTTAGGGAACAGGACACCTTTTTTTTCTGTCTATTCTACTCTTGTTTTCATAAGCACTTAAACCACTCACCTAAACGGTTTCTTAAAAGCCTCATTTAAACACATGCAAACAAATCTTTAGACACCCAGTACCACGTGCACAACCCAAAAAAGAAAATTAGGTCCTTTCCTTCTCAACCTTACAGTATGAATTTACAAATCGCACTTAAAGCTTAAGATGGTGCTGTCCTCTTTAAAGCTCAAGTTTCTGAATAAAATATCATGAATTTGCATAACAACTGTAGGAGAAGTGGGTATGGGGAACCAGTAGGTAGCAATGGCAGAGCCTGGGGCTTTGCAATTGTCCAAAAGATTTGGTGTTTTGCTACCTTTATCAAAAAGAAAATGGAGTGCAGGGTGCAAGAATGTACTTATTACAGTATTATAGTGCAGGGGAACATTCAAGTGGGCGAGGGAATTAAAAGACATGTACTTGTAGGGATTAGTATAGTTAGGAGGATAGATCCTGTTCTTTGCAGCCAAGAATATGAGTACCAAAGGTTGTGGTGACTGCCTGGTTCAGGGTCGAAGGATATTTCCGAGTGGAGAGGAACTTGGAATGAAAGGGGAAATATACAGTTGTTGTGCTCCATATGCATATTGTGACGATGCTGCTCCCTCAACAAGGTTGTGTTGTCCTTGTTTTTTTTCCAAAAGTGTTGTACGAGGTAGAGTTGCCTAAATGTCTAGGTTAATCTATTTAAAGAAGCTTTTAAGTTTAAAAAAAACACTTGTATAATGAAAGGGGAGCGGCCAGTTCGCCCAGCTCAGCTTTATCTTGCTTGGTTTGGTTTGGTTTGGTTTCAGTAAGCAGTCAGTTATTTTGAGACTGCTGGTCAGTTGTTAGCTGAGAATCCAAAAGAAGCATCTACCTGGAAGAAGGTGTCCCATGCTGAATCTCTCTGCCAACTCTCTCTCTTGTAAAACTGTGTTTGATTTTTAACTTTTTTTCCAAAAAGTATTTATGGGGATTGTTGCAGGAATTCGGAATAGCATCATTAAGTTGGGATAGTATGCAGGGCTTTTGGATAAGTTAAGTTATTCTATATTCTGTTCTATTTTGTTGGTATTTCATTTGGTAATCTTACAAATAAGTTCTATTTTGTTTAAAACTAAGTAGTTAGGCCAGCTACATCACTTCTGGAATATCCATTTTAAACCTGCTTATTAGGGTCCGAGATACTTTCTTGAAATGTTTTGAGGGGGCTGGCCTGGTCCATAACAATATGAACAACAGAGGCAGGACTAAAAAGAGGTTTTGCTGAGGAAGTATGAACAGCTAGGGGCTAAATAAAGAAGCAGAAGCACAAAGTAATAATCTCCGGGCTACCACCTTAGCCCAAACAAATTAACAGAGGGTAAATAAGATCAGAGAGTTCAGGATCAGCCCAGAGATTGATGTGGGGAAAATGGATTTTGATTCATGATGCACTTATACACGAACTGCAGAAAAAAAGCAGAAAATTTGCGGAAACAGCCTTCACCTGAATTGACATAAAACCAATCTCCCGATGTATTTTATAACTTGCACTGTAGACAAGATTCTTATTTAAATAATTGGGCAGTTAGTAAATATGAAAGGAGATTGGAAAGTTCAAGGCAAAGCACAAGGCAGTCGTGTAGAGTAGAAAGATGGGTAATGGGTACTACAGCATTTGTATCAAAATTGATAAATTGACGACATACATTGAAACAAATGAGTATAATATGGTAGCCATGATTGTAAAGTGATCACAATTGGGACTTGGATATTGATATTTTGGGAGTGACAGGAAGGAAGGAAAAAATGCAATTCCCCTCCTAATAAAGGATGAAGTCAGAACAATTACAAATTCTATCTTGGTTCATACGATCAAGACATGGGATAGAATCTGGTAGGGTCTTAAGATGACATTTGGTGCAAAATCAGACG
This sequence comes from Chiloscyllium punctatum, assembly GCF_047496795.1. Taxonomy (NCBI): domain Eukaryota; kingdom Metazoa; phylum Chordata; class Chondrichthyes; order Orectolobiformes; family Hemiscylliidae; genus Chiloscyllium; species Chiloscyllium punctatum. Next base: position 46,432,266 of record NC_092747.1, on the reverse strand, counting down.
AGAAGTCTAGAGACCCAGATCTGTGTCTTTTATACATTTGTCAAGCAGTGAGGTGAGAGCCATTTAAGAGGGATTATAGCTTGTTAAATGTCTTATTAATGCTGCAACTAGCCTAATTAATATTCAACTTTCTATTTTATCAAATGTGCCAAACAAGCTGGATGTCCAGATTTCTTGACATGGAACTCAGAAGCTGGGACCTGGTAAGTTCACTTCAGCATTGGCTGTGACCAGCCTCCATGTTGTTCAGCACCAAAGAGCAACTCAGGGCATGATTCACAAGCACTAGTCACATTCACTCTTTATCCATAGAGTTTGGCATGTGATATTTGCCAGTGTCTCATGATCACCATGGCACCTCACTGATTGCAGGCCGCTTAAGGAACGCAGACTTGTATTGCACAGCACACCAGTAATATACATTAAAGGCTGCTGCAAGAACACTTAGTGTGCAGCGACAGACATCTAGCCCACGGATTGGACCATGCTGCATGTCATTGCTGCTAATGGGCTCTTAGCGCTCGGTCACCTGGAGCCCACAGAATGCATATCCTGCCTCACCTATCAGCAGAGTCACACAACCAGGCAGCTTGTCTTGGTGGTGAGAAGTTCCCCATCAATAGGGCAGACATCTTATTGTACAATTGTGTGCTACGTCAATCTCTTTTGAGGAAGAGAATTTGAAAGACTCACAACCCTCTGTGAGAAATTATTTCTCCTCATCTCTATTAAATAGATAACCTCTTATTTGTGACAGTGACCTCTAGTTAGATCCACTGAGAAGTTACAACACAGAAAAAGGCCATTCATTTCATGGTGTCTGTTCTGGCTGAATAAACTAGCAACCCGTTCTGAGGTGACTTATCAATTCCTGGTCTATGGTCATCTAGGTTGTAGCCCTTTAAATGCAGATTGCAGATTTATTTTACATTAGTTGAATATTTCCTCTTCAATCACCAAACTGTGCAGTGAATTCCATTAACTACTACATTCTGGATGAAAATGATTTACTCTAATTCTTCCATCAATGACTTCAAATTTGTGGTAACTAACTTGTCTGCTTCTCTTACCTGTCCCTTCTAAACAAGCCCATTATTATTTTGTATACCTCGATTAAGATGCCCTCAGCTTCCACTGCTCTCAGGAGAATAACCCTAGCCTATTCAAGACTCTATCTAGCTCTTCCTAGTTCAGATTCTCCCACAAATACAACTTTCTTTCCATGTTCACCCTATCAAAACCCCTCAAGATATTACATGTTTCAATCAAGTTGTGTCTTATTCTTCTAAACTCCAGGGGTTACAAAACTGTCCAAACGTTTCCTCATAAGGCAACCCATCCATTCCAGATATTAATACATAGACCAAATCAGAAATTGCTGGAAAAATTCAAGAGGTCTGGCAGCATTGGTATAGAGAAAGCAGAGTTAATGTTTTAGGTCCAGTGACCCTTCAGAATAGCTTGAACACAAATCGGTTAGTTCTGAAGAAGGGTCACTGGATCTGAAACATTAACTCTACTTTCTCTCCACAAATGCTGCTATACTTGCAAAGTTTTTCCACAATTTCTAATTTTATTTCAATTTCCAGCATCTGTAGTTCTTTAGTTTTTTTTTATTAGTGTAGTAAACCTTCTCTGAACTGCTTCCAACACATTTACATTCATCCTTAAATAAGGAGATGAAAGGTATTAGGCAAAAGTGAGGACTGCAGATGTTGGAGATTAGAGTCAAGAGTGTGGAGCTGGAAAAGCACAGCACATCAGGCAGCTTCTGAGGAGCAGGAAATCAACGTTTCAGGCAAAAGCCTTCATCAGAAAGGTATTGCCAATGCCCTGGATAGCAGAAGCATAACCTGCCTAATTTTGTATTCAATTCCTATCACAATGAATGATAACATTCTATTAATTTCCTAATTACCTGCTGTAGTTGCATACTAACTGCTTGTGTTTCGTGCACTCAGACAACTTAATTTCACTGTTTCTTGGAGCCATGCAATCTTAATTAGTCATTGGTTTGAATAGTTTCTAGACCCCTTATTGGAAGATATATTGTAATACAGAGTATAAATCAAAGCATATTGGGGACTTATAAGAAAGTTACTACAATAATTGTGAATGATGTGAATCTCCAGATAGATTAAACAAAGCAAATTGGAAAATGTAACCTGGATGATGCATTTAGAGCGTATTCAGGACAGTTTTTTGGAGCATTTTGAGCAAGCAATTTTGGAGTTGGTAATGTGTAATGAGACAGGATTAATTTATTTACTTTGCCGTAAAGGATCCCCAAGGTATGAGTGGTCTTAATGTGGTAGAATTACATATTTAGTTTGAGAATCAGAATTGCGAGTTTGAAAATAGAATCTTAAATTTGGATAACTAAGGAGGAGAAGGAATAGTATCAAATTAAAAGAAGGACAATGCTGTGAAGATTAATTGTAGGCCAGAAAATTGAGACAAGTTTATAAACCAGCAAAAAAACTGATGTAACAAAAGAAATTAGTATGAGGAAGAAACTAACAAGAAATATAAAAACGGCCAAAAAACACTTTTTGCAATTATATGAAAAGGAAAAGGAAAGCTATCATGAGCATTGGTGTCTTGATTGATGAGACTAGCAATTAATAATAGCAAACATGGAAACGGCATAGTTTTTGAACATGTATTTTGTATGCCTTCGCAGTAGAAAACTAAACAAAAAACCCCAAAGCTGAAAATCAAGTGACAAAAAAAGCGAGGAGCTTTAAGCAATCATAGTTCCTAGAAAGAAAGTACCGTAAAATCTAATGGATCAAAAAACTGACCTGATGGCCTGTATCCTAGGATGCTAAAGAAAGTATTTGCATTTGAGATAGCAAATGTTTTGGTCCTAATTTGACAAAATTCCTTATATTCTGAAAAACATTGAAAAGCTCCATTGTTCAAAAAAGGCAGACAGAAAGCAAGTAATTACATCTGAAAATGCAAGAGTCTATTATTAAGGAGGTAGAGCTGGAAATTTAGAATAATGTAATAGAATCAGGTTGGGAAATTGTCAAAGGGAAATTATATTTGACAAATTTATTTGAGTTGAGGATGTAACAATCATTAAAAAACATTAAAAGGGAACCTGCAGATATAGTGTATCTAGATTTCCAGAAAGGTTTTCAATAAAGTGCCACGTAAATAGTTACTGCACAGAATAAAAGTCACGATGTTGAGGGATTTTATTAGTATGAACAGATGAATGAGAAATACAGATATGATATAAATGAATCATTTTCAGGTTCATAAACCATAAAAGTGTATCTGTGCTGTGGCCCTAACGATTTACAATAATGGGTAATAATTTGGATTAAAGAATCAACTGTATCAAAGCCAAATTTTCGGATGTTACAAAGATAAGTAGGAAAGCATATTGTGAGAAGGATATATAGATTCATAAAGGGTTTATAGGGTGGTTAAGTAAGTGGAACAAAAAATTGCCAGATAGAGTATTATATGGAACAATGAGGACTTACCACTTTGGCGGGAAGAATAAAAAAGCAGAATATTATTTAAATGGAGACAAACTGCATGTGTGTCCATGTACGTAAATCACAGTCAGCGTACAGGTACAGCAAGTAATTAGGAAGGCAAATGGAACAACTACCTTTATTGCAAGGGAGATTAAATATAAAAGCAGGTAATTCTTGTTACAGGTATATAAGGAATTGATGAGACCATACCTAGAATATTGTTTATAGTTTTGGTCTTCTTCCTGGAAAAGGGTATACTTACATTGGAAGCAGTTCAAAGAAGATTCATCAGGCTAATTTCCTGGCATGAAGGGAAATGTTGAGCAGGTTGGGCCACTGCTCATAGGAGTTCAGAAGTATGGCAGGTGATCTTAGATTCTGAGAGGGCTTGACAGGATAGTTGCTGAGAGGATATTTCCCCTGTGGAGGAATCTGGTTTAGAGAGAGAATTTCAAAATAATGGGTCTCCCTTTAAGACAAATGTGAGGAGGAATTTCTTCTCTCAGATGCTCATGTGTCTTTGGAATTGTCTTTGACAGAAAACAGCAGAGGCATAAGTAATTGAATATATTATTAGATTAGATTCCCTACAGTGTGGAAACAGGCACTCCAGCCCAACAAGTCCACACTGACCCTCCAAACAGTAGCCCACCCAGACCCATTTCCCTCTGACTAATGCACCTAACACTATTGGCAATTTAGCATGGCCAATTCACCTGACCTGCATTTCTTTGGACTGGGGAAGGAAACCCACGCAGACACGGGGAGTATGAGCAAACTCCACACAGACAGTTGCCTGAGGCTGGAATTGAACCTGGGATCCTGGTGCTGTGAGACAGCAGTGTTAACCACTGAGCCACCATGCATGGGTGAACTTACACCCATACATGGCACTCAGTTAGGATGGAGGTGTTAATCTGAGCCCTGAGAGATAAAGCAGTTTCTGTCAAACATCTAAAACTGCTGTGGAAATTGTAAATATTATTGAAAATGTACATTCTCCTTTTCAGATCACAATTGTAAAAGCCCAATACACTCCAGATTCATGAGTAGAACTTTTGCTGTAAGTTGAGCCGAAATGAAGTCACAAAATCAAAAAAAAATTTACAGAATGAAAAATAAATATGATTTTCAGGCCTGCACAGGCTGACATTCAGCCCTCATAAAGCTCTCAAATGTGCTGTCCCAAATGTAGCACATTCAACCAACAAGGTCCCGATTCTAATTTTCTCGTACTATAGCTGCTGGAAAAGCTTCTCACTCTCTAATCACCAGGTTTAAACATGGTATTCTTACCTACCTGGTTAATTTTTTCCATGGCTTCACCAGAAAATTCGGGAACAGGTCCAAAAGATGATAAAACTCTCTTCATACCCCCAGCATAACGTTCACAATAATTCTTGAGACCTATCAAATTAACAGATAAATTGAGTTTGCAATATAGACATTTTTCTGTCTGATTCCAAACAGAAAGAATAGGAACAGCAGTTAAATATTCAGCTCCTCAAGCTTCAATCAGATCATCTTAAACAGCTTCTTAAAGATCTTAAACATCTTTACTGTAACTAGAACTGTCTGCCTATGATTCAGATAATTTGATCCCCTGACCAATGTTGACCTAAGCCTTGAAAATTCCAATTAATACTGTACTACAGCCTTTGGGGAACAGAACTCTACACACTTCCGCTCTCCTTCTGTGCAGCTTTACTTCTAGATAACTTAACACTTAAGATGGATTGCCTTTGTTCTGGACTCCAAGAGGAAACAGCTTCTCTGAATCTATTCTATAGAAATTTTTATCCTTTTAAACACTTCAATGGATTACACTTAACATAAGCACATAACAGAAGTACAGAAAAAATAGGAGCAGGAGTAGGCCATCTGGCCCTTCGAGCAGCTCTGCCATTCAATAAGATCATAGCTGATCTTTTTGTGGCCTCAGCTCCATTTATCTGCCCTCTCATCATGACCCTTAATTCCTTTATTTTCAAAAAATTATCTATCTTAGCTTGAAAAATATTCAATGAAGAAGTCTCAATTACTTCACTGGGCATGGAATTCCACAGACTTCCAACGCTCTGAGTGAAAAAGTTCCTTCTCAATTCAGTCCTAACAATCAAATCTAAAGAAAATATATCACTTGGCCTCACTGCAGAAAGCTTTAAGCTTCAGAATAATCCTGGTGAGTCTGTACTGTACTTCCTTCAAGGCAGATTTAGGAGAGGGGTAGCATTTAATGAGAATTTTTACCATAATAATCAATATGGATATGGAGCTATTTGAATTCTGGAGACAACAGCTCAGCCGATACCCTGACAAAGTAGTATTGTACTTTGCAGATCTCTAAGTCATCTTATTTAGCACCATGAATAAGTATACGTGCTGCACATTTTTCTATAAAGAGAACAAAGGATATACAATGAGGTAAGCATAATTTTTATAGGATCTTTAAAACAACAATGGGCAATTTCAACTGAACAGTCAACTGGAGGAGATGCTGGCATAGTGGTAACGTCACTGGACAAGCCACTGTGGGCGGCACAGTGGATCAGTGGTTAGCACTGCTGCCTCACAGCACCAGGGTCCCAGGTTCAATTCTTGCCTTGGACGACTATCTGTGTGGAGTTTGCACATTCTCCCTGTGTCTGTGTGGGTTTCCTCCAACAGTCCAAAGATGTGTGCCGGTCAGGTGAATTGGCCAAGCTAAATTGCCCGTAGTACTAGGTGCAGAGGGAATTGGGTCTGGGTGGGTTACTCTTTGGAGGGTTGGTGTGGACTGGTTGGGCCAAAGGGCCTGTTTCCACACTGTAGGTAATCTAATCTAAGTAAATCTGAGGCCCAAGTTAATGCTTTGGAGACATGAGTACATATATTGACGTGGCAGATAGTAAATTTAAATTCAATTATTTAAATCCAGGCTTGAAAGCTGGGTTAGGATTTGGTCGTTAGGTAGTCATTAATAGAGGATCAAGTGCCTCAACTGGCATCAGGATAGGAACTTAAGGTTTGGGATATCCCATCCAGAACTAAATTTCTTTGATGACAGGAACTAAGCCAATATTTCACCAATGTGAACTTGCTTGATTATCTTCCCCTCATATTCCCACTGCTTTTCGGAAAGGGAGAATTCTAAACCTTGTCTCAGTAATGCTGACCATTAAACTATCAGGATTGTCATAAAAGCACACTGATTTCCTAATTTCCTTCATGGAAAGAAATCTACCATCCTTACCTAAATCGGCCAACATGTGTGTTCAAACCAACAGCAATGTGGTTAACACTTAAATACAGTCTGCAATGGAATAGCAAATTACTCAGTCCAAGGGCAAGTTCAGCACCAAATGCTGGCCTTATTAGTAATGCTACATCCCATGAAAGAGTAAAGAATTTAATATCAAAATCTTAAATTTGGGTTTTCTATGAAAATGTTAATAAATTGGCTCATATCAATATCACTGGTGATAAGTGAAAGAGTGCTGTTTAGATTATCAAACTCCTGTGGGATAGTCCAAGGGTATTCCAGAATGGAAACTGAATCTTTTGGAATGTTTAGTGCAAATCAGCTACTGGCATGAAGTCATAAAGAAAGGAATTCAACTGCTGGGGACCCAATTGTTTATAAGATAAATTCAGTAACATTAAAATTTGTTTGTCCTTCCTTAAAATAAACATTTTTAATTAGGAGTGTTACTGTTCTTTTGGAGATGGCATGGTTAGGGAAGGAGGTAGAAGACATCTGTGCAGTTGCAACTTAATACAGTATTTTGCTGTTTCTTCGACAAGTTTTTAATTCAGCGACTTTACCTATCTGTCCTTTCTTTCTTTCCTTCTATGTGCTCATGGGCTAAATTTGAACAAATATAATCTTGAGACATTCTTCCCATGTTAATTAATGTTTTCTGATGATATTATTCCTGCAATTCTTTGTTTCCGTCGTCATTGAATGTGGATTTCAGTTTCTGGCTAAGTTTCAGCCCACTTTTTCAGTCAGTCACGTTTTGTATACGACACAATCACTGCTCTGACTCAAGGAATGCAAAGAGGCAAAAGTTATAACTAGACCCATGTTCTTCTTGATCTTAACCTTTTCTCCAGCCAATAAGAATTATTTTAATACAATAGTACTTTGGTGATGTGATATCATTTTGATACGATAAACTAGAGGATACCAGCACTCACCTTCTGCATTGAGGTGAATAGTTTCAAAAGGACCCATGAAAGCATAACGCATTCCCAAACCTGCTGACATAACAAGGTCCACGTCCTCAGGTGACAGTACACCATCCTGATGAAAAGCAAACAGTAGTTTCTGAGATTGAGGATATAAGTGGTATCTTTCCAGCTGAACAGATAGCTTGCTATTAGTGTCCACCAAAAAAATTTGGTCACATGATATTTGAGCCTGTATAGTTAGCACAGTATGTGCCTGAACTTCCAAGATAAAAACTGAATTACTCAGCAGATCTGGCAGCACCTATGAAGCAAGAACAGAATTGATATTTCAGTCAATGACCCTCATTATTATGTGCTTCTGATTAGTGAGGCTCCTTGTTAACATATGAAGTTAGAAAATTATCTATAAAGCCAACTTCATCCTAATTCCAGACATGCATAAATCAAAACACATTTATACTATAGGAATTCTGCTGTGTCTGCCAACAAAACTGCTGGTGAAACACTATGGGCAGAATCTTATTGGGGTCTGACAACATGGGCTACAGTGAGTTATATGGCAGAATCAAATTGGAAGTCCAGCAAAGCCTACCTTAATGTTGGAAGCATTTTGTTGTGTCCTCTGTGCTTTTAATGAGTGTCATGGCAAGCTTCTCGCTATGCAATGGTGAGTTGCCAACTAAGGATGATTACAACTTGTTAAAGCCACAACTTGCCTCTTTAATATTCACTTCCTATCTTATCCAATGGGCTGAACAAGCCAGAGTCGAGAATTCTTGTGTAGGAAGTCAGCATGGGTACCTGGTGACTTCAACTAACTGCTGGCTGTGACCAGCCCCAATATTGCTCAGCATCAAACAGCTTGTGGCATGGTCCATGGGCAGATGCCAGAAGGACCCCTCATCCATGGAATTTGACTTTCAACATCTGCCAACACATGACATCTCTCAGTTGCATTGCACAGCGCATTGGCAAATGGCATTAAAAGACCACAGCAAAGACACTTTGCACACATGCCCATGGATTAGACGAGGCTGCATCTCAGGGCTGCTCATTGCTCTCTTAGCACTCACCTATTGAGTGCTGAGCTGCATGATCGCACCTTCCATGCTTTGTCATGACCACCAGCTTAGGGAGAGATTGCAGCTACAGGGTGCCTCAGGATGTGTAGGGCCCAAAGCAGGGCCAGTGTTTTTCAGACCAAGCTTCATTTCCTGGGCATAAGTGAGGCACATGTAGACTCCGAATGCCAGATGGAGTTATGCCAGATGCTGGAATGATACCTGAAGGAGTCAGCTGTGAAGGTGTCAGCCACTTTGAATTTCTATGTGACTGGCACCTTCTCGGGAATGATGGTTGACCTGTGTGGAATCTTTCAGTTATGGAAACACAAATACATCCGGACAGTGACCGATGCCAACTGTGCAAGACTACACTAGTTGCTGATGACGAGGTCAGTGCTGCAGCCCGGGCAGTCACATTCATATACATAGTTGGCATCTCGATGTGCAAGGTGCCATTGATTATAAACATATGGTAATGAAGGTGCCATATTTCAATGTGGTGGAATTCATCAGTATGAAGGGGTTCCATTCCATTCCATTCATGTTCTGGTGATCTGTGTTACCACATCCTGGAGGTATTACATTACATTTCATTACATTACATTACATTACATTACAGTGTGGAAACAGGCCCTTCGGCCCAACAAGTCCACACCGACCCGCTGAAGCACAACCCACCCATGCCCCTACATTTGCCCCTTACCTAACACTACGGGCAATTTAGCATGGCCAATTCACCTGACCTGCACATCTTTGGACTGTGGGAGGAAACCGGAGCACCCGGAGGAAACCCACACAGACACGGGGAGAACGTGCAAACTCCACACAGTCAGTCGCCTGAGGCGGGAATTGAACCCAGGTCTCTGGCGCTGTGAGGCAGCAGTGCTAACCACTGTGCCACCATGCCGCCCACTGTGTCCACTGCCCCGACAGCCACCCTGCCTCCTGCAGCAGTTATGTGTACCTGGTGTGTTTAAGGGTCCAGGTGCCTTAGAAGGCTATTTACGAGGGACAAGCGCCATTCCCTGTGACCATGGCCCATGAAACCATTCTGTGAGCATCTAACTGATGAAGAGAGTAGAAACGATGCTGCAACTAGGGCCAAGGTGGAGCAGACGATACGGCTGCTGAAGATACAGTTCCAGTGCTTGAACCAGTCTGGTGGGTCCCCCCAGTGCAGGCCAGACAGGTGTGTTGTGTCATCCTGGTGTGCTGTACTCTGCACAATTGGAGCATGCAAACAAGGTGATGAACAGGGAGAGCGTGCACAGTTATTTGAGGAGGAAGATGAGGACATTGGGGAGTAGGAAGCTCTTTTTATCCATGACAGAGCTAAGCTGCATCGGGTGATATAGCCAGATGGGATGTCACTGACACTTGGTTTCATTAGATGAAAGCTAGCTGCAGCAGACCATATTAGACTGGTAGACTGTAGGCTGGTCATTGGTCACAATGGTCATTTGGTCTGTAATGTCAGGTTGACCAGCAGCCTCTATTTTGTTTTTACTTTTGTTGTCTGCAAATAAAAGATTATGTTTGAAATTGTTCAGTAGTTTGCCTGTATGTAATATTCCCTACTGGACAATGACAAGTTGTGGGTGTCCAGTTGGTATTGGGGATACAGTAGTGGTGACAGAGAGAGAGTGATTATACAGGATGTAGCTAAGGATAGGCAAACTGTGTGGCCCTGGTGGTTAAACAATGACTGGGGTGTGCGAATAGTGTTGTATGTGCAAGGAAGTATCAGCTATGCCAGCTAAGCACTGTGAGCAGCCTGGATTGGAGGCTGCTGTGCCATTACATTAGAAATCTGGTGTTGCCCCTCATCGACAATATTCATCTAGGTACATAGCAGCCTTTGAAAGATGGTGCACACACAAGGAATGCTGGACTTTCAGCGGATACCTGTTGAGTGGCGGGTTGTTCTTGGAATAGCATGCAGTAAGATGGAGATAGAATCAGACGTAAGGAGTACCGGTGGTGGGGAAGCCAGTTAATGAGGCAGGTTTGGTAGGATATGGTGGGAAATTTCATGAGAATCCCTTCAAAAAAATATAATGCAACTCATACTTAGGCAGGATCAAAATCACAATGTTCACCAGAAATAGGTGCCATTTCGGCTGGTTTTATGAAGGTCTTCTCTCCAGGAGTCCTAAGATTTTTCTCCTGTTATTTGTGCAGATTTGCCTCATCTCCTACACCATGCCCCTATGATACCTTACTTGTTTTACGCTCTCACTCACCACAGATAAAATACTGGTCACTGCCTGGACCTCTGAGGATTCCTGGCACCAGTGCCATCATTAAAGCCCAGCCATGTACCCAGTCAAGCTTTGGCAGTCTGCAGCTGCCCTGCACAGACCTAGTCAATTGTTGCAGACATGTTAAACAGAGAGATACTAGCATTCTGCTTTGCAGACTGGGACTTAGAGGTCCTGGTACATGGGGATTGCATTCATGGTCCTTGTATCAACCCTAAATCTTTCAAGGCATGGATTTACAAGAGCTAGGAGTAACTGTGCAACTGGAGTGTAAATAACTAGAAACTTAACCCAATGTCAACAGACTAGTAATCCAAAAGTTCAGGCAAATGAACTGGGACACAGGTTCAAATCCTCTCTTGGATTAAACTAAATTTATTAGTTTAATTCATATATTCAGAATATAAAGAGTTGATTCTTAGTAATGCAAAGGCAACTATCATTGACTGTTTAAAAAATCTATCTGGTTCACTAGTGTCCTTTACTGAAGTCTATATGCCATTCTTACCTAGTCTGGCTCACATGCAACTGCAGACCAGAGCTGTATAATTCTTCATTGTTGTTTGAGATGGCTTAGGAAGTCACCAAATTCAAGGGCAGTCAGGGATGGGCAACAAATGCTGGCCTTACCATGGACCTCCACATCCCGTGAAAGAATTAAGAAAAAAAAACCTTGTATTATTTTATCCCTAAATTTTGGCTTTCAAGTAGAGCACCTGTTTCCCAACTTTCCAAAAGGTTTTAAGTAACTTATCAATTCCCAGGTGGGAATGCTTGTTCAGTGAAACTGACAGCTTCAATGCCTTTAATCAGTGAAACTGAAGAGTTCAGCTATGGCAGGCGAGTGGCTGCTGCTCAAAAAGCACTAGCATTTCATGCCAGGTATTGCCAAGGCACTTCATCTAAGACTTCAGTCATCTTCAACCAACCTTCCCTGCTGCCAGCCTTCAACATCCAAGGAGTGGCAACTACCAGTAATGTTCTTATGTCCATTGCTATTGGATCCCAGGACACAGCTGAGTGGAGAGGAATGGAGATGATGGGAAAGGATTTGTTTGGGGGTGGGTGCAGTGGGAACTAGGGAGTAGATTTCAGTCTTTCTCCCCTTTTCAAAAGAAATTTCCTTCATCGAACATTGAACAGCTGTGAAAATGCCACAGAGAAACCGAGTGGGTTCTGACAGGCACAGAAAAGCTGACCAAGCTCCATTAACTTTGAGCTGACAGTGAATTCTGAAAGTTTATAAATTTTGTAATGTATCTCATTAAGAGCCTAATTGATATCCTACAGACAACAGATGAGTTCCAGTGCCAGGCCCTTTCCACCCCCAACATAATGGGGATAATTTTTTCCAACCTCAGAATTGCATTTTTTGATGGAAGTACTCCCGCCTGAGTCTTGCAGCCCTCCTGCCATTACGCTACTCTGACAGGGTCAATTAAGTTCCATCCAATGTGTCAATACTTTCTGGTATGAACTGAATTCTTGCTAAAAAGCTAATGAATATAAAAGAGAGAAATGTTTAATTGCATTTCTGCCAACACTTTATCATTCACCGTCTAATTTTGGTACTTCTTGCCTCCCTATATCATTTCATTCATCTGCAACAAATAACATTCCACTGCTGCCAGTCAATAACAGTAGGTTTTGGTCAAATTTCACACATGCTTAGCTTGTATTTTAGAAAAAGAACTTGAGAGAGGCATCAGGTGACAGAAGGACTTACTAATACAGCCTACAAATCATAAACCAACAGGAACTCTTCATAAAAGTTATAATGAAATCTTCAGTTGAAGTTTTGCATTATATATGTATATATTTCTGTAAAAAAAGACCTAAAAAATCCAGTTATTAAATTGATCACAAAATGTTACTGGATTAACTTACTACATATGAGATTATGATCATGAAGTAATAATTAACCCGTTTCATTTTGAAAAGTCAGATCGTCATGCCTCTGTGATCCCTGTCAGTTAGCTTAAGTTGGCAAAACAGATTTAAAGCAGCAATTCCCACAACAGTAATAATGAAATTCCGGTAAAAGTCTTTCAGTTTATACCATTTAGAAAATAAAGAATACACCTCTGGGAGTTTATTGGACTTCACCATATTTACATATTTTTTGAAAGGGAGCAATTTTGAGATATTGTAGTTTTAAATATTGAGTGATGTAACATTTTCAAAATAACTGTTTTTAAAAGATGTCAAGAATGAATAATTTTGTCCTCATGATAATTTACATGCTTCTGTGCTGTGATTCACATATTAAACACTGACATGGCCAAAAATATATCACTCTGAAAAAAAATGTTTTTATGCAGTTGATGCTTGAGGGCTTTCTTCTTTCTTCTAACCACTGAGTTTGCACTAATTGCTCCGGAAGCTTCAATTTCCAATGGGCAATTTACCATGTGCCTGGAATCTTCCATCAAGATGCCCAAGTCTGAGTTGGAGTCAGAGACTCAGAGGTTCTGACTCACTTCAGTAATTGTTGAAGGTAAGTTAGATGATTAAAACATGTACCAACTCTGGCTAACTATGCTACTAACACCTAACCCATTTACTTTACACACTTATGCTCACTCCCTAGTTTATTAAAATACCTATGAGACCTATAAACTACAGAATATAGCAGTCACTACCGTAAAAGTGGGACATGGTTTGTCCTCCAACACATTCAAAAGGCAAAACTATTCATACTTAGTTATGTAAATAAGGAATTACTGACCTCGAACAATCAATTATATTTTCAAAAGATTTTTGAATTTAGTGTTGTCCCAAGCTTCCACTTATTTCTTCACCTATCTGTATATTCTCCAATGTGCTGCAAGAAGCATCCTTCCAGACATACCGTTCACAAAAACCACCATTTTGATTATTTTTTGTGCTCTTTGAGGGGTGATAGTTTTGGAAAATTGGATACTTTTCCATTTCAGGTAATGAGTGTTTGGATAAACCACTCCTAATTAAGGTATTTTTAGTCATTCTTTAATATGGTTTTTGGAGGCCAATTAATTCACCCTGATGATATCTCTACAGGAGTTCCTCTGGTTTGTATCCTAAGGTCCTACCTTCTTCAGTTGTTTCCTCAATGTTCTCTCCTCCAGCATAAGGTCAGAGGGGAGAATGTTCATTGATGACTGAATGGTGCTCGATATCATCTGCAACTGATATGGAGACTGAAACAGTTCATACCAACATGCAGGAAAATCTGGACAATATGTAGACTTGGTCCAAGAAGTGACAAGTAACATTCATACCAGATAGGTGTTGGGCAATGACCTTTTCCAACATGATGAGGAAAGGTAGCATAGAAGTGGAGTTCATAGGAAGTCTTTGGAATTTTTTATATCAGCACATTCTGGAGTTAACAAGATTACAGACTATACTAAACCTGGTACTGTGCAATGAAATAAGATTAATTATTGATCTCATAATGAAGGACTCCAAGATAGTTGTGATCATAATATCACTGAATTTTACACTCAGCTAAATGATTAGGTCCAAGATTATATTTCGAACTTAAATAAGGCCAATTAAAAGGGCATGAAGTCAGAGCTAGCTAAAATGAACTGGCAAATGAGCTTAAAAGGATAGGTCATAGGGATGCAGACATTTAAGAGAATATTGCAGATTACACCATAGAATAGATATATTCAAACAAGAGAAATTCTAAAAGAGAAGACCCATCATTCATGATCAATCAAAAAAATTAAAGATATTTTTAAAAACTAAAGCAAAAGCATATAGTTGCATAGAAATGAGTGGCAGGTCAGAAAATTGGCAGAATGTAAAAGACAGCTAAGAATGACTTAAAATAATAAGTAAGAAAAAGTGAACAAGAGAAAGCTAGCTAGAAATATAAAAACAGAAAGTAAGAAATTCTCGAGATATTTTGAAAAGATCTAACAAAGATTTCTATGGAATCTGAATCTGGGGAATAACAAGACGATAGTTGAATTGAACAGGCATTTTGCAATGGTCTTCACTATGCAGGATACAATGTAAGATTCCAAAAATGGCTGTAAATCAGAAACTGGAAAGGGAATAGGAACTCAAGAAAATTCCAATTTCTACAGAAATGCTACAGAGTAAATTGTTAAAGTTCTGGGTTGACTGATGTTATCCTAAGGCCTTATCCTAAGGTCATGTGTTGGTTTGAATTTTCCAAAATTTTCTTGTTTTAGGGAAACTTCTAATAGATTGAAAAAAACAGCAAATGTATTCACTTTGTTCAGAAAGGAAGGGAGACAAAATACAGAAAGCTACAGGTTAACTAGCATGAGACCTGTCAGAGAAAATGTTGATGTGATTATAAAAGTTATTAAAGCAAGGCTCCAACCATTTAGGGGGTAGCACAGTGACTAGCACAGCTGCCTCACAGCACCAGAGACTTTGATTCAATTCCACCCTTGGATGACTGTCTGTGTGGAGTTTCCACATTCTTTCAGTGTCTGCTTAGGTTTCCTCTGGATGCTCCAGTTTCCTCCCACAGTCCAAACTTGTGCAAGTTAGGTGGACTGGCCATGCTAAAATGCCCATTGTATCCAGAGATGTGTAGGCTAGGTGGATTAGCCTTGGGAAATGCAGGATTACAGGGTAGGGGATGGGTCTGGATAGGATACTGTTTGGAGGGTTGGTGTAGGCTCGATGGGCTGAGTGGCCTGCTTCCACACTGAAGGGATTCTATGATTTGCTGGGTGAAAAAAAGTTGTTTTCTCATCTTTCATTTGCTTCTTTTGCACAACACTTTAAATCTGTGACCTCTTATTCTTGATCTTCTTACGGGTAGGAAAAGTTTCTCCCTATCTACTCTGTCCATATCCCTCATAATTTTGAAAACGTCTATCATATTTCCACTTAGCCTTGTTCTCTTCAAGAAAATAAACAGTTTCACCTCCTCCAATCTATCCTCATATTTGGAGTTTCTTATTCCTGGAACCAATATGTTCACATCCTTGCTAAAGTGTGGTGCCCTGAACACAACATAATCTGGTTGCTGAATTTAGAAAAAATAAATTGTGAAAAGGACTTAAGAAAGTCACAAAGGAACACAGAAAGACCAAGTAAGTAGACAAAGATCTAGCAAATAGAACATAATGTGTGAAATTATCTACTTTGGCAGAAATAATTTTTTAAAATCATGTAAATAGTAAGAAATTGCAGAGCTCCGGGATGCAGAGGGATAAGGGTGTCCTTGTGAATGAACTGCAAATGTTAGTATGCAGTCACAGCAAGTAATTAGGAAAGCTAATAAAATTCTACTGTTTATTGCAAAGGAAATGGAACATGAAGGTAGGGAAGTTATGTTTTGGTTACACAGGACACTGGCGAGACCCCACTTTGCTATTGTGTACAGTCTTGGTCTCCTTATTTAAAGAAGTATGTAAATGCATTGGAAGAAGTTCCATTTATATTTGTTAGGTCCTGGTGGCCATAGCTGCAAGAGGGCCAACACCAGGCTCCTCTCTGCCTGATTCACCCAGAGTTGATCTGCACCACATTACTGCTGGTGGCCACAGGACTTCCTTGATTCCGGTCAGCGACAGGACATGGCGATTCCAGGATGTACTCATCCACACTGAGCTCTCCCCATGCAGCCATCACAAACTGTTGCATCTTGGGTGACCTCCTGTAAATTCTGAGTGAGGTGACCATAAGACCTTGGAGCAGAATTAGGCTTTTCAGCCCATCGAGTCTTTTCCACCATTCGATTGTGACTGGTATAATCCTCAAACCTATTTTCCTGCCCTCTCCCTGTAACCCCTTACCAATCAAGAACCTCTTTCTTAAATACACCCAATGACTTATCTCTACAGCCCTCTGCAAAAACAAGCTCCACAGATTAACCGCCAGCAGGCTGAAGTAATTCCTCCTCATGTGAGTTCTAACTGGTTGTCCCTTCAGTCTGGGCTGTGTCCTCAGATCCTAGTCTCTCCTAGCATCTCCATATCCACTCTATTCCACACCTCTCAGTATTCTATAAATTTCAATCAGATACCCCTTCATTCTTCTCAACTCCATTGAGTCCTGAAATTCTCCTTATATGCTAAGCCCTTCATCCCTAGATAGAAGGAAGGGGACTTTTTCAGGTTGGCAGCCAGTGACTAGAAGAGTTCCACAGGCATCTGTGTTGGGACTACAACTAATCATGGATTGTTTTCAGCATTGTTTTCACTGGTGTTCAGGCGAGTGAAGGGAATCTCATGGAGACTTATAAAATTCTAACAGGACAAGACAAGGTAGATGTAAAGAGGATGTTGCTGCTGGTGGGTGTGTCCAGAACCAAGAGTCACAGTCTCAAGATTCAGGGTAGACCATTTAGGACAAAAATGAGGAGATATTTCTTCACCCAGAGTGGTGAGCCTTTGGAATTCATTACCACAGAAAGTAGTTGATGCTAAAACATTGAATGTATTCAAGAGGCAGCTAGATATAGCCCTTAGGGCAAAAGGTTATGGGGAGAAAGCAGGATTAGGCTATTGAGTTGAATGATCAGCCATGATTGTGATGAATGGTGGAGCAGGGTCGGGGGGGGGCCAAATGGCCTCCTCCTGCTCCTATCTTCAATGTTTCTATACATTAATTATCTAGATGAAGGAACTGAGGGCATTGCTTATAAACCTCTCTGGACCCCTTTCAATGCCAGCACATCTTAGAGGAGAAAGTGAGGATTGCAGATGCTGGAAATCAGAGCTGAAAATGTGTTGCTGGAAAAGTGCAGCAGGTCAGGCAGCATCCAAGGAGCAGGAGAATCGACGTTTCGGGCATGAGCCCTTCTCCAGGAATGAGGAAAGTGTGTCCAACAGGCTAAGATAAAAGGTAGGGAGGAGGGACTTGGGGGAGGGGCGTGGGAAATGCGATCGGTGGAAGGAGGTCAAGGTAAGGGTGATAGGCCGGAGTGGGGGTGGGGGCGGAGAGGTCAGGAAGAAGATTGCAGGTTAGGAAGGCGGTGCTGAGTTCAAGGGATTTGACTGAAGCAAGGTGGGGGGAGGGGAAATGAGGAAACTGGAGAAATCAGAGTTCATCCCTTGTGGTTTGAGGGTTCCTAGGCGGAAGATGAGGCACTGTTCCTCCAACCGTCGTGTTGCTATGCTCTGGCGATGGAGGAGTCCAAGGACCTGCATGTCCTTGGTGGAGTGGGAGGGGGAGTTGAAGTGTTGACCAACCCAACCACCCCGCGGCTCAACACTTCAACTCCCCCTCCCACTCCACCAAGGACATGCAGGTCCTTGGACTCCTCCATCGCCAGACCATAGCAACACGACGGTTGGAGGAACAGTGCCTCATCTTCCGCCTAGGAACCCTCAAACCACAAGGGATGAACTCTGATTTCTCCAGTTTCCTCATTTCCCCTCCCCCCACTTTGTTTCAGTCAAATCCCTTGAACTCAGCACCGCCTTCCTAACCTGCAATCTTCTTCCTGACCTCTCCGCCCCCACCCCCACTCCGGCCTATCACCCTCACCTTGACCTCCTTCCACCGATCGCATTTCCCACGCCCCTCCCCCAAGTCCCTCCTCCCTACCTTTTATCTTAGCCTGTTGGATACACTTTCCTCATTCCTGGAGAAGGGCTCATGCCCGAAACGTTGATTCTCCTGCTCCTTGGATGCTGCCTGACCTGCTGCACTTTTCCAGCAACATATTTTCAGCTCATCCTTCCTTCGATACAAGGCCAAAAACTACTCTCAATATTCCAAATGCGGTCTGACCAGAGTGTTATACAGCCTCAGCAGTACATTTCTGCTCTTGTATTCTAGACCTCTTGAAATTAGTGTTTACTTGCCTTCCTAACTGCCAAGTGATGTTAACCTTAAGAGAATCAACTCACAAGTCCCTTTGTGTTTCAGATTTCTGAACCATTTCCCATTGAGGAAATAGTATTTACATCAATTCTTCCAACCAAAAAGTGAAAAACTTCACATTTTCCCACAGGGTATTCTACTTCTTTATCCACTCTTCCAACCTATCCAAGTCTTTCTGTAATCTCCTTGCTTCCTCAACACTATCTGTCCCTCCTCCTACCTTTGCATCATCTGCAAACTTAGCAACAATGTCGTCAGTTCCTTCATCTAGATCATTAATGTATAGAAACATAGCAGATAGGAGCAGGAGGCGGCCATTCAGCTCTTCAACTCTGCTCTGCCATTCATCGCAATCATGGCTGATCATCCAACACGATAGCCTAATCCTGATTTCTCCCCATAACCTGTTGCCCTAAATACTATATCTAGCTGCCTCTTGAATATGTTCAATGTTTTGGCATCAACTACTTCCTGTGGTAATGAATTCCACAGGCTCGCCACTTTTTGGGTGAGGAAATATCTCCTCATTTTCGTTTTAGATGGTCTACCCCTAATCCTCAGAACACCTGGTTCTGGACACACCCATCATCAGGAACATCCACTTTACATCTACCCTGTCTTGTCCTATTAGAATTCTATGAGATCCCCCTCACTCGCTTGGACTCCAGCAAAAACAATGCTGAAAACAATCCATGAATGATTGTAGTGCCAACACAAATGCCTGTGGAACTCTTCTTGTCACTGGCTGCCAACCTGAAAAAGACCTCTTCCATCTGCCAGTCAGCCAATCCCCTATCCATGCCAGTATCTTCCCCCGAACACTTCTTATTAAGCAGCCTGCTCTGCTGTATCGTATCAAAGGCCTTCTGGAAATTCAAATAGATCATGTCTACTGGCTCTCCTACATTTAACTCGATTGATACCTGCTCAAAGAATTCTAACAGATTGGTCAGGCATGACCTCCCTTGGTGAAATTGTGCTGACTCAGCCTTATTTTATCATGCATTTCCAAGCACTCTGCAATCTCATCCTTCATAATGGACTCTAAAATCTTACCAATGACTGAGGTCAGGCTAATTGGTCTATAGTGTCCTGTCTTCTACCTCCCTCTTTCCTTAAACAGGCGATACATTAGCCATTTTGCAGTCCTAAATCTTCAATCTGTGTTTAGTTTCAAATATTCTATTTTAAAATTTGGGATGGATCATGGTGTAATGGTACTTTGAAACACACTTGAAACAACAACTGACTGTGCCCTCAGCACTTCTCAATTCTTTTTACTTCTTAAAATTTTCAAGAACATTTCTATCCTTGTCTCAGCTAAAATTCTTCCCTTGTACTGTTGTCTGCAATCTATATCTAGATGGTTTCACCTCATTACGTTCTCCATTTTCTTTTGTATGGCGAAATTTCCCATTTGTGCTACAAGTGTTGCTGGAAAGGAATTCTTTTCAAAGCAGTTTATTAAGGTTTCCTACATTTAATTTCTGCAGTCGTGCATAGAATATACAGAATTATTCTATGGAACTATTCTATAGTTCTCTGGAACTATCTTGATTCTTTCTAAATTTGTCCAAATCTGACCATGGTCCATAACCAGTTAGTAAACCATTGTTTGATAAAATGCATTTAAAAAAGTAAATGATTGACTAAACCTTCATCTATGATTCAAATCATCAGTCTCTAATTTTTGATAAATTTTTGCTTATCATCTTGTTATTGTGTGGTAGCGAAGGTGCTGTGGTCATACTTCATTTCCTTTTCAGAAAGAAGTATCCATGTTCACAGAGTAACTTTGTTCTTACACTGGTCCTAAGGTTCCCATTCAGAAAACAGCAGGTAATTATACTCCAATACTTTACATGTTGTTTCAGCCATCTTACTGAAACTTTTTCCAAATCCATTCTGAGGGTTAGAATAATACTTTGTTTTCAGTCTTTGATTTACAAACAACTAGCCATTTTCTGCTACCACTGATAAAAACCCAGAGGGTGAAATGTTGGTTAGACAGATTCAGACATATGTTTTTCTGGTCAGTCTTATTTGGACTCACGCACCACCAACTCACGTCTTGCTAATTACTTATTCCTTACATATGTACATATATACATTATATATATAGTAAACACAGTCAATAATTCACCCAATTACTCTCAATGTGTAACCATTGCCTATTCCCGAGATCACTAAGCCTCAGAATTCCTGCCAGATTATCAATAAGTTTTCCTTGGCTGGGAAATCTCACACAAGGACACAGCTTGAAATGAAAGGGTCTGTCATTTAGAACTGACATGAGGAATTTCTTCAAAAAATGGTGACATTTGGAACTATCTACTCCAGAGTCTGTGAATGCCCTGCCATTGAATCTACTAAAGACTGTGATCAATAGATTTTTGATCCCTCAGGAAATCAAGGAATATGTGATATGGTCAGAAAAATGGAACTGAGATAGAAGATCAGCCATGATGGTGTTAAGGTTTGAAGGGCCAAATGGAATACTCTTACTCATATTTCTTATGTCGCAATAATATTTAACAAATACTGGAGTTTAAATGATACTGTACAGATTTGGATCAGAATGCAATTTCAGGGTGTAGAATTGCTGTTACAGTTATTCAATCCTAAAATCTGGCAAAAACATGGCAGTGGAAAATCTACATGGCAGTGGAAAGAGGGGTTACAAAAAAATAATCTGCCATACATGGGCAGCACAGTGGTTAGCACTGCTGTCTCACAGTGCCAGGGAACCAGGTTCAATTCCAGCCTTCAGCGATTGTCTGTGTGGAGTTTGCACGTTCACCTCATATCTCTGTGGGATTTGCCAAGTCCTCCGGTTTTCTCCCACAGTCCAAAGATGTGCAAGTTAGGTGGATTGGCCATGCTAAATTGTCCGTGGTGTCCACGGATTTGCAGGCTAGGTGGATTAGCTAAGGGAAATGAAGGGTTACAGGGATAGAATAGGGAGTTGGTCTTCATAATGTGTTGTTATAAAAGACAAATGAACAAATATTAACTGGACAATGGTAACATTAACTGTTACAACAACATTCTCATTCAGCCATTGCAAGCATGTCATATACCACCAGTTAAACATTGGTCCACTCCCATCTGCTTAGTGCGATCTTCCAATACATCACTAGTTGTTTTTTGTTTCTAACTTCTGTCACATGGCAGGGTTTCCATATTCTGAATTTTGAGCTGTGCATCATTCCTAATTAACTTTAACTTGGTCAGAAGGATTTTGTGATAACGAATAATTTGAGGGACAAGATTCTGAACAAAAGGTTTAGTCTGGGATAGACTTTGTTAGTGGGCAAAGTTCAAAGGAACTGTTCTGGTGACCTGCTGCATTCAATCTGCCCAAAATAGCATAGCACCTTAGTCATGGGGTCAAAGTTTGTGAAGTTGTGCATATTTGCAAACCCAAATGTTAGTACATATTAACATCCCATTGCAAGTTAATAATAAATTGAAAACAAATTGAAAGCCTTCTGCTTAAGTAAAATTTAATGTTGGAAGCCTGACTCAGTGTGAGGATTTTGTAAGAAAGCAGAAGGATTGCTTAAACAGACATTAGTGGAGATAGCAAGATGAGGAATTCTAATAAAAGTTTTTCATCCACATGTAAGCTTGTTATCACCTAGTCACTAAAGTTACCAAGTCTTATTCAAATTGTTTTCAACCTACATTGTGGGGTGTATCTCTGAATTTAGGTTTCTTGACTACTAAAGTTTTAGATGAAATCTTTCCATTTTCGGTTAATGTGTTTTGTTGAATGAAATTCATGGAAGCTAGTTTGCCTGGTTCAGAGTGACTTTGTTCCTGCAATATTCCATTCTTCATCGTAATAATTATAGAACCAGCCTCTTGTAAACTTTCTCGACGAAGTAGACATCTCTACTGCTGCTGGAACTTGCCAGCGTTCATGCTGCTGGTGCCACATTTAAAGTACAGCTGCACATCACTTCAGCTACTGCAAGCCCGGAAGTGGCCCTTGACTGTTAAGACTGAGTAAATGGCCCGTATGTAGGAAAGGTCACTTGTTTCTTTGCACATGGGGACCTGGAAGTGGAGGAGAGTGGTATAGTTCTTTTTCTTGCAGGCCACTACAGGAGGTTATGCCACTTGACCAAGTCAACCTGAACCCAATGCCCAGCTGTGTAGGTACAAGGTCAATGATCGGCTATGCTCCACAACATTAAGTGTCACCATTCTTTTTCTGCTGCCTCATCCTTTGGGCCACCACTTAATTTAAATCTACCACTGTATTCAACTATCATCAAGGCTCATGGATTACAATTCTCACTCCTGTATTTATCATGTCCACCTCACCATCCCAAATTACTAACCCTTCCTGCCTCTGCACTTTCTACTCACCCATTAGCAGCACCTCACCACTTTTGCTGCTTGAGCATCACAACTACTTGCATCCACTTTCAGCATACTCACTCCCTCCTTTTGTCTCCCTACAGGAAACATTGGTCCACTCCCGTGTCTCAGACTGAATGCTGTAGTTAGTGGGTTGAAAAGTTTGAATTATGTGTACAATTCTAATCTGTTTGTGGTTGGCATTTAGATGAACTTTAACGATTATATTCTGAAGGGTTTCAACAAGGCCTCAATTGGAAGAGCAGTTGGGCTTAAATAAATAAGCAGCTCAAGCCAGTTCCTCTGTAAGTGGTCAGGTAAGCCTTTTGTCACAGGGCACATAAACTAGCCAACTTACTGTAGCTAAGCACTTGAGAGCGTCTTACAATAGAGAGCTTGAGTAGGATTCTTGAGGTGTACTAGTAGAGTTCCTACCCCTGGGCCAGGAGGCTTGGGTTCAAGTCTCATATGCTGTATACGTTTGTCATAATATCACCAAAATAAACTTTTTACTCAGAATCTTGTACCTCAAATTAATTGTTACCACAAAATCCTTCTGACCAAGTTAAAGTTAATTGGGAATGATGCACAGCTCAAAATTCAGAATACTGGATAATCTGCCATGTGACAGAAATTAGAAACAAAAAACAACTAGTGGTGTATTGGAAGAACGCACTAAGCAGCTGTACCTCATTGTTTTAGTTTTAACTGTTGGTATATGATATGCTTGCAATGGCTGAACAAAAATGTTGCTGTTAATGTTACCATTGTCCAGTTAATATTGTTCATTCATCTTTTTTAATAACACAATATGAAGACCCAACCCCTACTCTATCCCTTTAACCCTTCATTTCATAGCTAACCCACCTAGCTAGCAAATCCCTGGACACCACGGACAATTTAGCATGACCAATCCACCTAACTTGCACAGCTTTGGACTGTGGGAGGAAACTGGAGAACTTGGCAAAACCCACAGAGATATCAACCCACAGGATGATTAGAAAATTATCTAGAGTGCTTGAATGGATTCTTGTGGCAGAGTTGTAATAGGTGCTACCTCTGAGACAGGAGCCCAGGTTCTAGTCCTTCCTTATCGAAAAGTGTGTAATAACATCTCTGACAGTTCAACCGGAAAATATCTAGAATGCTAGTTTGGGATACGTCAGTTCAGTTGACTGGATGGGGAGGCTGAGAAAAGCCAACAGCACAGGTTCAATTCCCTCGCTGGCTGAGGTCATAATGAAAGTCCTACCTTCTCAATCTCTCCCCTCAGGTTAAACTCATCATAGTCATCTATGATCCTCTGGAGTTCTGGTAACCTTATCTAAAAGGGATTTTGTGGTGCAGTGGTAGTGTTCCCACCTCTCAGCCAGGATGTCTGGGTTCAAAACCTACGTGTTCCAGAGATGTATGAAAATATCTCTGAACAGGTTGATTACAAAATATATAGAGTGCTGAAATTGGATTATCAAGGCAAGAAAGTATTCTATTGTTTTTTCCTAAGATTGTCAGCCTCCAGGAGTTGATTCTTACTCCACCACCACAGAAGAACCTAGTTATTTGAAAGGTTTCTGATAAGTGACTAATGTTTATTCTGTTCTTAAAGTTCAATATTATAAAGAACCAGATAAGAAGATACATAAAAACATTAGTAAAGATATACTCTAATGAAAAATGTTAAGTAGTTAATGAAGAATGTGAAGACTCAACCCCCTACTCTATCCCTTTAACCCTTCATTTTCCATAGCTAACCCACCTAGCCAGCAAATCCCTGGACACCACGGACAATTTAGCATGACAACTATATTATATGGTTGCTCCTGAATGCCAGTTGGTTCAGATTAAAAACAGGAGAGTGTGACTGTGAGTAAGACAGGCAAGGGGACCCAGATGGCAGTATCATGGAAGCCTCAGCCTTTGCACTACCCACAAAATCTGAGGTTCTTGGGGCTTGTCAGGATAAGATTGGAAGGGTACAGGGTCGAGGGCCTAATTGACCATGGCACCATGGTGCAAGCAGCCATTCAAGTTGTGGGGGGGGGGCGGATAATGTAGTGGTAGTAGTGGACACTCCGTGATTGGCACTACTTTCTACAGCAAAACACATGCATATAGGTGATGATTGTGTTGTTTACTCAATGCCATCGTTTAGGACATATGCTCCGAGCTGGAGATGAACTTGCAGTGGGAAGGGTATGATCCAGTTGTCATGTAGATTCATTGACAAAGAAAAAGATTCAGCAGAGTTAGTATGAGGAGCTAGGAGCTAAATTAGGAAGCAGAATCTCAAAGATCATAACCTCTGCACCAAATACAAATTATCATGAGGGTACCCTAGATGTTCTTAAAATGTTGTTAGGATAATATCTTAGAATAGCATTTTGAAGCTGATCAGAGAGCAGGCTATACCAGACCTGATACTGTGCAATGAGACAGGATTAATTTCTCATTGTGAAGGTACCCCTAAGTAGCAGCAAACATAACATGACTGAATTTTACATTCGGTCTGAGGGAGATGGAATGGATCTAAGACTTTTCTTTTAAATTTAAATAAGGAGAATTATGAGGGGCATTAAAGCAGAGCTGGCTAAAGTGCATTGGCAAATTAGATCAAAGAACTGGTCAACAGAGAGACAGTGGAAAGGGATATTTCAGAATATGCAGAATAGTCACATTCCAAAGAGTAATAAAAATTCCAAGGGACGCACTCATTATCTGTGTTTAACTAGAAAAGTTAAAAGGTAGTATTAAACTTAAAGGAAAATAGAGTCATAGAGGTCTATAGCATAGAAAAAACCCTTTGTCACATTGAGTCTGCGCTGATCAAAAACAACCACTTAACCATTAAAACCCCATTTTCTAACATTTGGCCCATAGTCTTCTATGCTTTGGCACTGCAAGTAAACATGTAAATACTTTTTAAATGTTATGAGGGTTTCTGCCTCTATTACCCTTTTACGCAGTGAGTTCCAGTTTCCAATACTCTGGGTGAAAAATGGATTCCTCACATTTCCTCTAAACATCTGTCCCTTATCTTAAATCTATACATCCTGCTTATTGATTGCTCTACCAACTGGAAAGGTTCCTTCCTGACTACCCCATCTATGCCCCTCAATCACGTCACACCCTTAGTCTCCTCTGTTCCAAGGAAACAACCCAGTCTATCCAATCTCTCTTCATAACTTACCTTGTTTGTCCTGCTCAAGTATATCACCCTACACTTATCTAGATTGAACTTCATTTGCCACTGGTCAGCTCGTCTATATCCTTCTCTAAGCTAAGGCTATCCTTCTCTCTATTTAAACCCCACTAATTTTCGCATCATTCATGAACTTAATGACCAACCCTCCTACATTCAAGTCTGAATAATCTATATATGCCACAAATGGAAAGGGTCCTAGACAAATGTTAGGTCAGAAGATTGGATAGAGTATAAAAAAGAAACAAAAAATGATGAAAAAAGGACAAAATTAGAGTATGTGAGAAAGCTGTCTAGAAATGAAAAAGGATTGGAAGAGTTTCTACAAATACTTTAAAAATAATTAACAATGTCCTGAATAAAGTGAATCTGGGGAATTAATAATAGAAAATAAAAAGATGGTAAATGAATTGAACAGGTATTTTCCAAAGATCTTCACTACAGAGGATAGAGTAACATCTCAGCAATTGTTGTAAATCAGGAAATGGAAGGGCAGCAGGAACTCAGGAAAATTACAGTCACCTGAGAGGTGGCACTGAGTATACTGTTGGAGCTGTGGGCTGACAAGTTCCCAGAATCTGATGGATTTCATTCGAATATGATGAAAAGCATGTGTTTTATTTTAATATATAATTTACTGTGGAGTTTGGATTTTGAATCAATGCCATGTGCATATGAATGAGGATATTGTTACAAAGTCAAAAGCGTGGTCACTTTCAGATAGAAAGTGCTTTACTGAATTTAAAGTACAGCCATAGCTGCCAGCTAAAGGTCAGACTGTTCCAAATGTAACAAGTGGCTGTTAAATGGATACCTGAGTTTTGGTTGTTGTTTTGACAACAATTCCAATTTAATCAGTTAGTTTAAAGAAGTTAGTTTACCAGAAGTCAATGGAATTTGAATTTTATTATTTTGACACCAGGAAACCAATCAAATTATAAGAATGCAATGTGCCATGGGTGGTATTTTGAAAATTAGAAGGGAAGCGACTGATGTAGAGTCGGAGAGCTATCTGCCCATAACATCTTGCCCTCAAAGAAATTAGAAAACACTCTCTATCAAAGGTACCTATTCATGTAAAACTTACTCACAGTAAAAAAACAAAAGATGATGACACGGAGTTCAGCAGCTGAAGGATTGAAGACAGCGGGGAAGACAGAGACTGTGTGATCTTGAGACTAAGTAAATGTAATGTCTTATAAGTGTGTTATTGGAACAGCGTATTTTTATACAGTTGGAGTCAGATAGTAAGTAATTAAGAAAAGGGGGGCTTAGATTTGAGTTATTAGAGTTAAGGAAATAAATTGTTATTTTTCTTTAAATAGTGGAATTTAGAAGTTCTCTATCACTCATATTTTACAGATAATGAGGCAAGGTGAGCTTTTCTGGGTGTTTGGTTTAATTAACAGAGAGGTTCAATGTTCGTGTTGTAACAGTATTAAGTAATTAACTTGTATTTCCAGAGCAGTGATTTTTAAAAAAAACAGTTTGACAGAGAGAGAGAGATTTCCTGGATTGGTAATAAGAATTTGTTTGCATTGAGAGAGTTTTGTAAGCAATGCTGAAGAGCAATAGCTTGCTTTCAGTTAGAAGGATCAGGAAATGATTTTTCTTTTGCTGAGGGGACACACCCATGGGTTGAAAAGCCTTTTGGTTTCAGTTTTCAGAGGTCTTGGCAGAAATTAGGTGTGTAAAACAATTTATCCTAAAGGAAGAACATAGAATAAAACAATTATGTCATAATTTCTGTCAGTGTAAGGGGTTTAATTTGAAAGTTCCAGAGAGAAATGTTTGGTTAGAACTCTAAAGATGTTATTTCAAGCTATCTAAGCTCAATTGTGTGAATACTCAAGGAAGAAGCTATCAAATTCTCAAGACTGGAAAATAAAAGCAATGTTTAAATTACCTGTAGATGTAATAGAGACTTTTCCATGTGGATTGCCACGCTGGTGTGATGAACAGGCTTCAGAGTTAAGTTGATCCCAAGAGCAATGCTGTCAAGAGTTCTCACCTCCTGACAGGGCCACCCATGATGGTAGGGCCAAAGGGGAAGAATCAAATAAAGCACAATCCAAAACAAGACTTTAACGATGATTCAGGCAGAAGATATTTGTGATATCAGTGGCTTGTCGGTGGATGAAGTTGTCAAGAACCACGTGTCTGCTGATATGCAACAGCATCCCCAGGTTAAAAGATGTCCTGTCACAAGGCTTCTACCGAGAGGAATTCAACATGCTCACATGTGAAGAAACCATTGACTTCAAGTTTAGGAAACACCAAGACTGATTTGACAAAAGTTCTCATACTTGACAAAAGAAAATCACCAACAAGGCAAAAAGGAGATTTCAACAAACAGCAAAGTTAGAATATTAAGAGCTAAGAAAATTAAGAACCAACAGCAGACTGAGAAAGCTAAGGAACTGCGACTCCTTGCTGACAAACCCAACACATGGAGTTTCTTCACTACTACCAGGGCAATGTGAACCCAATCTGCTTGGTCTCAAACCAATGTACAGCAAGGATGGTACCCTTCCTACAAACAGAGAAAACATCAGCTTTTGATGGAGGGAATACTTCAAAGAACTCCTAAAGCATGATAGAATTGTCAGTCAGGATGTATTTAAGGAAATGTCCCAACTCTCCTTCAAAGATGATCTTGGTCTCTCACCCAGTGCGGCTGAAGTTGAAGGTGCAATTAGACACACGAACACTAGAAAAGCTGCAGGAGTAGATGGGATTCCAGTGGAGATTTTCAAACTTGGAGGAGCAGAGCATAATCATCATCTCCCTCAACTATTTCTCAAAATGTAGGGCAAAGAAGAAACCCCTGTTGACCTTAGGGATGCTGCTAATGCCACTGTCTTCAAGAAAGGAGACTGTAAGTACTATTGATGACTCTCTCTATTCTCCACTGCCAGGATCACTATCTGAATCCTTACTACTCAACTCCTCTTAATCTTGGAGCAAATCCTTCTGGAAAGTCAGCATGGCTTCAACCAAGTTGTGGAACACTGAATATGATTTACACTGCTCAGCAACTCCAAGAGACATACCAGGAATAACCTCAACCACTCTACATGGCCTTCATCGACCTGACCAAGGATTTTGACTCAGCCAATTGGATGGGGTCAATGAAGTTTCTATCAAAGGCTAGCTGTCCATTGAAATTCATCAACAATCTCCAGCCCCTCCAAAAGATGTCAGCAATGGTCCTCACCAATGGTAAAATTACAAGATCCTTTGAGGTCAAAACAGGGATCAAATCAGCGATGTGTCGTCACCTCCCCTGCCCCCCCATCCTTTTCTCCATCTTCATCATCACCGTTCTTTATCTTGTCAAGAACAAGCTTCCCACTGGTGTGGACATTGTTTACAACCAATTGAAATACAAGATGACGACAATACCCACCTCACTTGTAGAACTTCAGCATTCAGTTGATAATGTCAACTGTGCTCTCTCAGAACACAATCTTCAAGCCTCACGTAATGCCTTTGCGGGGGCATATGGAAGAATTGGTCTCAGCTTCAATCTCAGACTCAAATCCTTCACCAATCTGTCCCAGGTTAAGTTCCAGTCCATCCCTCCATTATGATCAATGGAGAAATCCTCCCAAACGTGGAACATCTCCCCTACCTGGGAAGCTACTTCTCATCTAAGACCTACATAGATGCAAAGATTCAATATCACATCCAATCTTTGTACACCTAAAGGCAATGACATGACATTCGTGCTGATATCAAGATCATTGTGCATAAGGCAGTCATCCTTCCGACTCTTCTACTTAGGTTGGAAACTTGGACATATAGATGCTATCTTAAGACCTTGAATGTTATTTGAGACAGATTCTCCACATCAGCTGGGAGGACAGGTGTACTAACATCAGTGATCTTAAAGCAGCTAACAGCACCAGTATCATGGCCATGACTTTTTGAAACTAATTTCGCTGGGCTGGTCATGTGCTTAGGATGCTGGAATTCTGACTGCCAAAGCAGCTCAAGGAAAGCACTCAAACAAGAGGATGACAAAGGAAGTGTTTCAAAGACTCCCTGAAGGCTTCCCTCAAGAAATGTAATATAGACATCAATGTATGGGAGACCCTCATCAGAAGAAACCAACTTGAGGAAATCTCCTGCATGAAGGGACACAATTCTTGAGAATAACTAAAGGCAAGAGGAAGAAAAGGAACTGGTGAAATGGATGTCAATAATCTCAAGTCCATGGGGACCAATTCCACCTCTCAAAAACACCTGTAAAATATTCTGTTTTATCTTCATTTCTTTTGCGAAATATACTTGTTTAATTGTTAAAACCAAACCTGCAGCACAGAATGCTAATGTTTCAATGAAAGACCAACTTATTAAATAAAAAGAAATCCATCATGCTTACTTGTCCAGTAATAACATCGGCTGGGATGTTATTAGTAACACTAGGGTCTTAAAATAAACACTGGATTAGTGGTGCTGGAAGAGCACAGCAGTTCAGGCAGCATCCAACGAGCAGCGAAATCGACGTTTCGGGCAAAAGCCCTTCATCAGGAATAAGGGCTTTTGCCCGAAACATCGATTTCGCTGCTCGTTGGATGCTGCCTGAACTGCTGTGCTCTTCCAGCACCACTAATCCAGTATTTGGTTTTCAGCATCTGCAGTCATTGTTTTTACCTTCTTAAAATAAACAGCTCGTCAGCGAGCTAATGCATTGGTTTTAATTTTACAGAACACTCTTGATTCGGGGAGGGAAGCATTTTTTTCAAAAAGGGAGGCAAAAATCTGGACATTACAGACCTCTTAGCCTGGATTTCCCCCCCATTATAAGTACCTGTGAGTTAATATTGACCAGAACTTAAACCAGATCAGATGTCTAAGTACTGTGTCTACAAGAACAGGTTAGAGGCTAGGAATTCCACAGTAAGTAACTACCTGCCGTTTTCCCCAAGTCTTTCCAGGATCTATAAAGCACAGATCAGGAAGAAATACTCTCCACTTGCCTGGATGGGTGCAATCCAAGACAAAACAGTTTGCTCAATTGATTAACACCCAATCCACCACTTTCAACATATTGTCCTTTCAGCAGTGTGTACTCCTAGAAGATGCATTGTAGCACTTCACCAAACCTCCTTCAACAGAACCCTCAAAGCTCACAATCTTGATCACCTAGTTGGGCAAGGGCAGATGCAGGAGTGCATCAGTATTTGAAAGCTCCCCTCCAAGCTATACCTCATTCGGAGTTCGAACTATGTTGTCATTTCTTCTTTGGCACTGAGTCAAAGTTCTGGAACTCAGAATCACAGAAATATTATAGTGCAGAAGGAGGCCATTCAGCCCATCATGCCTATACAGGCTCTATTCTATAGTGCCATTCTCCTGCCTTTTCTCATATCGTTCCACACCGTTACTAATTAAATGACCACCCAATGCCTCAATTCCCTTCCTAATAGCACTGATGAAGCTTCAAACTGCATGTTAGGAATGGGGAGAGGCCACCATCTTGAGATTAGGAGCGGGGAAGAGACTACAGCAAAGAGGCCACAGAGTTGGAACAAGGTCAGTGGTTGAGTAAGACTATAACTTGGAGATCAGGCAGCAAAAGAGGAACCAATGTTAAAACAAATCTCAAGTGTTCAATGTGATTACAGGCTTCAGCAATTTCTCATTATTAAAGCAAACAACATTAAATGGGGTGACTTTAAACAAGGACTTACTTTATGTCAATGTAGGGGGGATAAACTTCATAAAAAGAGCTGTCACCTACTTTGTTAAGAACATGTACATGCACTTTTCCTGTTTCAACTCAACAAAATAGATGACAGTCATTGGTTGGTTCACTTCTCAGGGCAATGCCCTGACCAGAGTCAATCTACCTGGTTTAAAATTTAAATGAAGTCTGGCAGTTAAATGTAAATGAGCATTGATGGATTCATTCTTTATGTTAACATCTCTACCAATCACACTCTATTTGCCAACCAATCAGCACTGGCCTTTCGGGAAGTGGAAATGTTTGTGTCTCTGAGAATTCATATCCTTGTGAAAAATCTGGGTGAATGCGAGATGAAAACTTCAACAAAATATTCAAGTTCTGTACTGCAAAATAAATACTTTAACTATTTATGTTTAATAGCTGCAGTTATTTTTTTTCCATGCCCAAACTTGCAGGATAGACAACTTGCAGTTAGCTACCTTGTAATGGGACTCCAATTACTCCAACTGGTTCTTGGAGGTCCATGAAAGATACAAGTCTCAGAGATCCTTTCTTTGTAAGTGAGAAAACATCTGATCTCTGAAACCTGTAAGAGATTAATCTTGCCATTTTGTGGCACAATATAATAAAGCATCAACCTGCTGCGTCATTAAATGTCTGGAAAAAATATCTTAAGGACAACAGACTTAATTATTATATATAACTAGACAGGAATTTGCCTTTTAGCCAGCACTTAAAAATTCTTAATTATGCAATAAATTGTTGAAGAAACCATACATACATTAACAAGTCTCCATGATTCTCCAATGATTGCATACTGAATTCGATTCAAGGCAAATCCATCAATTTCTTTGTTCAGTTTGACTGGTGACTGGCCAATATCTTTCATAAGTGCATAGGTTTGTTCGATTACAGCAGCATGTGTTTCAGGATGAGGAACTAGTTCAACCAGAGGAACAAAGTATGTCGGACTCACCTGAGAACATAAGCATAATTTTCTTCAAACTCTTCATATTAAAACAATGTTGTTTCATTGAAAATTTGCAGATGTTGGCAAGGAAACAATTGAACTAACACGTCTTATAGCAGTCATTAAACATTGGGATCATGCACCCACAAAATCCCATTGCCACCACTTCAAAAACTTGTATCTTCCTTTTCAAAAGCTACACTTGAAAAATAGACCAAGGAATTAAAATATTGCTGATCGATGAAGGTGTATATTTCTTCAAAACAAGCTGCTGCATTCTTGAGACATGTACTTCTTTAACTTCACACCCATAGTACAATACCTTACCTGAAGGAATATAGGTTAGAGAAATTGTATTCCCAATTTCTCCGCCTCCGCTGTATCTGCTCCCAGGAGGACCAGTTCCACCATAGAACACACCAGATGGCCTCCTTCTTTAGAGACCGCAATTTCCCTTCCCACGTGGTTAAAGATGCCCTCCAACGCATCTCGTCCACATCCCGCACCTCTGCCCTCAAACCCCACCCCTCCAACCGTAACAAGGACAGAACACCCCTGGTGCTCACCTTCCACCCTACAAACCTTCGCATAAACCAAATCATCCGCTGACATTTCCGCCACCTCCAAAAAGACCCCACCACCAGGGATATATTTCCCTCCCCACCCCTTTCCGCCTTCTGCAAAGACCGTTCCCTCCGCGACTACCTGGTCAGGTCCACACCCCCCTACGACCCACCCTCCCATTCTGGCACTTTCCCCTGCCACCGCAGGAACTGTAAAACCTGTGCCCACACCTCCTCCCTCACCTCTATCCAAGGCCCTAAAGGAGCCTTCCACATCCAAAGTTTTACCTGCACATCCACTAATATCATTTATTGTATCCGTTGCTCCCGACGCGGTTTCCTCTACATTGGGGAGACTGGGCGCCTCCTAGCAGAGCGCTTTAGGGAACATCTCAGAGACACCCGCACCAATCAACCAAACCGCCCCGTGGCCCAATATTTCAACTCCCCCTCCCACTCTGCCGAGGACATGGAGGTCCTGGGCCTCCTTCACCGCCGCTCCCTCACCACCAGACACCTGGAGGAAGAACGCCTCATCTTCCGCCTCGGAACACTTCAACCCCAGGGCATCAATGTGGACTTCAACAGTTTCCTCATTTCCCCTTCCCCCACCTCATCCTAGTTTCAAACTTCCAGCTCAGCACTGTCTCCTTGACTTGTCCGGACTTGTCGAACCTGCCTATCTCCTTTTCCACCTATCCACTCCACCCTCTCCTCCTTGACCTATCACCTTCATCTCCTCCCCCACTCACCCATTGTACTCTATGCTACTCTCTCCCCACCCCCACCCTCCTCTAGCTTATCTCTCCATGCTTCAGGCTCACTGCCTTTATTCCTGATGAGGGGCTTTTGCCCGAAACGTCGATTTCGCTGCTCGTTGGATGCTGCCTGAACTGCTGTGCTCTTCCAGCACCACTAATCCAGTATACCCTCCTGTCTATGTCAGATTTGTAGGGATCATTCAAAAGTGTAGTATTTTTGTGAATAAAATCCCTAACTTGAAAAAAACAAAAGTCCCTGCTAGCTAGCTCATATTTCTGCGCTAACTGAACAAAAGGCATCATTGTGTCTCCCTCAAGTAAATCACCCATGATAGACCCTAGCTGCCCAGTGTTTGAGTCCTGAATCATTCCCGGTTGAAAACCCAGCATACCCATTATAGGTGTAAGAAAAGATGTTTTGCCAATACTGCCATCCCTTTGCTGAATTGCCCTCCATGCT
Organism: Chiloscyllium punctatum; assembly: GCF_047496795.1. Taxonomy (NCBI): domain Eukaryota; kingdom Metazoa; phylum Chordata; class Chondrichthyes; order Orectolobiformes; family Hemiscylliidae; genus Chiloscyllium; species Chiloscyllium punctatum. Next base: position 46,397,449 of record NC_092747.1, on the reverse strand, counting down.
TTAACAGTACTGATAACTATTGGGTTGTAGCAATATTCCTTAACTGTCCTCATTTTGTCCAAAAACAGCAAACTAGTAAGGGTGCACTTTGCCTGAGAGATTTCGATATCTATTTATATTGGAAAAGGGTCCACACAGCCAAATCACTCACGTAAGATAAAACCGAGCTTAGTTGATATTTTTAAAATGTTTGGGGGATCCACTCCCTCCAGTCTGTGAGGCAACTGCAGTTTAGCTAATTTAATAAGGGCTGCTTATGATGCCAAATAAAAAAGCTGAACCAGCCGTTCAGTCTTCTAAATGCTTGCTTATCGAAAATCAGGGGGGGGAGCATCCTTATAGGGTACAACAAATGGAGGAGAATATTCAACTTAATAAGACCTATCTAACCTAACCATGAGACCAGAAGCACCTCCCATCTTTGAAAGATCTTATTTGATTTTGTCGAATAGTTGAACAAAATTAGCCTTAAACAACTGATCAAGAACTAGACTGATGAATATGCCCAAATACATAAAATCCTGCCATGACTACTTTGATGGGAATTGAGATTCGCCCTCAAGACCGAGCACCTTCATAAGACCACCCTAGGCATAGCCTCTGATTTTGCAAAATTAATCTTGTACCCGAAAACGTGCCAAACGAGCTGATACATTGTATCAGGTAGGCACCGGAACTGCTGGATTTGACAAGAAAAATCAGGACATCGTCCGCGTAGAACGAAACCTCACGCAATTTTGACCCCACTTCTGGAGCCGATATATTGGGACACATACGAAAGGCCTCCATCAACAGTTCAATCACCAATGTAAAAAGCAATGGCGAAAGGGGACAGCCCTGTCGGCTGCTCCTAAAAATGTTAAAATTGCTTGATCATACCCATTGGTGATGACCACAGTGAGAGGGTCACTTTAGAGAATCTTTACCCATCTTATAAAGGCTTTGCCCAAGCCAAATTACTCTAGAATATAAAAAGGATATGGCCACTCAACTCGGTCAAATGCCTTCTCTACATCTAGAGAAATCACCAATCCCTGTATTCACTTTTGTTGACATGCTGGAATTACATTAAGCAGCCTCCTAACATTATTGGAGAATCTGCGGCCCTTTATGAAGTCTGTCTGGCCCTACTTCTTGTATTGAAAGATGAAAAGTAAGCCCGATGAAAGCCATTCTGATGTAGTTTCAAATGCTCCCTATCATCCAAGTCTGTCTACTGTAATAAAGCAATATCCACATTTTCCTTTCTAAGACCCGAGAGTACCATTTTCCTCTTAATTGGTGAGTGACTCCCCTTGATGTTCCAGGTACACCATTTAATCAAGTCATTAGCCATAATCTTCTGCAGTAACATTTAGATTCCAGACAGGAGGAACTCAAATTACAAATTGCTGAGCCTTAGTGCTGCAAGATCCACCGAACATAAAAACTAAATAAACTAAAACCACTACAGTTAACAAACTTACAAAGCTATCAAAGACTATACGCAACAAAAAACAAAAAATAAACTGATATATAAACTGCCAATGGCACTGAATAGGGGAACTCACCCCCTGCCCAAAGGAGGCATCTACATATCCCAAAACCCAACTTTGGGGTATTTAAATACCTGAACCAGGCATAAACTGCTCGAAAGTAGGCATCTAGCCATCCCAACCATTTTCTCTCCTCCTAGCTAGAGCTGCACCACAAACACAAGCAGAAAAGAAAGAAATTACACCAAGAAACAATAATGTGCACAATGAAATTTTGAAAATAAAAGGTCAGTACCCCACCCATCCTTTGGTATAAATTAACTTACAAATTGAAAGTACACAGCCCAACTGATCCCGAGCATAGTTTAGACCAGATTGTTACCAATAAAAAAAAACTAAGTAAGCCCTAACTGGACTTCCTCATTTTTTAAAGAAAAGTAGAGACATACCCAAACAAAGCTACTATTTGTACATACGAAATTGTTCAGATTACGTTAATTTGCCTATAAAGTCTCTTGCCTTCTCAGACGTGTCAAAGATATGTACAGATCCATCTAAGGTGATCAGAAACACTGTCAAATACCTCAGAGAGTACTGGATCCCGAGCTCTCTCAGTCTTTTCTTGATGCCCTCAGGAGAATTTTATTTTCTGATCACTGTTGCTGAGAAGTCCTGGAAGAACACGATCTTAGAGCCCTCAAACTAGAGCCTTCGGATCCTTCTCCTGGATTCTAGAAGCTTCCACAATTCTATCCTCATCTCTATAGTGATGAAACCACACCAAGACAGGATAAGGACATTGGCCCAGACCTGATCTCTGTGCCGTGACCCAGTGAGCCCTCAATCTTCAAGCTTCTCATTCCAGCCTTCAAGTTAAGGAACTTCGGCATCCAGTCCTTAATAAATTCCACTGGTCGCGTATCTTCCTTACCCTCCGGTAGGTTGACGATCCAAATGTTTTTTCTCCTGCCCCTGTTCTTGAGGCCATCAACCTGGTCAAGCAAATTATGGACCTGCATCTCCAGGCCTGTATCCTGTCCTTGGAGGAATCAGTATCAGCATGCACCACTGTCATCTTATGTTCTACTTCATCCATCCTCTTCGAGACCTCCCAGCTGCTGTTCATGCTTCTACAGCATGATAAAGATCGGGGCCAGCTTCTCCTCTACCTGCTTCCCCAACATCTCGTGAGATTTTGCAAGCTTCTTTATCAGGACTTGGTAGGACATAGAGTCTGAGGATCCTGTAGGCTGGGCAGTTGGCCCGGCCTCAGATGTATCTCCTCCCTTCTTCGGCAAAGCTTGACAGCGAAAACCAAGGTAAATTGCTTTCCTGGGACTCCACGACCTTTCCAGAGTCCCAGGATATCACCGTGGTCTGAGTAGGGTGGGTTAAGGTTTTGTTCCGCTTGCGCTGCGAGGCGGAGTTCTGCAAAGCGATCTTCCTAGATCGCCGCCATCTTGGATCCCCTTTACAAATCTTTGAAGAATATTGGATGTTTGTTTTGTAAATAAGGACTTTTTGTATTTGTTGACAAGATATAGCTATCCATGGTTAAATTTAATTACCTATCCCTAATTGCCCTTGAGAAGGTGATGGTGCACTTCTTTCTTGAACCACTGTAGTACATATAGTGATGCTCACAAGATGTTAGGAAGAGAGCTCAGGGATTTTAGCCCAGTGATAGTGAAGGAATGGTGCTTTAGTTATTAATATTGAATATAATAACATGGAATCATGCTAAACTTTAATGATTGATATACTGATGATCCTGATAAATGGGGTGATACAGTTTGGAAGAAATAATAAGACAAGGGAGTACTCAAAGAATGGCAGGACACGAGCAAGTTCAAAGGAACAGAGGGAACATGGAGCGTTTGCCCACAGATCCCTTAACGTGGCAGGGCAGATTAATAGGGTAACTAAGAAGGCATGTAGGACACCTTATCAGTTGAGGCACAGATTGTAAAATCAAGGAGGTTATGTTGGAGCTATACATAACTTGGGTTGCGCCACAGCTGGAGTACTGTATGCAGTTCTGGTCATTACACTATATGAAGCGCATGATTGCACTGGAGAGAGTGCAGAAGGGTTTCATCAAGATGTTGCCTGAGAGAGAACATTTCAGCTTTGTAGAGAGGCTAGATAAGTTTGGGTTGTTTTCTTGGAGCAGAGAAGATTGAAGGTGGACCTAATTGAGGTGCAAAGGGTTATGAAGGGCATCGATAGGGTGGGTAGAATGCAGCTGTTACCTTTAGGCAAAGGGTTACGAACAAGGGGATAAACTTTTAAGTGAAAGGCAGGAAGTTTAGAAGGAATTTAGAAAGAAAGTATTTACCACCCAGAGGGTGGAGGAGGTCTGGAATGCATAGCCTGGGAGGGTAGTTGAGGTAAGAAAAAGTGATGAATACTTGTAGTGTCATAATATTCAAGGCCATGAGCCTAGTGTAAGAAAGTGAGACGAGTGTAGGCAGTGGTGTATTTTGGCATTACAGGCTAGATAGACTGACGGACCTCTTCTGTACTGTATAGAACATAGAACATTACAGCGCAGTACAGGCCCTTCAACCCTTGATGTTGCGCCAACCTGCGGAACCAATATGAAGCGTATCTATCTTACACCATTCCATTGTCATCCATATATTTATCCAATGACTATTTAAATGCCCTGAAAGTTGACGAGTCCACTAGAGTCAGAGACGTACAGCATGGAAACAGTACTGTTGCAGGCAGCGCATTCCACGCCCCTACTCCTCTGAGTAAAGAAATTACCTCTGACATCGGTCCTATATCTATCACCCCTCAATTTATAGCTGTATCCCCTTGTGCTAGCCATCACCATCTGAGGAAAAAGGCTCTCATTGTCCAGGAGAAAGTGAGGACTGCAGATGCTGGAGATCAGAGCTGAAAATGTGTTGCTGGAAAAGCGCAGCAGGTCAGGCAGCATCCAAGGAACAGGAGAATTGACATTGAAGGGCTTATGCCCGAAACATCGATTCTCCTGTTCCTTGGATGCTGCCTGACCTGCTGCGCTTTTCCAGCAACACATTTTCGGCTCTCATTGTCCACCCTATCTAACACTCTGATTATCTTGTATGTCTCAATTAAGTCATCTCTCAACCTTCTTTTCTCTAACTAAAATAGCCTCAAGTCCCTCAGCCGTTCCTCATAAGACCTGCCCACTATACCAGGTAACATCCTAGTAAATCTCCTCTGAATCCTTTCCAAAGCTTCCACATCCTTCTATAAAGCAGTGACCAGAACAGTACACAATACTCCAAGTGTGGCCGTACTAGAGTTTTGTACAGCTGCAGCATGACCTCGTGGCTCCAAAACTTCAACTCTCTACCAATAAAAGCTTAACGCACCGTATGCCTTCTTAACAACCCCACCAATCTGGTTCAGGAATCTATGTACATGGACGCCAAGATCTCTCTGCTCTTCTACACTACCAAGAATTTTACCATTACCCCAGAAATCCTTATTCCTCTTACTCCTTCCAAAGTGAATCACCTCACACTTATCCACATTAACCTCCATTTGCCACCTCTCAGTCCAGCACTGCAGCTTATCTATGTCCATCTGTCACCTGCAACATCCTTTGGCGCTATCCACAACACCACCGACCTTAATGTCATCCACAAATTTACTAAACCATCCTTCTATGCCCTCATCTAGATAATTTATAAAAATGACAAACAACAGTAGCCCCAAAACAGATCGTTGTGGTACACCACTAGTAAGTGAACTCCAGGATGAACATTTCCGGTTTACCACATCCTCTGTCTTCTTTCAGCTAGCCAATTCTTGATTCAATTTCTGTATGATTCTATTCTGTGTCTAGTTAAGCTTTGGTAGGTTTATTATGTAATTTCACATATGCTACTTGGTGTTTTTTTTTAAAAAGTCTATTCATTTTTTTAAAATGAAAAATAAACCTTTTTTTTTAAGTTTACAATGGGAACAAGGATTTCACTTCCACAAATTCTTACCAAAGCGATTTATTGAGTTTCAACACAGCACTCTGTGATCAAAACCATGATATTCATCATTTTTGGAGCTAGTATTCATTTAATGGCTTACATACACAAGTTAAAGATCTTCAACCGGTCTTTAATTATCATATTGGAAATTTGAAAGAATTTAATAATAAACTGATTTTGCTTTGCATCGCTTTTTTTCCACGTATTCCTAAATGCATAGTCCTAATAAGCATATCCAAACGTTCAGTTTGCAATTATTCATTGTATACTTGCAACCAATTTTAACCTTAGAACAGCTAGGTACAAACGCTAATTATCACTGCTGTGCAGTGCATAAATACTTACAGGATGCGCCACAATGCATTGCTTCACATGCTTAAGACCACTGAATAACTTTGAAGGTAAAAGACAAGAGGTAGAACTGCTGAGAATCACGCTGTCATTCATAAGCTTATCTAGGTCTTGAAAGACCTTCCTCTTCAGTTCCAAATTCTCAGGAACACATTCCTGCATCATACAAAGATATGAAACATAATCAACATCATTCCTGATTCTGCATGTGGCAGCTATTTGAACTAGAAAGTTGTACAGTGCAATAATCTAATGAACACTTAGTGCAACCAATATGAAGAACAAACTCTGGAAGCCATCATGAATCAGTACAAAATCAGATTTGTTCTCCTTCAAAAACAAATTTACCGTTCGAAGCAGAAGGTACTTTCAAAAGAAAAGCAGGGAATTCTTTAGATGTTTGTTAGAAGGTAGCAAATCAGGGGGCTTTGCCCTTGGAGACTTACCTGGCTCATTACGTCTTATAGACCAAGAATTACAAAGCTGGATATTTCTGATCGGCAATCAGACTGGTTTACCAACCAGACTGTCACTGATTGAGGACACCATGTTCTGTGACTGTCCATGAAACTACCTTCAGCAGCAACAGAAAACATTCTCCGAAAGTGTTCCAGGTTGCAGTTCATAGCTGCATTAAAAAGTCTTTAATGCTACCCATTGCCAAAACAAATAATTACATTGCCTTCACAACAGACCAATGAGTGGAAGAAGCAGTAGTGACCCTCTTCTCTCATGCACTTATTCTGACATTAGGGGACAAACCAGAAGGTTTAGTTACCAGAAAGGTACATCTTCACTTTCCAACCTTTTACAATTAAGAAACAGATGTATTTCTTAAATGAAATGTATAATCTTCCGTTTTTTTCAATATTACATTCCATGTTGTTTCATGCCCGTGCAATAAATCAGTCTGAATCCTTCTAAATTACATTTTCATCACACCACACATTCCTACTTAGCTTTGTGTTATCTGCAAATTAAGAAGTAATACATTTGTTCCCAAACTCCCATATTGTGAACAGCTGGGGCTCAAGTACTGATCGTTGCGGCCCACCACCAGTCATAGCCTGCCAAACAGAAAATAAACTGTTCATTCCTACTCATTATTTTCTAGAACATAAAAATACAAATAGGAGCAGAAGCAGGGCTAGTCAGCCACTCAAGTCAGCCCCGCCATATGACAAGATCAATGCTGATCTGTCACAGGCCCTCAACTCCTCTTTCAGGCCAGCTCAACTTAGTTATTAACTCGCTGGTATTTCAAAATTCTTCCTCCCACCTCTATAAGTGCTTTCAGTGATCTAACCTCCACAACTCTGGTGTAAAGAATTCTAGACATTCACTACCCTCTGGGTGAAGAAATTTCTTCAAATCTGTTTTACGTGAGGGTGCCCCCTCATTCTGTAGCTATGCTCCCTAGTTCAAGACTCGCCTCAGTAGTTGAAACATCTTTTTAACATCTACCTTGCCTATATAATGAGGTATCGAAAGACATGGAACTATTATTTAAAACATGGAACCAAGAACTGGGGTTAGAAATCTCTTTAGAAATGTGGGAGGACATGTGGGAAAATGCCAGAAAGATTTGTAATAGAACTCAAGCTATTCAATTAAAGATACTCCACAGGGCTCATATAGCACCTAAACGACTCGCAGAATTTAAGGAAGGAGCATCCCCAATGTGTCCTAAATGCAAAATAGAACTTGGCACTCTCACACATAGTCTATGGACATGCCATAAAATCTGCAGGTATTGAGACAGAGTGGCAAATGTCTTGACAGAGATTAGATTGGATCCAGTGTCTCTACTCTTGGGCTTTTCAGATTTTCCCTCCCTGAACGTGCACGAGAAGAAACTATTTTCCATTCTCTCCTTTTGTGCAAGGAAAAGTATTTTAGTGAATTAGGCAGCTGAAGGCCCTCCAGGACTTTTGAACTGGCACAGGTTAATCATGGAATATATCCCCCTGACTTCCTCACAAATATGGTGCACCAAAAAACTGAATTATTCTATAAAATATGGCAGCCCTTTTTGAACTATATCGACACAGATATTTCAGCCATATTGTCAAGGGCTTTTGTCTAACTGTGGTAATAGTACTGGCTGGTCTGGGGATCCCCGGGAGGAGGAATCCCATATAAATACGGGTTTTATTATGACTTGATGTAAATCTATTTTGAGCATGTACTTAGTTATTTAATTATTCTGTTGTTTATCGCTATTAATGTATGATATCCTATTTTATGTTTTGGTTGTTTGTAGGATAGATCAGTAGTTAGTTGGGTTTTTTTTTTGGTTTCGGTTATTATTTATTTAATTTTATATTGGTGTTTACACTTGTTTGTATTACTTCTGTAATTTTGTAAAAAAACTTTAACAATTTCTTTTTTTCAATAAAAATACCTATTAAAAAAAAAATCTACCCTGCCAAGCTCCCTCAGATTCTTACATGTTTCAATAAAATCACATCTCATTCTTCTAAACTCTAATGAAGAAAGATGTACTTGTTTAGCCGTTAATCCCAGCAATCAGTGAATCTCTTTTGAACAGCCTCAAATGTCAATCTATCCTTTTCTAAATATAGGGACCAAAACCTATAAACATTATTTTGGTGTAGCCTCATGTCCCTATTTTTAAATTCCAACCCCCTCACATTATTGGCCACATTTCCATTTGCCTTATTTATGTGATGCACCTGCATGCTAACATTTTGTGTTGCATACACAAGACACCCAGATTTCTTTACATTGCACTTATTTGGAGTCTCTCTTCATTTAAATAATAGCCAGCCTTTTGATATTTTTTCTGCCACAGTGCATGACCTAAACTTTCCTCCCATAAATTCCATCTGCTAAGACTTTTTCCACTTACTCAAGCTATCTCTAGCCCCTCGCAGATTCCTCTGCCCTTTTAATTGAGGAACCAGTACCCTCATCCGTTTCTAAAATGGAAAACTAATTTGTGAGTGGGTTGCCAGGGAACTTCAGTTCTACCTGCCTGTTTCTCTTGGAGTGTCTGGCAGTCACCCCCTTCTTTCCTTTGTCCAGGCTCTTAAGTTGTGGTGTAACCACTCTGGCACATCCACCAAGCTGACAGTTATGTGGATAATATGTTCTCAAATTGGCAGATGTGTCACAGCGTCTTCAGTAGTTGTCAAGCTCTGAAACCTGGAAGCACTTCTAACACATATGGTCCTCTAGAAGCATAGTAGGTTCCCTGACTTCCTACATATTATAGGCCATGCATTCCACTCAACTGACCTGTGCTGTTATGTCTTAAATTTGAACTTATTTACTTGGTCTTAAACATATTTCCCTTATGCTAACTTTACTTTCCTTACCATTCTTTGCTTACTTATATTAATTTATTAGGTCGGCTGTGTAACTTTTACACTTTCCTATTATTTCTTAGTTAATCCCTCTTCCAAAAATAAATTTGCTAAATCATGAACCAATCATTTCCCCAACAGCAGTTTCTTGAAGTTGCAGCTGTTAAACTATGCCTCTTCTCTCGCTAGTGGGGCCCCCAGTCCTACAGCCCAATACATTCTCTTGCTGTGTCCTCTCTCGCTGTTGTGTTGAAGCTAAAAGTGCTGGGCTCCTGGCCCTGGGCCTTGGTATATCCATTTGCTGCCTCCTTTCTTGCTGCTGTGTTGAAGCTGAATACCTTGGAAGCCTCCTCTCAATGAGAGTAAACATCAATGAAATTCATCATCATGTCCTGTGTTCTACTATAGGCTTTGGCCATCTGAGGAGCAGTGTGTTTGACGACTAGGACCTCAAATCTGAAATCAAATTCATGTTCTACAGTGCAGCAGTGTTATCCATCCTTCATGTTTGAGTGGAAGACGTGAAAATATACAGATATCCCTAATGTCTATAGAAATATTACCAGAGTTGCCTCTAGGAGCAGAATTGGTGCTCCAATATCCCTAACTCTTTTCAGACCAACATCCCCTGAACTGGTGTGAACTATTTTAAGCACCTTCAACACACCCATGGGAGGGGAAGAAGCAGATGAAAACCTGAGCATCCAACCACTCGATTCATCAGACATCACCTCAGGATACATAACTTCACATTGTACGAAAATCATCCTCAGTCTGGAGGAACGGTTGAAGAAGAGGAGAAGCATAGACAAGATCATGATATCTCACTGAATGCTCTTCTTCTGTGTTATGCCTGGCTGGCCCTTAACAGGGAATATGTTGTGTGCAACGAAATGCCTGGTACCTTCAACTGGTGAGCACTGCAGGGCTTGTATGCATCACGTATTGCAATGGCCTTTGAAAGGCTGTCACTTATTTAGTTAGTTAATTTGTTTTATGGGTTACTCAAAACTGTACACATGATAATGATGCAAAACATAGAAGGTAGCAATGGCCAAATTTGTTCAGAAGAGACACAAACAGAACACATCTAATTAACTTCCATTCAGAGCTCAATTTACTTACGGAATATGGACATTCCGGCCAGCATTTCTCATCCGTCACCACCTGCCCTTGAGGTGACGGTGAGCTGCATTCTTGAACTGCTGCAATACATGTGCTGTGAGTAGACTCATAAAGCTGTCAGGGAGGGAATTCCAGGATTTTGACTCAGCAACAGTGAAGAAACAGCAATATATTTTCAAGTCAGGATGTGAGTGGCTTGAAGGGGAAGTTATAGGTTGCTGTGTTCCTATGTACCTGCTGTTCTTGTTTTTAGATGGAAGCGATTGTTAGATTAGAAGGTACTATCTGTGGACCCTTGGTGAATCTCTGCAGTGCATTTCACAGATGGCACACACTGCTGCTACTAAGCACCAGTGGTGGAGGCATTCAATGTTATGGATATATCAATCATGTGGTCTACTTTGTCGTGGGTATCAAACTGGGTGTTTTTGGAGTTATACTCATCCAGGCAATTGGGAATTATTCTAGCACATTCCTGACTTGTGTCGTGAATGTTTGAGGACATGAGGAATTTGTTCCTCACCATGGAAACCCCATCTCTGACCTGCTTTTGTAGCCACAGTAATTATATGGCTTACCCAATTCATGTTCTGGTCAATGGTAATTCCCATGATGTTGAAGGTGGAAGATTTAATACCATTGAATATCAAGGAACAATAGTTAAATTCTCGATTTGTTGGAGATGGTCATAGTCTGGCACTTACGTGGTGCAAATGTTATTTGCAAAATGTGAGGCCAAACCAGGATAATGTTCAGGTCATGCTGCATTTGGTCAGAAACTGCTTCAGTACCTAGGAGTCATGAATGGTGTTAAACATTATGCAATCATTAGTGAACACCCCCACTTCTGACTTTACAATGGAAGGAAAGTCATTAACATAATAGCTGAAGATGGTTGGTCCTACGACATTAACCCGAGGAACTCCTACAGAGGTGTCCTGGAGTGAAGATGATTGACCTCCAACAACCATAATCATCTTCCTTTCTGCTATGTATGATTCCAACAAATGGAAATTCCCCCCCCTGCCCCCAATTCCCAGTGACTCCTTGACGCCACACTGAGTTAAATGTGGCTTTGATGTGAAGGGCAATCACACTCAGTTCACGTCTGAAAGTCAGTTTCTTGGTTCATATTTGAATCAAGGCTGTATTAGCTCAGAAGCTGAGTGGTCCTGGCTTAATGCAAACACAGTATCAGTGAGCAGGTCTTTGCTAAGCAAGTGCTGCTTCAAAGCACCAAATTTCAGATTAGTTCATGAAATCTGAATTTGGAAGCTGCGATGAGTAGTAATATAGTAAAAGAGAATATAGTTAAGTGAACAGGTGAATTTTTAATTGCTTTAGTAAGATGGTGCACTTAAATTGTTATATCTAAAGCAGCATCTCTGATATCTCAATTGGTGGCCCATTTATTAGAACAGAGTTACATGGACCAACATAGTTCTAGGTTTAGCTCTGGATCAGATCATTTCAGCCAGGAAAGATAAAATTCTACATTTTATTTAAAGACTCTGCATTGTGGTGAGTTGGAGGTTATGAAACACTCTGGGGTTCCTGCTCCAAACTGTGATCTGTGACCAGTTCAGATAAGTTTAGTACTCCCTACAAAATAGGTAGCAAAGTGCTGCAGAATAACTGCTGAGGGAAGAAAAAGAGGTAGGCATTAACTCATATAGAAACTTTAGAGTTGGAAGTAGCAAGAAAGACTGGACAACTTAGGGAATTTATTTCTTTGTTTATTGAAGAGAACCTACAAATATTAAATGAGAGTTATTCATTAACTTACTGAAGGATACACAGTAACAAGGGAACAGTGGTTTAACTGGGAGACAATTTGGTGATCAAACTTCAGAATGAGGTGAAAGTACTGCGTAACTATTGTTGAAGTCCATAAGATCGATTGGTCAATTTGTAATTGCAGCTTCATGACAAGTGAAAAATAATTATTCAGGTACCATTTTAAGTTCAATTCTGAGGCAAACGCTACTTTTCCATTTATAATAACTGATGCAGAGTCAAATATTAACTACATCAAAGCCTGAACTTCTCAAACCTCTCTTTCTGACTATAACTCCTTGTGCCTGATAAAATGCCAGTAAATATGTATTGCACTTCTTGTACTGTCATAATCAGTAGCAGCATGCCATATTCATAAGTTGTAAAACTTAAACTGACCCAGTGTGAAATCTTCTGGACCTGTCTATTTTAAAATAAGACAACTGCTATGGTTTGCCTTTGCAGCATATTACTTGATTATGTGAATTCAAGTACTGTCACATTGTCTCAATAGGACAAAAGGACACATTCCAGACTAAGAATATGTCAATACCCAGTCACGGAGTGTAGGTAAAGCCTGGGGGTTTGGGTTCTGGTGAGGTGTTGAATGCACAGAGGAGCTGCTGGCACAATCTTTACAGCAGGAGTGTAACAATATTAAAACAGCTCTGAATACAAATTGTGATGAGGAGATAAAGCAACGACAAAATGATAAGTCATGTTGATCGAGTGGGCAACAAGGTGGCAGATAAAGCATAAGGGGGGCAAGTGAGAGTTAATCAATTTGTTTGTAAGATGAGAAGCAGATTTTTTTTCAAATGATATGAAACTTGCAAGTGTTAATGACAAGGAAGAATCAATGTAGTCACACAAGGAACACAAACTTAGCATGCAGGTGCGGCACACAACTGGGAAGGTAAATGTCATTTTGGCCTTTCTTGCAAGGGGATTGGAGAACAAGAATAAGGAAGTGTTGCTCCAATTGTACAGGACTTTGGGAAAAGCACACTTGCAGATCTGTGTACTGAAGGATATACATACATTGGAGGAGATTTACCAAAGGTTCACTCAAGTAGTTCCTGGGATGAAAGCTGTCCTATTATAAAGAGACTGAATCAGAAGATCTGGAATTCACCGAAATATACAAGATTGTGAAGAAGGGTAGTTTTTTTTTCTATTCTTTAACGGGATTAGAATGTTGCTGGCTAGGCCAGCATTTACTGTCCAACCGTAATTGCCCAGAGAGTAACCACATTGCTGTGGGTCTGGAGTCACATGTAGGCCAGATCAAGCAAGGATAGCAGCTTCCTTCCCTAGGGAACCAGATGACTTTTTCTGACAATCGACAAGAGATTCACAATCATCATTAGGTTCTTAATTCCAGATTTTTATTGAATTCAAATTCCACCACCTACCATTGCAGGATTTGAACCCAGGTCCCCACAACACTAACTGGGTCTCCAGATTAAAAGACCACTGATTGTAGAACTAGGCTGTTGCCTATTCATATTAAAAGAGTTATTTCTCCTGTTTGGGGAGTCTTGAAAGACAGGCTGGGTTTTTCTTGGAGCAGGGAAGACTTAGTGAATGAGCTGTACAAAATGATGAGGGCCATAGATAGGAAGTTTTTTTTTCCCCATTGTAGAAGGTTCAATAACTAGAGGGCATAAATTAAAATAAGGGCAAGAGGCTTTGATGGAATTTGAGGAAAAGATTTTTTGGACCAGTCTGGAATTCTGCCTGAAAAAGGTGATAGAAGTGAGAAAGATCACAGCATTTCAGTAATATTTATTTGAATACTTGAAATGCCATAGCACACAAGACAACAGGTTTAGTACTGTGAAATACAACTAAAGTAGATTGGTGCTTGATGACTCATGCAGGCACAATGGGGTGAAGTGCCTCTTGCATCTCTATGAATTTGGAGGCAAGTTATGAAGTCAATCATTTAGGATTGAGATGGAAAAAAAATTAATTTTTCATGTGGCTGCGAACCTTTGAAATTCTTTCCTCCAGGGATTGCGAATGTCTCACCATTGAGTATAATCAAGACGGAGATCAGCAATTTAATGGATATGAGGAGTGGCAAGAAAATGGACTTCAGACAGAAGATTATTGATAAATGCGATCATACTGAAAGGCAGAGAAATTAAGAAATATGATTAGGTGCAGATCAGTTGTGTCATTTTCTGCTGCATTAAAACATGTCAGATTTTATTTTGAAGTTAACTGCTTGGTTACCAGCCATAAAGCCATAGTGTATTATTTTTGCTGAGAAAATCTGAAACTATAGCAAAGAGCTAAGAAACTTTCCCAAGCAGCCTTGTGATTCAGAAGTTAATGAAAACCAGTGTTATAAATACACCGAAAGCATAATTGAGTACTGGCAGTTCGACAGGGGTGAACTAAGGTTCACCTGGTAAAATGTTGTGCTTCAAAGCAAGTAGAAGTTGTGGTTCACCTGGTACCAAAAGTGTAGTTTGAGAAATGAGACAACGATGTAACAAGGCGAAACATTTATATTACACCATTGTTAACCACGAAATGAGCTCTCTATAAATCACATTCCAACCACATGGTTTGCAATCCATTAATAATTGTCTGTAAATCAAACAAGGTCATATGCTCATTAATTTTGTTGTTTTTCTTTCTCACTTCTTGCAGGATAGTGCTGCATGGCTGCATAAAAAAATAGTGGCCAGATTTTAAGTTTCCCAAAATATTTTGCTAATTGAAACTGAATGGTATCTAACAGTTGAAACTGTAAACAAGCCTGCAAATAGACACAACAAATAAGGAAATGCTGTCTTTGGTACCAAGTGAAACAAAAGCAAAACACGGCCCATCTCAGAAGTTGTCCAATTTTCCTTCCATTTTAATCAGTACTGTTGGGAAAGCCAATTTTTTTAGTTGCTTTTTTCCAACTAAACTACAAATATGAGCAGACCACTTTCATCATAGTTTTCTGCCAAGTACAGTACTCCTGGATGTATACTTGATTAGAACTGGAATATGATCAATGACATTGTTGGCAAGAAATTAAACTGTAAGAAATGCAGCTTTGCATGAATCGATAGACATGAAGAACCACAATACTCTAAGCCAGTATTAGGAATGCAACGCCATTGTTAAAAAGTTGCCTCAAAGCCTATTACATGTGCGGACCAGGATTTCCATTTTCAGAAATACTTGCCAATCACATTCTGGACATGGTGAGGACCCCAAGACAGGCAGTCAGCATTATTAAAAGGAATGGGTAAGAGTCAGCTTCACTTAAAGAAGAATACACAAACACCAAGTGTCACTACATATGGGAAAGTTCTATCTGTCCTGAGAAGGATAGGTCTGGCCTCGGTGCTGTGGAACACTGCAAGACTGCTCCTTATCTGTTTCTCATGGAAAAATTTGCAAAGAAAAGCACCTTTGACTACAAGTGCATGAAAAGGTATTCAGCATGCAGCATTCTCAAGCCCAGCAAGAAAAGGAGAGGGTGTCATGTGGTTCTGTGAGCAGACTGTCTGTCATTTGGGAGAATGCCTCATCACCCGATCTTTCGAACAAGCACCAAGGCATAGCTTGGCTGGTGCCGAGAAGGGCACTGCCCATCAGAAATTCACACATGCCCGGTCTTCTGTGCATCACCACACATCACCAATGTAGCTGCTTCAAGGGCAAAGAGATGGTCAGTTTCCATCTAGGATGTGCCTTTGCAAAGAAGGTCCAGAGAGAGATGCAGTAGCTTTGCCAAGGTTTGTCCCGAGCAGCTTCATCTCGCTGTTCTGTATGGGTTATTCCCCGGATGCACACCAATACAAACATCAACTGCATTTGGAGGTCAAAGACTCCCTTTGGCCAAAATTTATTGGTCTTCCAGTGCAAAGAGTTGACCTCAATCAAGTGTTACAGATTGACCTTGGAATGTGCCAAGGACTACGTGCTGAGGGTCACATTAAAGCTTGGGGGCAGCTGTTATCAAGCCACAGTGGAGGAACACTGCCATCTAGGGTCTGTCTACCAAAGTATAACATGGGTCCATTCAGTTATCAGACGCTCTAGGTGCCTCAAAAATGAACATTAATAGTTTCCTGCAAAAGCAGACACTGCCTTTGTTTTTGAAAATGAGCATAAGTTCCAAGATATGTCAAAATTCTAATGTTTTGTTTGTTTCTTTTACAGTCAGAGTTGTACAGCATGGAAACAGATCCCTCAGTCCAACTCATGCATGCTGACCAGCATTTAGCCCAGATCCCTCTAAACCCTTCCAATTCATATCCTCATCCAGGCATCTTTTAAATATTGGAATTGTACCAGCCTCCACCACCTGCTCTGGCAGCTCATTCCATATGCGCACCACCTTCTTTGTAAACAAAAAAATTGCCCCTTGGGTCCCTTTGAAATTTTTCTCTTCTCAACTTAAACCTTTGCCTTCTAGTTTTGGACTCCCCCAACCCAGGGAAAAGACCTTGGCTGTTCATCCTATCCATGCCCCTCATGATTTTATAAATCTCTATAAGGTCACCCTCAGCCTCCAAAGCTCCAGGGAAAATAGCCCCAGCCTACTCAACCTCTCCCTGAAGCTCAAACCCTCCAACCCTCGCAAAATCCTTGTAAACCTTTTCTGTACTCTTTAAAGTTTCACAACATCCTTCATATAGCAGGGTGATCAGAGCTCAACACAATATTTCAAAAGTGGACTAACCAACGTCCTGTACAGCTGCAACATGACCTCACAATGCACTGAACAATAAAGGCAAGCGCACCAAACATCATCTTCACTATCCTATCTACCTTTGAACCCACTTTCAAGGAACTATGAACTTGCATCCAAGGTCTCTTTGTTCAGGAACACTCCACAAGATCTTACTATCAAGTGTATAAGTCCTGCCCTGATTTGCCTTTCCAAAATGTAGCATCTCACATTTATCTAATTTAAACTCCATCTGTCACTCCTCAGCCCATTGGCCGAATCCGATCAAGATCCCGTTGCACTCTCAGGTAACCTTCTTTGCTGTCCACTACACCTCCAATTTGCAGATGACACCAAAACTTACTGACTATACCTCCTAGGTTCACATCCAAATCATTTATAAAAATGAAAAGCAGTGGATCCAGCACCGATCTTTGTGGCACACCACTGGTCATATGCCTCCAGTCTGAAAAGCAACCCTCCACCACCTACCTCTGTCTTCTACCTTTGAGTCAGTTCTGTTCCCAAATGACTAGTCCTCTCCGTATTCCATGAGGTCGAACCTTATTAACCAGTATACCATGAGGAACCTTGCCGAACAACTCTGAAGTCCATATAGATCATGTCCACCACTCTGCCCTCATTAATCCTCTTCGTTACTTCTTCAAAAAACTAAATCAAGTTAGTGAGATACGATTTCTCATGCACAAAGCCACGTTGACCAACTCTAATCGGTCCTTGCCTTTCCAAATACATGTAAATCCTGTCCCTCAGGATCCCCTCCAACAACTTGCCAACTCTGTCAGGCTCACCAGCCTTATCATTCCCTGCCTTGTCCTTATCACCTTTCTTAGAAAGTGGTAATTTGCCAAACCAGTCTTCTGGCACATCCCCTGCAGATTAGATTAATTACTTACAGTGTGGAAACAGGCCTTTCGGCCCAACAAGTCCACACCGCCCCGCCGAAGCGCAACCCACTCAGACCCCTACATCTTCCCCTTACCTAGCACTATGGGCAATTTAGCATGGCCAATTCACCTGACCTGCACATCTTTGGAGTGTGGGAGGAAACCGGAGCACCCGGAGGAAACCCACTCAGACACTGGGAGAACGTGCAAACTCCACACAGATAGTCGCCTGAGGTGGGAATTGAACCCGGGTCTCTGGCGCTGTGAGGCAGCAGTGCTTCTCTGCAAAAACGGATTTAGAATCTTTGTACTCATAGATGAGTGTTTTTATGAATAAAGTATATTTTGGAGAAAAAGTGTAGGGAGGCACACTAAAGCTTGAGAAAGCTACCAAGGTGGAGAGGAGAAAGACCAATGTTGTAGGCCTTTCTGCCAAAGTGTAACACTCTCGTTGATTCAAAATATATGCAAATAGTTTCCCTCACTAATAGAAAATACCTTGTGATGCAACCGCAGAAACGCTTGGAGGAATGTCAAATTCCAACGTGTTGTTTGCTTTTTCTCTACAAACAAAAGTTTTAGGACCTTTTATTAGGTACTTATAGATAATTTCCAGAAATGAAGCACATTTTTGAAATTAAAAGAGGTGAGAAAAGGACACAAGGATCTGTTAACTTTCAAGATACCTTTGTAGCCTTAAGGGGAACGTAAGCAGTTTTCTTTCATTACTAGAAAATGCTTTCTTGTTGGATTGAACCTGTAAGGAGTAATGTCAAAATTGCTGCAAAAGTTTCTCCAAAGTCTATTCTGCACTGTTTTGTACTTTTCTTTATATTTCAAAACTATACTTTATTCATAAAAAATATCTTTATGTATACATAGTCACAAATGCAGTTCAGTTCTGTACAATAGCATATCAAGGAAACAAACAGTGGAGTTTGACTCTATTCAAACAAATCAAAAGGCATCTCTTACTTGTGAATGTAGTCATGCACATGCATTTGAGGCGGGGGGCTTAGATAAATGAATGGACCCCCATTTAACTTCAACAGAAAGACTTCAAACAGTGGTCATTCCCCACTGCACCTCATGGCAGCTCTCCCAAACTTTCGTGCATCCCTCAGCACAGACCCCTTTGAATGTGCCAGTTCCCAACACTTGGTTGAGGCCAACTCCTTGTTCTGAAAAGCCAACAGGTTTTGGGCAGACCAAAGAGCGTCTTTCACCCAGACAATGGTCCTCCAGGCAGAGTTGATGTTTGCCTCGGTGTGTCCCAGGAAACAAACCCTAGAGTTCAGAGTCCTGTGCCACAGAGCTGCTCAGATTGAACCTTGACGAAAATCACTGCATCTCATTCCAGAAGGAGATGTGTGGCAATCTCAACACTTCCCAAGTGCTTTGGGGGGCAGTGCGCACTGGTGCAGACAAGGAGGATCTCACCAGCCAAACAATGTCCTCAGGCTTGTTGGAAAGCTTTGTGAAGAGGCATTCTACCAAATGATTTTGACAATCTGCTCAGGGAACCACACAACAGGATTCACCATCTCCTTTTCCTGCAGGGTCTCCAGGATGGACCACTTCCTGATGGACTTGTGGTCAAAAGTGTTTTTCTTTGCAAATTTCTCAGCGAAGGGCAGGTGATATGGAATGGACCAACTACTTGAGGCCAATTCCATCCCTCACACCATCAGGGACAGGTAGAACCTCAGTATATAGTGACACTCGTTGTACTTCCTTATAGGTAATGAATAAAGTATATTTTTGACACAAAAAGTGAGAAGAGGACCAAATGGCAGGTGATCAGGGGTAGAACTTGATTCAGTTGAGTGCATTGAAATTAGCTCTACAGAACAAAGAGCTTTTTGGTGAGTTTCTGTGAAGTGGTTGAAGTCTTTTCAATTCTTAATTTTTAATACACTACATAAATTGGTGGCAAAGTTTGTAAATAAGTGAACTATATAATTAAAATGCGTTAAGACTGGCAGTTCAGATGTGTCAAAGCTGCAGCAAATGGAAGCATCTGGATACCATGGTAATTCAGGGCAATTAAATTTGTGGTGAGTGTTTGAGGTTCGAGCAGCTTTGAATCAAAGTTTAGGAGTGAGAGGCTGAAGTACAGACACTGGTGCACCAGGGAGGGAGTAAGTTACCTGGATTCTTTGCACCAGGTGGCAGGCACTCACATAGGATAGAGTCTTCTGATTTGGTTAGTGGTCAAGGACAGGATAGTATGACTTTGGGGGGGGGGGGGCAATTAAGGGTCTCAATGTCAGTCTCTGCAACAGTCCAATAGGTTTTAGGTTTATTTAGCCTATTTACATGAGAAAGGGGCTACAGGGTTGTAAGTGCAAACTGATCATTGAGCAACAAATGACATTCAGGACAAGAAAGGCACTATTTAAAGGTGGAGGGGTAACACTTAAGCAAGAATAACATTGGTGCAATAGTTAGAGATGACCTTGGTTCAGGAGGTAGAATCAGCTTGAGTGGCGATGAGGAATAGTAGAGGAAAGAAGTCACCAGTGGGAGTGGTCTACAGGCCCTCTAGCAATACAATATACAGAAAGATATAACAAATGCCCGCAATAATGAGGTGTGACTTTAATCCACATGCAAACTTAATAAATCAAATTAGCAGCAATAGCCTGCTTCAGAGATTCACAGAATGCTTTTGAAGTAAGTTCTTACAGCAGCACATCTTGGACCAACAAGAAAGCAGTAATAGTAGCAGTATTGTGTAGTATCTCAGGATTAGTGAATGACCCCGGAGCTAAGACACCCCAAGATATCACCAACCACAATATGATTGCATTTTACATTCAGTTTGAAAAGGAAACAATTAGGTCAGAAACTTGTACAGAACTTAAATATTCCTGACAGGAGACTAGAGGTTGAGTACTCAGCAGAATGAGGATGCAAGAAACACACCTGGGGGAAAAAAATACCATTTTATGCAGAATGAGAAGAGGGTATTGATTGGTTGAACCAGAAACACGATGGAAATGCAGCAAGAATAGTTAACTGTGAATTTTAATTCTCAGACCAGTATTTAGTCTGAGAAATCAGTTTGACTATGTCCATGACACCTTTTTTTCATTAAAAAGTATGTAGAAATTCTGGGCACCTTAGTAAAAATAAAGATGAACTGGACAGAAGGGATGATGGTAGATGTTATGAAGATGGATGCAAATAATAGTATTAAAGGGAGAGGTGTTGTAACAGGGCAAAGGATGCCATTGATGGCCCTGGTGAACACTGGAGTAGGGAAATAATTGCTTAGTGAGTAAAGAGTCAGGGAGAAGCAATATTTTTCAAAAGGCATAAGCTTAAATAGTCAGGACAGAAAATGGAGGAGCTCAGGGACTGCAGTAGAGTGTGAGTGGGGAAATATGGAATAGTCAACATAGAGGACACTACCCATGGTACTGACAGTTGATATTGCTGGTCTTAGTGAAGTAATTCAACCCTGCTTTTATTACTTGACATAACATGATACAACTATGAATAAATTGAATTAATACATTTGTGTACAAAACATCACAATAAACAATAGGTGCAGGAGTAGGCCATTCTGCTTTTCGAGCCAGCACCACCATTCAATATGATCATGGCTGATCATCCTTAATCAGTATCCTGTTCCTGCCTTATCTCCATAACCCTTGATTCCACAATCCTTGAGAACTCTATCCAACTCTTTCTTAAATGAATCCAGAGACTGGGCCTCCACTGCCCTCTGGGGCAGAG
Source organism: Chiloscyllium punctatum (assembly GCF_047496795.1). NCBI lineage: Eukaryota > Metazoa > Chordata > Chondrichthyes > Orectolobiformes > Hemiscylliidae > Chiloscyllium > Chiloscyllium punctatum. Next base: position 46,376,071 of record NC_092747.1, on the reverse strand, counting down.
CATTCCACACAGCCACCACTCTCTGGGTGAAGAAGTTTCTCCCCATCTCTGTCCTAAATGGTCTACCCCATATTTTTAAGATGTGTCCTCTGGTTCGGCACTCACCCATCAGCGGAAACATGTTTCCTGCCTCCAGAGTGTCCAATCCTTTAATAATCTTATATGTCTCAATCAGATCCCCTCTCAGTCTTCTAAACTCAAGGGTATACAAGCCAGTTGCTCCAGTCTTTCAGCATAATGTAGGCCCGCCATTCCAGGAATTGACCTCGTGAACCTATGCTGCACTCCCTCAATAGCCAGAATGTCTTTCCTCAAATTTGGAGACCAGAACTGCACACAGTACTCCAGGTGTGGTCTCACCAGGGCCCTGTACAGCTGCAGAAGAACCTCTTTACTTCTATACTCAATCCCTCTTGTTATGAAGGCCAGCATGCTATTAGCCTTCTTCACTACCTGCTGTACCTGCATGCTTACCTTCATTGACTGGTGTACAAGAACACCCAGATCTCTCTGTACTGCCCCTTTACCTAAATTGATTCAATTGAGGTAGTAATCTGCCTTCCTGTTCTTGCCACCAAAGTGGATAACCATACATTTATCCACATTAAACTGCATCTGCCACGCATCTGACCACTCACATAACTTGTCCAGGTCACCCTGTAATCTCCTAACATCCTCCTCACATTTCACCCTGCCACCCAGCTTAGTATCATCAGCAAATTTGCTAATGTTATTACTAATACCATCTTCTATATCATTAACATATATTGTAAAAAGCTGCGGTCCCAGCACGGATCCCTGCGGTACCCCACTAGTCACTGCTTGCCATTCCGAAATGGAGCCGTTTATCACTACTGTTTGTTTCCTATCAGCCAACCAACTTTCAATCCAAGTTAGTACTTTGCCCCCAATACCATGCGCCCTAATTTTGCTCACTAACCTCCTATGTGGGACTTTATCAAAAGCTTGTAATAGTTTCTATTATTAAAAAAATTGACTTTAAAAATGTGAATACATTTAAACAGAAGTTTTATTGAGATTCTCATTGTATTCAGGACTCAAAAAGAAAATTAACACAGCATAGGGATGGAAACTGAGCTAAATGTTTCTTTAGAAACAACCCAAAAAGCGGGAGATAAAAGGTTAAAGGCAACCCTGAGAATAGCTAACATGTGTAGTTGGTTGCATAATTATAACTTTTAAATTAAAGAATTTAAGCTCGGAAAGCAATCCTTTCAGCAGGACAATTTCAAATGCCAAAATGGATTACATGCAGAGGTAAATGAAACAACTGACAAAGAATGGTGCCAAACAAACTCAAGCTACCTGTCCCAGCAGGTAAATGACACAGCAAAGTCTCGGATTTCCAATGTGTAAAATGTCCCCTAGATTATACAAAAAAAAAATTGACCTATTGAAAGAGGTTTAACTGAAAGCATAGATTCCAAGGAACTTGCATAACACTAGCTGTTCTCTGATGTTCAACTTGATAATGTTACCATCACAGATAATTGCTGTTCAAATGTGAATACTTTTTTAAAGTTAATTTTTTAAATAATAGTAAGTATTACAAGATGATGTTTTGTACACTCTCTTACATATCACAAAATAAGATCTTTGACCTTGGCATATTTCATTCATGTACTGTAGTAGAATGTAATCAAACATTTTCTTTATTAATTCGTCTTCCAAATATAAATAAGTTATGCCAAAGTGCGGAAAAAGTGAAATGGAAATAATGCTAAAGCCACAGTGGAATATTGCAACAAATTATATTGTCCTGAGTTGTCAAATCATGACAATTTGAGAGAGTATGTTAAAAAAAAATCCTCTACATAGTTTGTAGGTGTTATTGCAAGAAAGAACAGTAGCACATTGGCCAATGAAGTGGCCAAACATGAATATGTAGATTAACATTTTCCCGGTAGGCCAGAGTTAGCTAAACAAGTATTTTTTGACCAGTGTGCTACAGCCCAAGCTGAGAAAGTTGTGCTAAAAGATTTTCAGGAAGCAGTAGCACCGTTTTACCTGAGCTTCTGATCTTCTCAGTGTCTACTATTGTCAGTTATGCTGCCAGTTTATTTCTTGCAATAACATTCAGTTTGAGCATTATGCAATTATCACATACTGTATTTCTGAAAGGAGAATAAAAGCAGGTGTTCCATGGAATGGTTTGTCTCATTGAAGCGTGCCGTGGTACTGAAAACGTTGGGAATCATAGAGCTATACAGTAATAGAAAATTACATTCCACTACATGCATAGCTGAAAATATGATTGAGAATCAACAAAAATACCAAAGGTTTAGTGGGGATGTGAAAAAGCAAATATGAAAAACCAAGTAGTATGAGAAGAGACTAGCAGCTAATGAATGGAAATCCCAAAGTCTTCTGTAAGCAGAGAAACAGCAAGAGACTGGTTAAAATGAGGAGTAGGTTTGATTAAAGACCAAAAAGGGGATTTAAAGTGAATTAGGTTTATTGCCACATGTACTCACAGGACTACACTGAAAAGATTAGATTAGATTAGATTACGTTACAGTGTGGAAACAGGCCCTTCGGCCCAACAAGTCCACACCGACCCACCGAAGCGCAACCCATCCATACCCCTACATTTACCCCTTCACCTAACACTACGGGCAATTTAGCATAGCCAATTCACCTGACCTGCACAACTTTGGACAGTGGGAGGAAACCAGAGCACCCGGAGGAAACCCACGCAGACACGAGGAGAACGTGCAAACGCCACACAGTCAGTCGCCTGAGGTGGGAATTGAACCCGGGTCTCAGGTGCTGTGAGGCAGCAGTGCTAACCACTGTGCCACCATGCCGCCCACAAAGTTTAAAAGTTGCCACTTACAGTGCCATCTTAGGTACAAAAGGTACCTAGATACAGAATCTTAGATACAAAGCAGAAAAATAAGGAAAATAAAAAGTTAAAAATTGCAGCCCTTCTTACTAAAAAGTAGAAAAATAAAGAAACAGTTGACAATTCAGTACCACAGTCCAAAAGTGCCTAGTCATGCTGGGCTCATACTCCTCACAGGGCTCAACCTTCCCTGCTGCAGGCTCAATCTCTCCCCTGATTTACTGATGGAGGTAGGGGGTATGGATAAGGTATTAAATGAATACTTTGCACTGGGTTTTACAAAAGGAGGAGGATACTGCCTAGCCCACAGTGACAGAGGACAGAAGAATGAACGCTGTCCCTAAAAGGGTTGAAAATTAAAAAGAAACTAGTCTTTGAGACACTGCTGGCACTTAAAGTTAACAATGCACTGAATGAGATACTTTGTTCAAAATCCTTGGATGTGAGGATAGAAATTGCCATAATATTTCAGTATTCTCTGGACTCAGGGGAAATGCCAAAGGATTAGAGAACTGCCAGCATTACATCTTTGTTCAAAAGAAAAGTTGCAAGTACAAACCAGCACAATTACAAACTAGTTAGTTTAATTTCAGTAGCAGGGAAATATTTGGAAACAATTATTTGAATTGAATCAGTTGTCAAGTGGAAAAAGGTGAGAGTTGATTAGGAAGAATCAGCATAGATTTCTAAAGGGAAAAGTAGTGCTTAACTACCTCTGAGTTATTTTATTTTTAAGAGGGAACAGGAGGGGTTGAGGAGGATAATACTTTTGATGAGGTATACATAGATTTCCAGAATACATTTGATACAGCAGCTTACAGAGTTGAGGAAAGGTGTAGGTCATGGGATAAAAGGAACAGCGACAACATGGATACAATATTGGTTGAGTGATAGGAAGAAACAATAATGGTCAATGAAAGTGTTTTGGGCTGGAAGAAGGTTTGTAGTGGAGCTCCTCGGAGGTCGGTATATTTACTTTTGCTTTTCCTGATATATCTATTACACACACACATATACATACAAGATCTGGATCTTACGTGCAATGAACAATTTTACAGTTTGCATATCATACCAGACTTGGAAGAGCTGTGAGGGGGACAGTGTGTATTAGGAGATTGACAAAACGGTAGTTAGGTGTTAGATAAGGTTCAATGCAGAGAGGTGTGAGGTAATGAGAAAGTCTATAGCCTTAAAACTTGTCTTTAAACATTTAGACTAAAATGTAATGCTGCATTATAGAACACATTTACTGCACTACAAAATTGACAGGCAGGAAGGCTCAGAAAAGGGGGGGAAACTTAAAGAATGCAAAAGATAGGGACACCTGTGCTCACCAAGTGATAACAGGATGATGTTAGATAATTAACATTTGCCTTAGCATTGGTCAATCTGTGTGAACAGGACACCAAGTGATAATATTCACAGCTGTTCCCTTGTGAAATTAATGATAGTGTTTGATTCGGACTCTGAAACGAAACTTAGTAATTAATGGTTAGATGCTGCCAATTATAGTGGATTCTTGAAAGAGAAAAAAAGTGACCGAGCAAAAAAAGAGAGCGAGAGCGAGAGCGGGAGCGGGAGCGCGCGCGGCGGGGGCGGGCGGGAGGGAGGGCGGCGGGCGCGCGCGCGGGGGGGAGGGAGGGAGGCAGCGGGCGCGGGCGCGCGCGAGGGAGGGAGGGAGGTAGCGGGCAGGCGCGCGCACGCGAGGGAGGGAGGAAGGAGCGCGCGCGCACAGGAGGGAGGCCGGCAGCGGGAGTACGTGCACGCGAGGGAGGGAGGCAGCGAGAGGACGAGCGCGCGAGAGTGAGCGAAGAGAGCCCATTTTACTGCTGAGGCTGTTGAATCCAGCAGAAAATTAACTCTTAGTGCTTATCTGCTTTGGATTGAATTTGCTTGCATTTTGAGACTTTTTGATGATTTTGAGTAGTCATCGCCAGTTACTAAATGCAAACTCTGTAAAAGGAAATATTGATAAAGCTTTAACTTGCTGTTTTTACAGACCTTACAGACTTCCCCAGTGTCAATTCTAACTAATCAGATCTTATGACTGGTTTGAATTTGAATCACAAACTTGAAAAGAAGGCATGTTTAATTCAAGACTAATTAATCATTTCAGCCTCGGGTACAGAATGATTCTGTGCCTAAGATAAATAGCAGGAATCTGCTGCTAGTTTAAAATTATTCTAAACCCAACATTGAGGAGATTCTGAGTCAATCTATTGGGAAGCCATTTTATGGTCAAAAGTTTGCCTCCTTGCTAAGAAGCTATTTTGTAAAACAATGATATCCGCCATGTGAGATATGTGCGAGGTTACCTTATGACATTTCCCACTTAATTTAGACTGGTATTTCTTTATAGGAACTAACTCGGCTAGATTTGTTTTTCCCACCTGATGGATAGCTCAAGGCCTGAAGGAGTGATCAGTCAAGCGCACACAGATCTGTCAATTAACTTCTCTTCCTTACGAATTATTGTCTTTCACCGTTATCTGTCTAATTAAGAACATGCAATGTTTTTGTAAACTTCTGTGTATAGGAAGCCACTTAGTCTCAGTACATCGGAGTAGCCTGCTGGGGCACTTGAAGAGCTGGTACCCTACTCTCCTAGGTTATTAGAACCGAGTTAGTTTAGCCTATAGGTGTCAGTGTTATGTTGTAATAGTGATGCTATTAGTGAATAAAGGGGATGACTAAAATTAAACTAATTTGTTTGTAAAGAGGTTTTTATTCCAGACTTCCAAAGAGTACGATCTCCGGGACGAACAAGAGAGAGGCTTTACAGGCCTGAATCCACAAGGGATTCCCTGGGCCATCTCAAATCTGTACTTTAACAGTGATGCACTTTGGTTGGAAGAACAGTGAAAGATAATGCAAAATTGGGGGTACAATTCTAAAAGGGGTGCAGGAGCAGGGTGTAAATGTACACAATCACTGAAGGTGGCAGAATAGCTGGAGAGTGCAGAAAATGAAGCATTTGTAGTTCTCAGCTTTATTAATAGGGGCATTGAGCACAAGTGCAAGGGAGAGATGTTAAACTCATTCAAGACACTTGTTAGACCTCAGCTGCAGTATTCTGTACAGTTGTAGGGCCATATTACAGGAAAGGTTGAATGCATTGGACAGAATGCAGAAGCAATTTACAAGAATAACTGAAGTTTCTGATACCTGAAGTCATGAGGACTGAAAGAAGTTGGACTGTTCTCCCTGGAGACAAGAAAGCAGAGAAGATCTGATTGATGCTTCAAAATTATGTGTGGGCTGGCAGATAGATTGAAGTTGTTCCCACACATTAAATAAAAGGATCAAGAATGTGGAGGGCATTGATTTTAAAGTGATCTGAAAGGAAGTACAGGTGATGAGAAAAAAATTGTTTTCACGCTGTTAGGTTGAAGAATGTACTGCTTGCAGGCAGGTTCAATTGAGGCATTCAAAAGTTAATTGAAGAGTCATGGGGGGGGGGGGGGGGGGGAGATAAAAAGCAGGAGATTGGCACTAGATAATAGGGTCAGTGCAGGCACATGGGCCAAATAGTCAGATGTACAGCACAGAAACAGATCCTTTGGTCCAAGTTGTCCATGCTAATCAGATATCCTAAATTAATCTAGTCCCATTTGCCAACTTGACCCATATCCTTCTACATCCTTCCTAACCCACCCTTGCCTTTTAATTGTTGTAATTGTACCAGCCTCCTCCACTTCCTCTGGTAGCTCATTCCATACGTGCACCACCCTCTGAGAAAAAGTTGCCCCTTAGGTCTCTTTTACATCTTTCCCCTCTCACCCTAAAACTTATGCCCTCTAGTTCTAGACCTCCCCACCTGGGGGAAAGACCTAGTCTATTTACCCTTTACTGCCCTTCATGCTTTTATAAACTTAAGGTCACCCCTCTGCCTCCAACACTCCTGGAAGAACAGCCTCAGCCTATTCAGCCTCTCCCTTTAGCTCAAACCCTCCAAGCCTGGCAACATCCTTGTAAATCTTTTTTGTACTCTTTCAAGTATCACAACATCCTTTGTATAGCAGGGAGACCAGAATTGAACACAATATTCCAAAAGGCCAATCAATGTCCTGAACAGCCACAACATGATCTCCCAAATGCATGTAAATCCTGTCCCTCAGGATTCCCTCCAACAGTTTGCCCACCGCTGATGTCAGGCTCACTGGTCTATTGCTCCCTAGCTTTTTGTTATCACCTTTCATAAATAGTGGTACCATGTTGGCCAACCTCCAGTCTTCTGGCACCTCACCTGTGACTATCAATCATCCAAATATCTCAGCAAGGGTCCCAGAAATCACTTCCCTAGCTTCCCACCGAGTTCTAAAGATATACCTGAACAGGTCCTGGGGATTTATCCACCTTTATACATTTTAAGACATCCATTTTACACCACCTCCTCTGTAATATGGACATTTTTCAAGATGTCGCTATCGATTTCCACACATTCTATATCTTCCGTGCCCTGCTCCACAGTAAACACTGATACAAAATACTCGTTTTGTACCTTGCCCATCTCCTACGGCTCCGCACATAAGCGGCCTTGCGGATCTTCGATGGGTCCTATTCTCTCCTTAATTACCCTTTAGTCCTTAAAAAGTAATTATAAAATTCCTTTGGATTCTCTTTAACCCCATTTATCAAAGCTATCTCCTGTTCCCCTTTTGCCCTCCTGATTTCCCTCTTAAGCATACTCCTACTGCCTTTATAGTCTAAGGATTCACTTGATCTCTGCTGCCTATACTAGACATATGCTTCCTTCTTTCTCTTAACCAAAACCTCAATTTCTCTAGTCACCCAGCATTCCCTACACTTACCAGCCTTGTCTTTCATCCTAACAGAAACATTCTATTTCTGGACTCTCATCTCATTTTTGAAGGCTTCCCATTTTCCAGGTCTCCCTTTACCTGTGAACATCTGCCCCCCACCCCCCCCCATCAACTTTTGAAAGTTCTTGCCCAATACTGTCAAAATTAGCCTTCTTCCAATTTAGAAATTCAACTTTTAGATCCAGCCTATCCTTTTTCATCACAATTTTAAAACTAACAGAATTATTGTTGCTGGCCCCAAAGTGCTTCCTCACTGACACTTCAATCACTTATAGTGCCTTATTTCTCAAGAGTAGGTCAAGTGTTGCACCTTCTGTAGCATGTATCTCCACATACCGAGTCAGAAAATTTTCTTGTACAGACTAAAATTCCTCTCAATTTAAACCCTTAACACTATCAAAGTCCCAGTCTATGTTTGGAAAGTTAAAATCCCCTACCATTACCACCCTATTATTCTTACAGATAACAGAGATCTCCTTACAAATGTGTTTCTCAATTTCCCGCTGACTATTGGTTTGGTGGGGGGGGGGGGGTGCCGGAGTCTTTCCAATGTTACAATGAGAAATCAGCATTAGGCTTCTATTATGCATTTGCTTAGGAGCAAGTGGAAAGGAAATTCTGAGCCATTTCATACAAAAAGGCTCTGGGATGTACTAGACCAAAGAAAGAAATTAAAGAGAAGGTAGGAAGATGGTTTTAGTTATTAGAAGTCAGTCATCTCTGCAGGACTTCCTCGGGGCACTGTCCAAGCCCAACCTGTTCAGCTGTTTCAATCACCCACCTACTATCTCAAGGTCAGAAGAGAGGATATTCACTGGTTATTGTACAAAATGTTCAACATGATTCATGACTTCTCAGATACCAAAGCGGTCCTTGTTCAAATGAAACATGTTCTGGACAATATCTAGGCTTGGGGTGACGAGTAACATTCGTGCCACACAATCCTCAAGCGATGACCACCTCCAATAGGAGGGAATCTGATGAGCATCCCCTTCACAGAGCAGCTCAACATCATCTTAAGGACAACTAGGGACAAGCAATAAATGTTGGCCAGCAACACCCAGATCCCAGGAGTAAATAAAAAAGGAATGAATACAAGAGAAGGAAGTTATTTATCTGAAGAATTTAAATTACTAAAATATATATTTGAGAATATCCTAGTGCTCAAGATTTGGATTTGATCGTTGAAGTACATGCATGTTTCATAATCCTGAGCATCACAGAAGCCACTGCAAGCCATCTATTTCCCTTTTTTTAAAAATTTCCCTCAACTAAAACACAGGAGGCAGAACTTGTGCAGATGAGAATTTGTTCAGAATACAGTAAATGACTCACCTTGATTTATAGAGGGTCAAGACTGGCAGCTTAACGTTTTGGGATTTAGATATTTCAGGCGAGACAGAGATGGATGAAAAGAGGTGACTGAGTTACATTATGGATAAAGGAGAATATCACAACTGTATTGAGGGAGGACAAGTCGGTTATTTTAAAAGCCATCCGGTCAGTTTTAAATGCATAATTTTCACCAAGGCGATCAGTACTGTATTATATACCCATTAATCTAAACCACCAAGAATTCTCCTTATTTTCTTTAGAACGTGTTGAGCATTTGAATAGAATTACTTTTACCAAGTCGTCCTTGCGCGCAGCCAATAATTTGCATTTCTTGAACAATAGAATAGAAGATGCAAAGAAACAATATATTTATTTTGTCTGTGCATAAAATGAAAATCAGACACACCCCAGGGACCAGAATAAATCCAGGGACCCTGAAAAGGCTTACTCATGTATATACAGGGATTGGTACAAAGAGATGTATCACAAAGTAAATTAAGTAATAATCTGACCACCATACATAAGGAATTATACATTTCAGTCAACATTCCTGTGGATGCCAAGAGGAAGCAAAGTAATTTAACAGTTGGGAAAGAGTGGATCGGAGAGTCCTCACTCTTTGCACTGGGCTCCACGAAGTCTCATGGCATCCAGTAAAATATGGGCAAGGAAGCTGCGGGTGATCATCATGTACTATTGCCCCTTGGCTGGTGAATCAACACCACTTGGTCAAGACACCAAGGGAAACAGGGGCATAGAACATGGATGTTGATGATGGTTATCAGCAGCAACAGATTCTACCACACATACTGTAAATTCATAGCCTGACATAAGCCTCATTCCACCAATACTGTCATGCCAGAAGTGCAACCTTGGTTCAATAAACAGTGGAGAAAGGCATGGAAGGGCCTAGAGCAATGCTGCCCAAAATGGAGGTGCCAGCTTGGTATGGTAAATTTTCTGCAAATACAGATGCAAATTTTCCTGTAGTATACAGTTTAAGTTTGCTGATCTAAATGTGTATTTATATAATGTTGATTTTACTTTGCGTGATCTTTGCAGTGACGGAAAATTCCAATACCTTAAAAGTTATCAGCCTCTACAGAAATTGTAATGCTTCATGTACAAAACCTTTGCAGTTAAAGAACCTAAACGAGTATTAAATTCATTTGGAAATTTCTACTTTGACTTAGATGGAGATGAATCAAATGTGAATAATTTGACCTGCACATAAGTAACTCAGTAGAAACACTGACCTGGATGTGACTGGCACCCTCTACTGCTTGTGCAAGATCATTACAGGCAGTGATCAGCATCATTTGCTCTTCAGGTTTGAAGGTTCCTCTCAGCCCACCAGTCCTCTCAAGTTCAGTCAGCTGCTGTCTAACAAAAGCAAAGTGCACATTACTACCTCTAAGAAATAGAAAGTTTAAACACTTCACTTCAATATTTTGTTTTTTCTATTACCTGCACCATGAGAAGAAAATGACATCTACCATAGAAATTTTCCCAATATAACATTTCTACAACGTTTGAGCTTTTAATTGTTTCCATACATATAAACAGAAGAATTAGGAACAGAAGTAGGGCATTTACCCCCTCGAATCTCTTCTGCATCCAAAAGATCTGCTGTTTTGAATTCGATGTTACCAACTACCACTTACCAAACAAGAATCTATTTTCACTTTAAAACTATTCAAATGACCCCAGTTGCATTACCTTCTGAGACAGAATTCCAAAAACACACAACCCTTAGAGAGAAAAAAAACTAATCTGTCCTAAAAGGGGTACCCCTAATTTTAAAAAAACATGCCTTGATTCTGAACCCACTCACGGCCACTTTGTCAATACTATTCAGGATCTTATCAACTTGCTCCTTGCTCTTCTAAACTCGGTGGAAGCAATCCTAACTTTTACAACTTTTCCTCATAGGACAATCCGCATATCAATCTACAAAATCTCATCTGAACTGCCTCCAAAGCTTTTGCACCCTTCCTCAAATAAACAGACTAAATCTGCACAAAGTATTCAGGGTGATCTTAGCAATACCCTGAATAAGCAAAACATAAACATCCGTGCACATATAGGATAGTATTCCATTAGCCTTCCAAGGAGTTTGCTGCACCTGCATATATTACCTTTTTCTAACTCATACACCAGAACACCTAAAATTCCCTGTACCTCGGAAATTTGCAGTCATTTTCCGTATAACAAATACTCTGCTTTCTATGGTTCTTGCCAAAGCAAACAACTAAACATTTTTCCATTTGCTGGATTTATATCTATTCTCATCCTCCTTACCTCCTCTTCACAACAGACTTTGCTACCTATCTTGACATCATCTGCAAATTTAGCTCTCATGCTTTTGATTCCTTCATTGAAGTCATCAATATTAAATGGTTAAAAAAAAGGCCCCAACACAGCCCCACAAAAACTCCACTCAACACATTCTGCCAATTAGAAATTGACCCCTTTTAGGCATTCTGTTTTTTTGCCAGCCAGCCAATTCTCTAAACATGCTAATATCCATGCTCCTAAACTATGTCATGAGTTTCTACTTTGCGAAATAACCTTGTGGTACCTTGTCAAATGCACCCTGAAACTCCAGGTGCAATTAAAAGGTTCCTCTTTATTCACATGGTACTCCTTCAAAAGATCGCCAATAATTTGGAGAAACAGGATATCCCTTTCAAAAAAAAATGATACTCACTTCCCAATTACCTTGAGATTTTCCAAGCTACAAACTTAATAATCAATTCTAACACCTTCCACATAAGACATCGAGCTAACTGGCCTAAAGTTTCTTGATTTCACGATCCTTCCCTTCTTAAATAGAGGAGTTATACTTGCTTTTAAGCAATTATAAGACAGACAAAAACAAATTGCGTTCATTTCACCTATTTCCTTATCATTTACTTTCACACCATTCTCACTCAAAATGAACAACATTGACTTTAATTACTTTGTTCCTTTTATTAAATACCTGGATAAACTCTTACTAATCTGTTTTTACAATTCCAGCTACCTTCCTTTCCTATTGTTCTTCATTCTTTATATTCTGTCCAATCATCTGATCTGCCATTCATCTTTGCAAACTTAAAGTTTCTTTCCCCCTTCAGTTTGAAGTGTTCCTTAACTTCTTTATAACCATGAATGGTGGATCTTTGCCTTGGAATTCTTCCATATATTAGGAATAGATCTGTCTATTCTGAAAACACCTCTTTAAATAGCTGCTAATCTATTGATCTATCCTCTAACCTAGTATCCCCATGCAATTCAGCTTCCATGCCCCATAATTACCTCATTATTTAAGTTTAAAATATTAGTATTAGACCCACTCTTCTTTCTTTCAAAGAAAGTCTAAAATTCAAATTGTGATCACTGTTACCTTAATTCTTAGATAATTAATTATTCATAGCACATCAAACAATACCAAGTCCAGAATAATCTATTTTGTTTGACTGCAGAGCATTCTGTTCCTAGAAATTACCTCAATAGCATCCCATGAACTCCTCATCTAGGCTACAATAGTCACTTGTTTTTAAAAGATATGGCTGCCTCGCAGGAGAGCTATATTAGGTAATGATATCCAGCGTCATTCAGGAAAGAACAGTTTCAAAATGTGAAAAATGAGTCACTTAACAGTAAACAGTTGGTGGGGTAGCATTGTCAGTACAGGATGGAATAAGTGTGATAGCAAGAAATGACCTTGAATTGGAGGATGTCAAGTTTGTATTGGTAGAGGTAAGTAACAACAAGAGGAAGGGGACTCTGGTGGGAGTAGTTGATTGGCCAGACAGTAGCTATATTGTAGGGCAAAGACAAAATCATGAGAATAATGAGGACATGTAAAAAAAGGCACGGCGTTAATCATGTGACTGTATCAATAGGGAAAAGTCAAGTTGGCAGAGGTAACCGAGGAGAAAGAATTCACAATACATTTGGGACAGTTTCCCGTTATTGATTCAAATAGGGATCAGGCTTCTTTGAATCAGTTTTAATAAAAAGGTCATCTAGGAGACAGACAGACAGACTGTAAAACTGCTAAAGTAAGACACTTAAATCAAACAAAAGGTAGAAAACAAAACAACTGTAGACAAGTTAGCTTAACACCTGTCATGAGGAAAATGTTAGAGTCTATTATGGACCATTTAGAAATGCTTAAAATAATCAAGCAGAGTCAGCATGACTTCATAAAGGGGAAGTTATACCTATCAAATTTATTAGAATTCTTTCAGGGGTAACAAGCAGGATTAATAAAGGGAAAACTGCAGATGCAATATATTTGGATTTCAGTATTGATTAATGTTTTTGCAATCATGCCACACACAAACTTGAAGTATTGAAGAGGTGATAATAATCCCATAGTTTCTTTCCCCTATAGTAGAGTACCCTCAGAGATTGGTTCAATTTCTTGGAAAAGTACCCACTAGCTTTTCTACCCCCAACTTATCAACTTGCAATTAGACTGCCATTAATCAGCCGCCATTTCAAAAGATTTGGTAAAGTCAGGGTCACAAAATTGATTTATTTAGATTAGATGAATTACCTACACTGTGGAAACAGGCCCTGCAGCCCAACAAGTCCACACCGACCCTCCGAAGAGAAACTCACCCCCCCTATATTTACCCCCGACTAATCCACCTAACACTACAGGCAATTTAGCATGACCAATTCACCTAACCTGCACATCTTTGGACTGTGGCAGGAAACCAGAACACCCGGAGGAAACCCACACAGACAGGGAGAATGTGCAAACTCCACACAGACAATTGGCCAAGGCAGGAATTGAACCTGGGTTCCTTGCGCTGTGAGGCAGCAGTGCTAACCACTGAGCCACCATGCCGTCCATTAACTAGGACTGTCTTCAGTATCTTGAAAAGATTCGCAAGGATGTTACCCAGGCTGGAGGATTTGAGCTATAGGGAGAGGGTGAGTAGGCTTGGGCTACTTTCCCTAGAGCAGAGGCTGAAGAATGTCCTTTTTTGCTAGACATTCACTCCCACCCTTCACTTTAAAATTATACCCCCTTGTTCTTAACCCTTCAACTAAGAGAACAGCAGCTTTCTATTCACCTTGTTTATGCTCCTGAATCTCATACACTTCTGTCAGGTGTCCCCTCAACCTTCTCTGCTCCAAAGAAAACAACCTGAGCTTGTCCAGCCTCTCTTCATTGCTGAAACATTCCATCCCAGGCAACAACCAGGTGAACTTCTTCGTGCAATCACATCTTTCATATAGCGTGGTGACGAAAACTGCGCACAGTACTCCAGCTGTGGCCTACCAAAATCCTGTACAGCTCCAGTATAACATCCCAACTGTTGAGGGCGGCACGGTGGCAGAGTGGCACAGTGGTTAGCACTGCTGCCTCGCAGTGCCAGAGACCTGGGTTCAATTCCCGCCTCAGGCGACTGTGTGGAGTTTGCACATTCTCCCCATGCCTGCGTGGATTTCCTCCGGGTGTTCCGGTTTCCTCCCACAATCCAAAAATGTGCAGGTTAGGTGAATTGGCCATGCTAAATTGCCCGTAGTGTTAGGTGAAGGGGTAAATGTAGGAGTATGGGTCTGGGTGGTATACGCTTCGGCGGGTCGGTGTGGACTTGTTGGGCCAAAGGGCCTGTTTCCACACTAAGTAATCTAATCTAATCTAATCATCTAGGTTACATCTGATAAGGCATCTGGGACACTTGCCTAATTACTCTATTAACCTGTCCTGCCATCTGCAAGAATCTGTGGACAATCATTACCATTCCCTGTTCCTCTTAGCTTCTGCATGGCTTGCCATTCCTTAGTCTTATTCCTTTTTCCATACTGTATCACATCCCATTAATCAGGGTTAAATACCATCTGCTGCCGATCTACCCAGATGACCAGTTTATAGCCTTCTGTAATCTTATACCTTCCTCCTGACTGTCAACTACCCAACCAATTTTGTGTCATCTGTAAACTTAGTAATCACTCCACCCCTTCTCAGTTACATCATTAAATGAATATCACTGACAAGGGATCCAGCACTAGAGTCACAGATGTCCATCATGGAAACAGACCCTTCAGTCCAACTTGTCCACACTGACCAGATATCCTAAATTAATCTAGTCTCATTTGCCAGCATTTGGCCCATATCCACCTAAACCCTTTCTATTCATATCCCCATCCAGATATTATTATTGTACCAGTCTCCACCACTTCCTCTGGCAGCTTATTCCATACATGTGTCATAATCTGTATGAAAAAGCTTACCCGTAGGTCCCATTTAAATCATTCCCTGCTCACCTTTAACCTATGTTTTGGACTCCCCTACCCTGGGGAAAAGACCTTGGCTGTTCACCTCGTCCATGCTCCTTATGATTTTATAAACCTCAAAAGGACATTCTTCAGCCTCTGATGCTCTAGGGAAAGTAGCTCAAGCCTACTCACCCTCTCCCTATCGCTCAAACCTTCCAGCCTGGGTAACATCCTTGCAAATCTTTTCTGAACCCTTTCAAGTTTCACAACATGCTTCATATAGGAGGGAGACTAGAATTGAATGCAGCATTCCAAAACTGGTGTAATCAATGTCTGGTACAGCCGCAACATAGCCTCCCAACTCCTATATTCAATGCGCTGATCAATAAAGGCAAGCTAATTACATTAGTTACTTTGGGACACACACACACACCCTCTGTCACCAAGTCAATTTTGGATCCAAACTGCTGAGGTACCCTGGATTCCATGAGCTTTTACCTTCTTTGTCAGTTTCCCCACGTGGGATCTACATCAACTGCTCTACCTTATCGAAACATTTGGTCATCTCAAAAAGTTCCACTAGATTTGGAATATGGTGTACAATTCTGGTCGCCACATTGCCAGAAGTATGCGGAGGCTCTAGAGAGGGTACAGAAAAAGGTTTGCAGGAAATCTTAACTTTTAGGAGAGATTGAACAAACTTGGTTTGCTTTCACTTGAATACAGGCTGAAAGGCAGTCTAATAAAACTGTACAGAAGTATGAAAAGCATGGATAGAATCTTCACCCCAGGGTAGGAGTGTTAGCTACCAGGGGACACAGGTTTATAGTTACAAAAATGGGAAGTTTAAAAGGAGATGAGACAGACATTTTTTTTAAAGACACAGAAGGTGGCACTGCCAGAGAACCAATAGAAGCAGACACAGTAAGAACGTTCAAGAGGCATCTTGATAGATGCTGGAATGGACAAGGAATAGAGGGGTATGGACCATGTAGATTCAAGGTGCCTTTAAATTTAGAAAGGCGTAATGTGCTGGTGCAGGCTTGGGGAGCTGAAGGGCCTATTCCTGTGCTGTATTGTGCTTTATTCTTAGATTTGTTAAGTATGACCTTCCTCTAACAAAACCACACTGACTATCCCTTGGAGATGCATCTTCACTTGAAGTTTTTCAATTCTCTCATGCTACTCTCCTATGAATCTCTCCAGAAATATGAAAACATAATTCAACATTGAGGAATTATTTTACTGCTTTAACAACTTTTCTTTAATCAATTTTAAATGGGCCTCTTATCTCATTGCCATAATTTAACTCAAAAGAACAAACCACAGCAGATTAATTTGGAGAATTTCTGGTTGCAAACAGTAAGAAATGTAATCCTTTGCTCCAAACCTGAGTGTACTTGTGACAATATGCTTTCATCATAGTTCAAGAGTCTAATGGTATTTCTGCAAAGGTTGTGTTTGTGGATGGTGTGTGATTAACTTAAAAATGTTTTCTACCCAAACTGTAATAATGTTCAAGACATGAAGTTCACACCTTGATCAGATTATGGTCTACCAATTAAAACACAATGTCTAAATAATAGAGCTAATTTCTCCACCATTACTTGGTTGTAATAGTTTGAGTCATAGACATAAACAGCACAAAAACAGACCCTTCAATCCAACTCATGCATGCCAACCAGATGTCCTATATAAATCTAGACCTATTTGCCAGCATTTGGCCCATATCCCTCTAAACCCTTCCTAATCATTTACCTATCCAGATGCCTTTTAAATGTTGTAGTTGTACCAGCCTCCACTACTTCCGTTGGCAGCTCATTCCAGAGACACATCAGCCTTTGTATGAAAAAGTTGCCCATTGGTAACTTTTAAATCATTCCCCTCTCAACTTAAACCATGCACCTAGTTTTGGATTCCCCCAACCCCAGCGAAAAGACCTTGTCTATTTACCCGATCCCTGCTCCTCATGATTTTACAAACCTCTATAAAGGTCACCCCTCAGCCTGTGCAGCTCCATGGAAAATAGCCACTAGCCTATTCAGCCTCTCCCTGTAGCTCAAACCCTTCACCTCTGGCAAACATCCTTGTAAAATCTTTTCTGGACCCTTTTAAGATTCACAACATCCTTCCTATAGGAGAGAGACCAGAATTGCATGCAGTATTCCAAAAGTGGCCAAACCAATGACCTGACTCTTGTAGTCAATGCACTGATTAATAAAAAGGAAGGCATTCTAAACGCCTTCTTCACTATCCTACCTACTTGCGATTCCACTTTCAAGTAACTATGAACCTGCACTCCAAAGTTTCTTTGTACAGCAACATTTCCCAGAATGCTACCGTTAAGCATATAAGTCCTGCCCTGATTTGTCCTTTCAAAATGCAGCACCTCATTTATCTAAATTAAACTCCATCCACCACTCCTCGGCCAGCTGGCCCACCTGATCAAGATTCTGTCGTACTCAAAAGGTAACCTTCTGCATTGTCCACTATACCTCCAATTTTGGTGTCATCTGCAAACTTATTAACAATACCTTCTGAATTCATATCCAAGTCATTAATATAAATGACAAACGCAGTGAATAAAGCACCGATCCTTGTGGCACACCACTGGCCTTCTGTCTTCTACCTTAGAGCCAGTCCTGCATTCAAATAGCTAGTTCTCCTGTATTCCATGTAACTTAACCTTGCTAATTGTTCTCAAAAAAGGAGGAACCTCTGGAAATTATGCTATCATATTCTTAAAATGTAGGGATATACAGTACTGGCATTCTGCTTTTGTTTGTAGTAATAAGCCCATACAATCTACTAACAACTGAACAGATCTCCAAAACTTGCTATGGGAATTAAAGGTCCCAGTTTGATTATTTTTTGTTGTGAAATCCTTAATACCAGAAATATGTGACACATTTTACAAAGTCGCACTATTCCTGAAGTTCCTTTTTGGCACAATCCTTTATATTTCATAAACATCATCTCGCAGTTTACTGGCCGTTAGTAAAGCCACAATTTAATCCATGGTACTTTTTCTCTTGTTTGAGCTCCCTTTTTGGACTCGCTTATCAGCCCGAATTAATCCCATGGGCTTCCTTCAATTTCAGAGTCTGAATGTCGCACTTTACTACAACGGAAACAGAGGTTTTCAACTTTCACCTTATCTTCTGATCAGAGGAGGTCTTGTGAAGTCCACATTGATGCCCTGGGGTTGCATCCGCCGACATTTCCGCCACCTCCAAACAGACCCCACTACCAGGGACATATTTCCCTCCCCACCCTTTTCCGCCTTCCGCAAAGACTGTTCTCTCCACGACTACCTGGTCAGGTCCACGCCCCCCCCCTACAGCCCACCCTCCAATCCTGGCACGTTCCCCTGCCACCGCAGGAACTGTAAAACCTGCACCCACACCTCCTCCCTCACCTCTATCCAAGGCCCTAAAGGAGCCTTCCACATCCAAAGTTTTACCTGCACATCCACTAATATCATTTATTGTATCCGTTGCTCCCGATGCGGTCTCCTCTACATTGGGGAGACTGGGCGCCTCCTAGCAGAGCGCTTTAGGGAACATCTCCGGGACACCCGCACCAATCAACCACACCGCCCTGTGGCCCAACATTTCAACTCCCCCTCCCATTCTGCCAAGGACATGGAGGTCCTGGGCCTCCTTCACCGCCGCTCCCTCACCACCAGACGCCTGGAGGAAGAACACCTCATCTTCCGCCTCGGAACACTTCAACCCCAGGGCATCAATGTGGACTTCAACAGTTTCCTCATTTCCCCTTCCCCCACCTCACCCTAGTTCTAAACTTCCAGCTCAGTAACTGTCCCCATGACTTGTCCAGACTTGTCCTACCTGCCTATCTTCTTTTCCACCTATCCACTCCACCCTCTCCTCCCTGACCTATCACCTTCATCCCCTCCCCCACTCATCCATTGTACTCTATGCTACTCTCTCCCCACCCCCACCCTCCTCTAGCTTATCTCTCCACGCTTCAGGCTCACTGCCTTTATTCCTGATAAAGGGCTTTTGCCCGAAACGTCGATTTCGAAGCTACTTGGATGCTGCCTGAACTGCTGTGCTCTTCCAGCACCACTAATCCAGAATCTGGTTTCCAGCATCTGCAGTCTTTGTTTTTACAACATTATTCTTAGCCTACTATGAGCAGCCCATTTCATCCATTTTCTTCGAGGGCACTTGATAGCACTTGCTAAGATAACTGTTGCTCCTCATCATTCCATTGTTTCTCAATCCCAAACAGAAAGTAACAATAACTTCATAAATGCAGGTAGAGCTTATAGTGTGTGGTAATGGCAGATAATTGTACATAAAAGACAATACATATACAAGAAAATTTATCAAATTAGAAAAAAGGAAACCTGTTTCAACAGATGCAGCTCAGAGTACTTTCATGGATACTTACAAAACTTCTGAAGCTAATGAAATGCATAGTAATTATAATGGCAAAGCAATATTGACTAAGAAACTCGGGCGAAAAAGAATATTAAACCATCAACATTAATCCCCATAGATGGTTGAATAAATGCACTGTGGTATATTTCAGATTCATTTTTGACCTAAAATCATTGTTTGTCAAGGATGGGTAGTCCTTACAGGGATGATACCAATCAAAAATATGAATTAGGAAACAGTGATTATGTGTTGCTGGGTAGGAATCCAAAAAGGATAATTGCATGTATGGTCTGAGTTAATGAGATTGAGTTGCAAATAAAGTGTTTGGCAGCAACATGGCATAACAGAGCACATTACATTTTAAAAGATAAGGCCTCTATAGTAACCGGTCTACAGGAGGAAGTTTACAGACTTTCTTCATTTGCCCAGCGATACATCTAACATATTAAAGGATATCCTTCCAACTGGGATCCAAACGGAGCATAAATTTAATGGAAAGTTTAATCTCTGAAGTCTCGCAGACAACAATACCACAGCTTCCTAACAGTCAGATGATTACTGCAGACCTAGAGCTGTCAGAATGCTGATAAGACAAAAGGCTCCCCTCCAGTCGAAAACAGGGGCTCATTCTGAATTCCTCAAGCACCACAGCTGAAATCGTCTAAAGGAGGCAATTACTTCAGTTACTTTTTAATCCCCTCTAAACTGATTTTATATGATGTCAAGCTGTACTATCACTAAACTCCTATTTGCTACCTCTTTCCACTTGAACAGTTTCACAGAAACTAAGAACAAAAGTAGGTTATTCTGCTTTTTGCTCATTCGGTATGGTCATGGTTGATCTTCTAACTCCGCATACTCCTTGGTACCTTTAAAAAATCTTTCTTGAATATATTCAGCAAATTTACGTTCAGTACAGAATCACACAGCTACACTACCCTCAGAAGAAATATTTACTTACCAGTCCAAACCACGTATCCCAAGACTGCATCCCCTGGCTCTAGGGTCCCCAACCAGGGAAAATATCCTCCCTGTATCTATTCTTTCAGCCCTGCTGGAATTTTACATGCTTCAATCAGATCCCCCCTCAACCTTCTAAACTCTAGTAAATACAAGCCTTATTGAACTAACCTCTCCTCATCGGACAGTCCTGCCATTTCCAGTATCAACTTAAGGAGCTGTGCTGCACTCCTTTCTTAGGTAGGGAGACCAAAACTGTAGACAATACTCCAGGTGTGATCTCACCAAGGTTCTGTATAACTGCAAGACATCCGTTCTTCTGAGCTCTCTTCCACTTCCAGTGAAGACCAATATTTCATTTGCATTTCTGTTTGCTGCACCTGCCTGACTACTTCAATTCACTGGTGTACAAGAAGAAGAGGATCCACAAGAAATTCAGAGATGTTGCCTGGGGCTATAAATACCCGTTATGAGGAGAGACTGGACAGGCTGGGTTTGTTTTACTTGGGGCAGACAAGTGTGGGGACCTGATTAAGGAAAAAAAATCAAAATCCCAATTGCCTGACCTTCAGATTTTTGTTGACCATGTTTCTGCCAACCTGCTCAACCACATGTTCATCTCCACTTTTGGAGGTGTAGTCTCATTAAAACCATTAATCATGCTCACCTTGCCCATGTTCTCAAGCACTATTAAGTATGGGCAATAAAGCTAATGAAGCCAGAAAGATTCACATCCAATGAAGTAATAAATAAAACAGCTCCTGCTATGGCTGTCATCTCTACTCCCTCAAGACAGAAGAATGCACATAAGGCAGATGATTGTCAGATTGACTGGAATACAGGAAGCAGTATTAAGACCAGTTTTCATCTGTATAAACTGTTCACTCTCTCTGGTTTCCTTTTTCCATTCCACCTCCTTTAAAGTGGCCTCCATCATCTTCAACAACTGCAAGGAACTAATGAACTCTTGTCAGTGAACTAGTGTTGAACTGTCAGAGATGCAGACTAATGCCCTTGAG